>NW_004955550.1:0-111645 GCF_000276665.1 Chinchilla lanigera | reverse complement strand
GACCTTGTGCTTGCCACGGAGGCGCTTTTGCTGCTGAGCTAAATCCCCAGCCCCTCTTGTTGAATTATATATTGATATCTTCAAAGTGATTTCTCATGAAAACAGAGACAAGCAATATTGATCAGTATAGGACTCTCTGACAATTTCTTTCAGCAAAGAAATAGAAGACAGTAGATCAACTATGTTAACTATCCTGTGTATACACAATTTCTCATTCTTTCCCTTTTCTTTTCCCACATCCCAGTTGCCCTTTAGTCTTGAGCGTTTTCCTATAATTTCACAATGTCTATCATAACTCCAAGTTTAAGTCTACTCTTTCAGGTTTTGCACTAATGAAATAATGTAGTGCTTGCACATGCAGGTCTGATTTATTACACTTTTGAGTATGGTCTCTAATTGTGATCATTTACCTATAAAAGCCTCAAGTTTATCTTTCTTTATACCTGAGTAATATTCCATTATATAAAAATACCATAATTTTCTTATCCAATCCTCAATGGATGGACATTTGGCTTGCTTCCACAATTTAGCAACTAGAAATTGTGCTGCTATGAACATAGGTGCACATATATCGCTCTGATAGGATGTTTTTAGAACTTCTGGGAAAATACCCAAAAGGGGAATAGCTGGGTTGATTGGCACATCTAGTCCTAGTTTGCTAAGGAATCTCCAAAATGATTTCCATAGTGGTTTCACCAGTCTGCATTCCAGCAGTGGAGAAGGGTTCCTATTTCTCCACAATCTCACCAGCGTTTGCTATTGGTTGATTTATTAATGCCAGCCATTCTTACTGGGGTAAGGTGGACTGGAAGAACAATAGCCTCTTTAATAAATGGTGCTAGAGAAATTGGCTTACCACATGCCAAGGACTGAAAATAGACTCAATCTATCACCATGCACCAAACTCAAGTCAAAGTGGATCACAGATGTCAAATTAAAACAGAAACAGTAAATCTATTGGAAGTGAAAGTAGGTAAAAACCTCGAAGACATAGGGGTAGGCAGAGAGTTCATGAACAAAAACCAAACTGCACTGAAAGAATCAACAACTGAGATCTCATCCTACTGAAAAGTTTCTGCACATCTAAAGCAGTCACCAACAGAGTAAAAAGAAAACCCATAAACTTGGAAAAAATCTTAGCTGACTGTCCTTCAGACAACGGGCTTCTATCCCCCAAATTCAAAGACGCAATCCAAAAATGGGCAGCTGAGATGAATACACACTTCTCAGATAATGAAATACAAATGGCAAATAAATACATGAGAAAATGTTCAACATCATTAGTCATTGGACAAATGCAAATTAAAGAGTAAAATATTGATATACTGAAATTTACAGTGCTCTCAAAAGGGAGATTGAAGAGCATATCAGAAAATGGAAAGATATTCCTTGCTCATGGATGGAAGGGCCAATGTAGTGAAAATGCCCATGCTTCCAAAATTGTTATACAGATTTAATACAGTCCCAATCAATATAATATTAGCATACCTCACAGAAATACAGGAAAACTCCTAAAATTTATCCAGAACTGGAAGAAACCTAGAATAGCAAAGGTAATCCTGGGCAACAAAGGTATGTCAGGAGATACCACAATTCCTGACTTAAAATTATACTACAAAGCTACTATGATAAAATGGTACTGGCAAAAAAATAGATCATGGACCAGTGGAACAGATTAGAAGATACAAACACAACTACACACAGTCTGCAACCTTATCTTTGACAAAGGTGCCAAATAGGTTCACTGGAAGAAAGGTAGCCTCTTTAATAAATGTGCTGGAAAACTGGCTCTCTACATACTGAAGACAAAAACTATACCCATGTCTATCACATGCACTAAACTAATGTCAAAATTGATCAAAGATTTATATACTAAATCTACTGGAAGAGGAGGTAGGTTGAAATCTTGAAGATATAGGGATAGGCACAGCCTTCATGATCAAAACTCAAACTGCACAGGAGACACTTGAAAGAATCAACAACTGGGATCTCATCCTATTACAAAGGTTTTGTACATTAAAAGAAATCACCAATAGAAGGAAAAGAAAACCCACAGGTGGGAAAACATTTTAACTAACTGTGCCTCAGAGAAAGGACTTCTATTTAGAACATAGAAAGATTGAAAAACCTCAGACCTCCCAAATTCAAGACCCAATCCAAAAATGGGCACCTGAGCTGAATACACAATTCTCAGATAAAAGATTCCACTATTGTTGGCAACATAGACTGGTGCAACCACTTTGGAAATCTGCCTGGAGATTCCTCAAAAAATTGAGATTAAAGGTCTCCCTTAACCCAGCCTTTTCCCTTGTGAGTATTTTCCCAGAATAATTAAAATCATCATACCACCACAATATATGTGCACCTATGTTCATAGCAGCAGAATTTGTCATAGCAAAATTTTGGAAACAACCCAAATGCACATCAGCTGAGAGGTGGATAAGAAAAATGTGGCATTTTTACAGTGGAATATTACTCAGTTATACAGAAAGATAAACTTAAGGCTTTTAAAGGTAAATGGTTGCAACTAGAGACAGTACTCATAAGTGAAATAAATCATACCTGCATGTATAAACACCATATTGTCTCCCTAATGTAAAAGCCTGAAAGAGTAAATAAAACTGAAAGGTACAATAGATGCTGTGAAAGAGAAAGAAACTGCTTAATAGGAAAAAAACAATTAGGATGAGGGTAAGAAGAAGAGAGATGGAATGGATATACACACACATATATATGTTTCTTTCAATAAACAAATAGAAATTAGTAGTAAAATTATTTTAGCTATTGTGCGTATATATATGTATACACACAATGTATACACACAATATACATATATATACACACAATAGCTAAGATAATTGCACTGCTAATTTCTATTTGTATAGAAATATACTATAAATATGAAAGACCCAGAATAAAAAAATCACTCCTGAACAAAAAAAGCAGGGCTAGAAGTATCAAAATATGCAAATTAAAAATATTCTGCACAACCCAAATAACAAAGACAGCATTGTCCTGGAACAAATACAGACATGTAGATCAATGCAGTGTTCTAGAGGGCATGGAAACAAACCCATGCAAGTATAACTTGTTTGTTGACAAATGGGTCATAAACGTATGTTAAAGAAAAGACAGCATCTTTAACAAATGGTGCTTGGAAAACTGGATATCCATATTTCGAGAGATTCCTCTGGACAAATATCAATTCAAAATGGCTCACAGAATTAGGTATAAACCCAGAAACTTAGAAATTGCTAGAAGAAAACATGGGGGAAATGCTTGATGTGAAAGACACCTAATAGGCACTCCTTAAATAGGGCCCCAACATGGTTAGAGGTAATAGCAAGCATTAATAAATGTAAAAATATCAGATTAAAAATCTACACAAAAAAGAAAGAGTCAACAAAGTGAAGAAATGGCCTATAAAATGGGAGAAAATTTATGCCAACAAGTCTTCTGTTGCTCTTTTGCTTCATCCTTTCTCCAGTTTTTCATGCATTTTCCCTACATACTCTTTGCTGGCTATTATATTTCTAGCTTTCTGTCCTTGTGGTGGTTTATCCTACACCAATACTTTCACAAGAATACTGACATATGTTTAAATTTATTTTTTTTAGCACAGACTCTAATGGAAAAAAACTGCTGTTAACATTTTGTTCTCTTTACATTTACTCCATGTTCATCATCTCCTACTATTTCACTGGCTGAATAGGGCAAAATATGAATGAAAGCATACTGGACTATGTATTGCATTCATCTTGTGAAATTACAGTTTATTATCTTAATTTTAATGTGGCTCTGTAATTCCATGTTTTATTCTAATGTATAAGAAAAACTAAATTAGAAAGATTTTAATCATCAAATATTTTCCTTCTACTTAATAACATTTATCAAGAAATAGAAAGGAATACAAGAACCATAGATTTGAAAAAATTAATATCAGTACAAAGATTACTGTAAATATTTCTTATTTTATTTGAAATCATGAACTGCTAGAGGAATTAGCCTATAAAATTCTTCAGGACAATTTTTCCTGAAAAATCTTTTTTAAGTACAATATATGTTCTTTTTATTTTTTTTATTTTTTTGGTTTTTCTCCAGTACCGGGAACCGAACTCACAACCTTGCGCTTGCCAGGCAGGCGCTTTTGCCATTAAGCTAAATCCCCAGCCCTTACAATATATGTTCTTTATGTCAACGTCTTCTGCACCAATAGTAGCCAGGTAGAACATACTTTCTATTGAGTTAGTTTTGTTGTTTCACTTCTTCCCAAACATCAATGATTTCTCATCACTTATATGTAATTTATGGTAACATTTAAAATAACATCCACTGGCTGATTCATTATGCCTAATAAGCATAAGTGTCACAATATTATCCGTGTCAATGATAAATTGTCAAATTAAAAAATGTAACATGATTTAGTGGGGCCTTAACTAGCATATATTTTGACTATTTACTGCTTAAAATGTTCTTGTCCTTTTCTTTATTTCTGGTTCACATTCCATTAATTCCCATGGAAATACTCTACAAGGTTAAGATAATTGTAAAACCAAATGTACATTCTCTGTTGTGTCACAAATTAGAAGGACTAATTCCAGAATCCATGATGTTCCAACATGAGAACAAATATTTCAGGAAAACGGGAATGATCAGCTTATTTCTCTTGCATCAAATAGATTTAAAAAATTAAATTAGACACTTTTGAGCTTAACATTCAACTTCTACTAAGGTGAATTATTTCGTCATCTTTCATACTTAAAATAAATAGAATGAAATGTCACATTTGTCTAGGACGTCTATTGCCTTGAAATTCACGAGATCAGAATGTTGCAGAAACAGAAAGCAAGTGTGCTCTGAACTCACGTGCACCTTTTGTCTAAAGAAGTATTGTCCTTCAAAGAAGCCCCCTGCCACATAGGGTGCCTATCATTATTTTAAAAGGGTAAAAGATTTAATTTCACTATTATTAAACGTTATAAAATGACAGTATCTTCAGAAGATTCACTATCTGAAATTTAAATTTGGTGTAATACAAATGACTAAATTTTACTCCCAATTTAAGTGAAGGTAAACATAAATGAAGACAACAAGAATCACCGTAAGTTAGAAATATTGCCTGAGTCTCAAGACAAACTTATCTTCAGCCATTTTCAAATCACATAATATCCACATTCAAGTGACATGTGTTTCTTGCACATAAAACTAACATAGTTCAATATATGACTCTTATTTAATGTAAAATATGGTAAATTTAAATTTCAGATCTTAATGAATTAGATGTGAATACTTTTGCATAGGTCCTTGAGACTAGAATGTATACCACAACAATGGCAGAATAACTATTGACATAAGCTCCATTTATCTACTATAATTTACCTAATAAACTAATTTCTTTGTCTTATTTCAATTTAAGTAACACAGATTGCCTACTAATCATGTAATTTGATTTTGATATTCCTTCTGCTTTGTGTAACATGAAGAGTTGATGTATTGTTTCTCTTTCACAAAATAGACAAAACAAACTTTAAAAGACTGAATCACTTAAGATTATATGATATCTAAACTATAGATATAATAATTTTGCAAGGTAGAATAATACTCCACTACAGAGCTCAAAGACAAGTCAAATCATTTCCTTCAATATGATTTAAAAACAGGCAAAACACATAGATAATATAAAGCTCTTAATAATAATTCAGAGAGTAAAATTCAAAGAGGATACTACTTAGCAGGAAAACCTCAACACTAAAGAATAAGGTAAACATTTTCAGTTTGCAGATCCTTTGTGGAATGAACCATGTAGAAAATCTCAAGTGCTACTTCTTCCTTCCTAAAGTAATCTATTGGTTAAGAATCAATAAGTGGCTGGGCATTGAGTATAATAATGTCTGATACATGTAGAGAACAACTGAAAAAAAAAACCAAAAACTGAAAGAATATGGAAAAATGAGAGAAAAAACTAAGGATAATAATAAGAACAAAGATGGAATAAAATAAATGATTGGGGAAATAAATTATATGAAAAATAAAACAAAGAAATAATTAAAATACAGTTAAATATAAAGAATACAAACAACAAATGCATACAGATAGAATTTGTTGGAAGAGAGTGGAGAAAGATGAGAGATAAGGAAGAAGCAGAAGGAAAGTGGTAGGGAATGATGAGGGAGGGAACTATTAACACAGTAACAGGGTCCCCAAGTTTCTGTCACCAGAAGCTGATCGGAAATTTCCTGGAATCTGGATATGCCCAGTATCACCTGTGGATGACTGTGTATCTAAACTCATAGAAAGAGGGATACAGGAAGGTATCTGAGCTCCCTCTCTGCCCACGGATCTGCAGAGCCAGCTGAGTTCTTTATCAGTTGAAATTACAAAAAAGGTTAGAGATAGTGGAAAGGATTCAGGCTTCTGTCTAAGCCTGCTCTAACGCTATAGCTTTATCTTACCTGACTGAAATGAAACATTTGACCCTTTTTTAGAGATACAGTGTTTAGCACCCCCCTTTTTACAGGAACTCATTTTATCCAAGAAATGTTCATCTGCTGCACATCTATCCTCAAACTGTGTAGTGAACAGAATTTCAGAATCACTGGAACAGAATACAGGATTGAGAATAGAAGAGGAGAGAAAGACATTAAATAGAATGTAATTCCATCTGTGAGCTGACAGGTAATAGAGATGGATAGCTGAAAATAAACCGCAGAGAATGAAACTGTGAAAATGTCTGAGGATTGTGTGGCTAAAATCACTGAAACATCAATTATTTACTGATCAGTGAAACAAAGAAGTAGGCAGCCTTTCTTTCCTCCATCACTTGTAAGGAGCACACAGAAGTAAATCTATTTCAGATGTAAAGTTTAACTGCAGTTATTCTAGGTTTTCATCTCCCAGGCAAGTACATTAGACTATGTGGCCTATATGGCCAGTTCCAGCTCTTCTATGCTTTAATTTTAATAGTCAAAATACTCAAAATGTTTTATAGTATATATTATGTTCTGATAATATTTATATTATGCAAAAATGTTTGTGAAAAAAACATCATTTGGCTAACAATTTGGAAATTAAGTAGATTATGGACATAGGGTAGGAAAGGAGACTGGGTCACTGTTAACTGGAATTTACCAGTGGGACCCAGAGGAGATGTAGGATGGTCACCCAGCCTGGGGGAGAAGGGTGCTTCTAAGTTGACTGAAAAGTACAGACTGGCTTGAGATCTTGGTGACCAGTTGGGAGTAGGATGCAAATATATAGCAAAACCGAGCAATAAAATGAAAAATACTAATGCAAAAATTCAGAGAACAGAAAAATCACAATGAAAAACTAGGAATTCTATGGGACTGAGGAGAGAAACCACACAACAGAAAAAGAAAAATGAAGTTCTTCTGTGAGGTGAATGACCAGGGACCAAAACCCTTAAATAACCTAATAATTGGAAACAAGGAATTAGCGGGAAGAACAAGAACTATGTGGAACAATAGCAAGGGAGAAAAGAGAACCTTGACATTTTATTAAATCTCAAGCGAATTGTTCAAGTCTCACAGGAGCACACAGATATGTAGATATGGAGAAGCCCACAGTTATAATGTAATAAATGTGTGACTTGAACAGCACTGTTTTAGGAATTCAAAGAAGAATGGGAGCAGTTTTAAGTGGCAAATGCTGGTTGTTCCAAATATTTATTTTATTTGCAGGGAAGTGTGAAAAGAGGAAAAGATGTTATAAATGATGACATTTTCTGCTCTTCTCTTTAATTTCTGTTCTTTTCTGCTGCCAACTAAGTAATGGAGACAGAGAACAGCACAATGGTGACAGAATTTGTCCTCCTTGGTCTGACCCAGTCTCAAGATATTGAACTCTTGGTCTTTGCATTAGTCTCAGTTTTCTACCTTGTAATTCTCCCTGGAAATTTTCTCATCATTTTCACCATAAGATCAGACCCTGGACTCAGTGCCCCACTCTACTTGTTTCTGGGCAACTTGGCCTTCCTAGATGCATCCTACTCCTTCATTGTGGCTCCCAGGATGCTGGTGGACTTCTTTGCAGATAAGAAGATAATTTCCTACAGTTGCTGCATCACTCAGCTCTTTTTCTTGCACTTTCTTGGAATAGGAGAGATGTTCCTTCTCGTTGTGATGGCCTTTGACCGCTACACTGCCATCTGCCGTCCTTTACACTATTCAATCATCATGAACCCTAGAGTCTGCTATGCCTTACTCTTGGCTCTATGGCTTGGGGGCTTTGCCCACTCCATTGTACAAGTGGCCCTTATCCTGCACTTGCCTTTCTGTGGCCCAAACCAGCTGGACAACTTCTTCTGTGATGTGCCGCAGGTCATCAAGCTGGCCTGTACAGATACCTTTGTAGTGGAGCTCCTGATGGTCTCCAACAGTGGCCTGCTGACCGTTCTGTGCTTCCTGGGGCTTCTGTCCTCCTATGCTGTCATACTCTGCCGTGTTCAGGGACAGTCCTCTGAAGGGAAGAAGAAGGCTATCTCTACCTGCACCACCCACATTATCATTGTGTTTCTCATGTTTGGTCCTGCCATTTTTATCTACACTCGCCCCTTCCAGGCTTTTCCAGCTGACAAAGTGGTTGCTCTCTTCCACACAGTCATCTTTCCTTTGATGAACCCTGTGATTTATACACTTCGTAATCGGGAAGTGAAAGCTTCCATGAGAAAACTATTAAATCAATATGTGGTTTGCTGAATGAAATAAAAGCATGAGAAAAACAGAAAAGGTTCATCCATTCTGAATTAATTAAAACATTCATGCATTTCACTCATGCAAGATTTATGTACCATATACAGTAATAGGTACTTCCAGTTTTCTAAAATTATTCTAGGCATATGGATAAGACAGGTAAGATTCTAGGTCTGCTAAGTTTAGATTCAAGTGGATAATACAGGTTAAACTATTAAAGGAGAAAAAAAATCAGAAATAGTGTTCTTCAGTCAAAAACAGTGTGTCTGGTAGGTGTTAAGTACGTTACTTGTAAAGCAAGGTCATTTTGCTTAATGTTTAGCTGCTTCAAAGATCATTTGAAAAAAATGAATTATCTGGGCACAAAAGTTCTAATCAGAAAGATTGACTAGGACCAAAATCTTTTATAACTATGGTACATTTGAAGACCATAAGGATGTGTGGAGTGATTACAGTATAGTCAAGGAGTATAAAAGCAGTAGAAAGTGATGCTGGAGATGCTTGTATGTTAAAAATCTTATAAAATATTTTACGCAATGGTAAGAAGTTTGATGTTCTCATACTTCATAAGGAGACCATTGAAGGACATTAAGAGGGAAACTAATGTTTTCTACTAGATTTGTAGCAAAATCCTCGAGCTTCTAGGTAGAGGATTATGAGTAGTAAAATATTATTAAGTAAAAATTTTCACTCATATACTTTTATGAACTCTTGAAGACTTAGTTATTTTTTCTAATTTAACCCTGAATCCAACAATGATGGCCAAATGGTAAATCAATCATTTTTTTTTTTTTTTGCAAGTAACTGGCTCACTCTCCTATTCCTTTTTTTTCTTTCAACTGAGCATATGTAAGGCTTACCTATGCTTATATGCTTATATATTGAAAGAGCTGTAAGACACGCCTGTGTAAGTGGCACCTGGAAAAAATTTTTAAATATTGCAAAAAATTGTTTGTCTAAATAATTACTGTCCTTATCAGAAGGAATTACTATTCTCATAGCAAACTGGATACTGAGAATGCAGAAATCATTTTCTAACTGCTGGCTTCAGGAACACAGCCCTTAAACCATGGCCCAAAATCAGGAAAATTATTCAGAGCTACTCTGCTATTAGTGGGTATCTCCACATAAACTGGGAAATTTCCTTTCTATAGTCTTTGTCTACTTCCCTCATGTCTAAATTTAAATCTTAAGTATGTGAGTTAGGATTCTTTTTATTTTTGTCAATGTCATGTACTAAGTAACCTACCACGTTCTCCATGAAAATGTTAAATTTATATGTATTTTATTGTGACGGTACTAATGTACATTCCTTCAAAGAATGTGTAAGGATTACTCTTCAGGTTCTCTCAAGCATTATTATTTGTCTTTTATTTTAGCTATGATAGATTGGATAAGATGAATTTATTTTTGTTATTATACACATTTTCCAGATGACTAATGATGGTGGAATTTTTTTGCATATTTGTTTGCTATTAGTACACTGAGAGAAATGTATGTTTAGATAATTCCCCCATCTCTTGCTCTGATCTCTTGCCTTTTGCTGTTGAGATTTTTGCTTTTCTTTTAATTTTTCATATATTCTAGAAGATGATTTTGACTGTTGAATAATTTAAAAATATTGTTCCCATTCTGTAGAACATTGCTTCACTTTGTTGATCTTGCTGGGCAGGAGATTTTGTTTGTTGTAACCCCATTTGTCTACTTTTGCCTTTGCATCCCATGCTTTTGGAATTTTATCCAAAAAATGACTACTTGATCCTTATCTTGCAAAACTGACCCCAAGTGTTCTTCCAGTAGTGCTATAATTTGCTGGTTTATATTTAGTTATTTTATTTATTTGATTTGATTTTTGTCTATTGTGACAAGTAAGGGTCTAGTTTAATTCTCTTATATAAGGATACAGTTTTCCCAGTACCATTTATGGAGGAAATCATCTTTTTGCTACCATTTTTCTTGGCAACCTTCTGTAACAGCAATTGGCTGTGGATGCATGAATTTATTTCTGGATGAGTCATTCTCTTCCACTGGTCTACATGCTAGTTTTGTACTAGCATCATGCCATGTAGGTTGTCATAGCTCTGTAATATGTTTTGAAGTCAGGTATTATAAAGTATCTAGCCTTCCTTTTTGATGAAATTTTATGTACCTATTCAGAGTCTTTTGTGGTTTCATATATGCGTCAAATTTTTTCCTATTTCTGGGAAGAATGCTACTGTTATATAAAGAGGGCTGCATAGAATTTTAAATAATTATAGCTAATAAAGCCATATCCAATATCGATTCTTCCAATTCTGGAACATTTTTGTGTTTCCCCTTGAATTTTTCATTAGAACTTGATATGTACACATCATTTTAAATGAATCTATTCCTAGATTTTTTGTGTGTGCAAGTATGGCTATATTGTTTTCTTACTCTCTCTAAAATTTGTTTTTTTGTTATAAAATAATACTGATTTTTATATTGATTTTGTATTTACAACATTATAGAATTTATCAATTCTAAGTTTTTTGTGGAATCTATAGGTTATTTTTAATGTAAAATCACATAGTCCACAGACTGTTAACTTTGATCCATTTCTTTCCAGTTTGAATGACTTTTAATTTCTTTCTCTTGCCTGGTTGCTTTGGATGAGACTATCATCAATATGTTGAATAAGAATGCTGGAATTAGACATCTTTCTAATATTGCCAATATCAGGCAAGAACTTTTCAGTGTTTCCCCTAGTCAGTATGATATTGGCTGTACAATTGCCATATATAGCCTTTATTGTGTTCAGGTATTTTCCTTCTTTTTTTTTCTTGATGCAAAAGTTTATTTTTTTATTTTAAAGATGAACAAAATATCTTAAACATACACACATTTAGAAAATAACACAGAAATAACACAAGCAATGCAGAATTTCAGAAAAGGTGATAGGAAATTAACAATGGTTGTTGTATTGCATATTGATATCTTCAATTTGGATACTCAGATAAACAAATATAGGCTTGCAAGATTGATCGTACACTTTTGTTATTTTGTCAATTTTGTTATTCATTATTCATTTCTTATCATTTTCTGTCTCCATAGTTCAATATTACTAAGTTATGTGTATGGAAATTCATACGTCTCTTCAATATTTTCAAATTTGTAATTTGTTGACAAATAACAGTTCATAATAGTCTATAACGATGCTTTGTATTTATTTGGCAGCAGATGAAGCATCTCCATTTTAGTATTTTCTTGATTAGTCTAACTAAAATTTATTGACTTCCTTTATTCAAAAGCAGTTCTTTATTTGGTTGGAAAATGTTTCATAATTTCTTTCTTGTCTATAATTCATATTTTTGCATCTTTTTCAACTTCAGGTTGTGTAGATCAAGCCATTCTTTTTTTTTGTTTTGTTTTGTTTTTTTGGGTTTTTCTCCGGTACCGGGAACCGAACTCACGGCCTTGCACTTGCCAGGCAGGTGCTTTTGCTGCTGAACTAAGTCCCCAGCCCCAATCAAGCCATTCTTGAATGCTTAGCTGGCTTTTCTTGATATTTTATTTGGTTGAATTCCTCACTAAAGTGTATACTTGAAACATTTCTTATTTTTCTTTTGATCTATTTTCTCATGTCATAATTTTTTTCTTAAAATAAGTTCACATTATCCTATAGGTTGTGATATTTTTTATTTCTATTTTCACTTGTTTTAAGCAAATTTCAATTTTCTTGATTTCTTTATTGGCTTATTTGTTACTTCAGAGCATGTTACTTAATTTCCATGTACTAGTACTATTTATAAATTTCTTCTTGTTTCTTCTTTATAGCAGTCACACCATATTTCATGTGACCAGAGAAGATATATGATATGACTTAAATATTTTTCAACATATTAAGACTTTTTGTGGACTAACAAATTGGTCTTTCCTAGACAGTTTTCTAGAATAATGTGTATTCTGCAGCCATTGGATGAAATGTTCTGCAAATATCTACTAGGTCTTTTTTGTCTATAATATAGTTTAGACTCCAATGTTTTCTTTGTTGATTCATTAGATGATTGCATCATTAGTATGATCCTGAATTCCCAAACTATTATTGTACTGCAATCTGTCCTTTTAGATCAAATAATGTCTCCTCCATAAAATTTGGTACTCCGGTATTTGGTACATGTAAATTTACAATTGCTATTTTCTCTTGTTGAATTGATTCTTTTTCAAAATATAGTGATGTTCTCCTTTTATAGATTTTGCATTAAAGCACATTTTCAGTGCTATAAGTATAATGACTTGCACTGACCTTTAATTCCTATTTACATGGAATTCCTTTTCATACTCTCTCACGTCTAGCCCATTTGTGATTTCACTGGTGAAATAAGTTTCTTGTAGGCAGCAGTAGGACTTCAAGGTTTGTGATAAGCTTGATCTGGCTGTGATAAATTTATTTCATTTTGCTTATCTAGAAAAAAGTTTATTTCTTCTTGGTGCCAGAAGATTAGTTTCACTGGGTATATTAGTTTTGCTTCACAAAGTTTTTTATTTTCTTTCATGTTTTTAATATGTCATTCACTCCTAACTTATAAAGATTTCATAGAGAGTCTGCTGTATTATTTTCTCCCACTGTTTTTAAAATTTTCTCTGTCTTTTAATTGTAGTTTAATAATATGCAAATTGATCTTTTTCATAGAATCTAACTGTGGCCTGTTGAGCTCTTCTGACTTAGATGACTGTATCTTTCCCAGTATTTCATAAGTGTTTAGCTATTGTTTCATTAAATACTTCTTCAATTACTTTGTTCTGTTCTCCTTTATGAACCTTCACAATGGAAACGTTTGTTTGCTTAATGGTATGCAATAAAGTTTTTACACTTTCTTAATCTTTTCTTACCAACCTTTTTAAAAAAATTTTATTCACTAAATTCCTTAGCTCCTGGTTTTGTTTAGCTCTTTTTGAAATGTTTGGTCCTTATTCATACTGTTTTTTCTAATTTCTTTGAAATATCTTTCCATACTCTTTTGTATCTCATTGATTTTGCTTAAAGTCATTATTTGTATTTCTTCAAAGTCTTCACTAATTTTCTCTAGGATCTGTCACTAGAGAGTTGTTATACTCATATGTATATGTGATGTTATATTTCTTTTTCATGTTTTTGTGTACTTATATTAATATTTATACAGCTGGTAAATCAATAGCCCTTACTAATTTTATAGATAGTTTTCATGTAAAAAATGTAAATAGGTGATAATAACATGTATTAAAATATACAGTATAGATACAGGTGGCTTTTGCACTCTGCTCTGCTCTGTGCTGCCTGCTGTTGCTGATGTCTTGCACATATGCATTCTTTAACTTGGGGACCTCACAAACAAAAATTTCACTTGTCACTCCACCAAGTGAGCCCAAGTTGTCAAGTACTTTTTGGGTAGGGCAGACTCCATTATGACCTTCTGAGTATAGAAAACTTACTAAACAATGAGAATAGCATATTAGTTTACCAAAAAAAGGCTTTTCCTGGAATTGCCTGAGGTGTTGGGCTGCAGAAAAGGGAAATCAGTGGGGAAAGATTTAGCAAAGCCCTGCCTACAGGGATATACATTTATGTAAAATTCACTGTCTTCAGAAAAGTCTCCAGAGAAGATGGCAGGCTTGTGGCCACAACAGAACTCTCTCAAGAATCTCTTTGCTGCTGGTTTCTCCTTCTATGGAGAAACAGGACATGCATGTCCCAATTAGACCTTTCTAACTGAGATGTGTTCCTCCTTTAACTGGTGAGTTCTACTTTTTTGTCTGTGCATGCTCAGCATCTCACCCAGGAATTCACAAATGCTAGACAAGTACACTACCAATGAAGGCAGCAACCCTATCCCTGAAGGTTCAGCTCAAATTATAGCTATTTCAGTGCCTTCTCTGATCAAGCACCATGAGCAGCATTCACACATACATTCTCTGGGCATCTGCTAAGGCATTTCACATTGAACAGAGAGGCTTCTGTACCCTGTATGGTCAGCTTTTTGGCCACAGTCCCGTAAGTTTCACCATAAGCTGGCACCCACGAGGGATGGTGCCCTATGTGTGACTCTGACCTGCCCAAGCTGGCACCCAGAGCATCAGCCCCCTCAGCTGGCCCAACTGTCCATGTACACATATAGGTTGTCTATGTCATGCATCATGAGCAAGCATAATGCCAACATGTCCACCCACTGGCTTGACCTATCTGTTCTGGTTTCAAGCCAGACTACTTCCATACTGGGCTGAACAGCGACCTTGTCCATGGTGGGGGCTAAGACAAATCTAGACATATCAATACATGCAGCATTAGCCTGAGGTCCCTCTTCCATATCTGCATAGGGATTAGGGGTCATGTCTTATACAATGGCCTCCCAGATGTGTTTCTGGGCCATGTACAACCAGGGTTGAAAAATCATTGCCAGTTCAGCTGAGAACAGGTTACCTGAGAAAGAGGCCCACCGTTGGAGCTATGTCCCACAATGCATGTGACTGTGGGCCCATTATCAAGGCTCTGGCCTAGGACCACCAGATCAGAGGTATGATGACAGAATAAAATACAGACAAAGTTACTATAATACTATAAAATTACTAATTACCATAGTTACGATGGGCACTAGGATAGTCAAAGACCAGTGATGTGCTAGAAACATGCAGCATGGTGTCTTTGGATTTTTTAGGTGTATACCTTTACTGCAGGGGTGTTGGTGGGCTGGAGGAAGCAGTGGGGGTGAACTGTGGATGTGGGCAAAGTTTATAATTTGAGTAATAATGCATTCTTGGAAAATCTCACAGGAGCAGATCAGGGTTAACTAGTAACCTTATTACCAACCACCACTACTGAGCTAAATGGAATTTGCAAGACTCAACTTCTCAGCTGCTATGTCACCTTGCTTTGACACACCAGAACTCCACAGACACTTGCTAGCCTCATCTGTGGTCAATGGCTTAAAGATTAATCTGTCCTTAAGCCAGCCGAGGGTCTCTCCTCAAGTCATGTAGGCCCAGGACAAATTTTCAATTTATTTTTATGCCAATTTCTTAAAAGTATTGCCTGCTTGTACTGCATCAATCTGGTCCTCAGCAGCCCATGCCACTTTACTATGTGGTGGGCTGTTTATGTCTCTACCCACACCTCTCTCTGTCCCATGACTCCCCATAGGCATGCAGAGCCGGGTACCAGGCTGCTCCCCCTCAATCTGGGAATATCAACTCTCGGTTCCCTTGCACAACTGGACAATCACCCAACAGTGTGCTTCTGCTTCCCCTGTTTTGCCATAGGCCTCACTGAAACCCACATGATTCATACTTACTATTAGGCTAAATGGCAGTCTAAGGTCAGTGACTCAAAAAACTTGTATCTGTGGAACTGCCCTTTTCAAGTCCTGAAGAGCAGCTTCGGCTGCCTGTATCCAGCAAGCTTCTTCTGCAGTATCTATCTATCCCCTTATTACACCCATTTTGGTCATCTGGTATGGAGGACACAGCAAGGCAGCTAGGTGTGGTTCATCTGTCAAGAATCTAGCAAGCCTATGTATGCCTGCCACTGCCAAACTATCATGGGTCTGGTCTTACCCAACAATAGAACACCCCAGAATTGAGCTGGCAAGCCAGGTCCCCAAACCTTGTCTTTGTCCATGGACTGTGCACACGTCAGCAAAGCCTGTTGCAAGCTGTGTAAGGACTTCTAAATCTGCAAAGCAATCAGAGATTAACATAATATCATCAGTACAAAGCAGTGATGCAGAATGTGGCTTGGCTCAGGTGGACAGATCCTGATCCACCGGGTCATGACACAAAGTCAGGCTATGCAAATAGCCTGTGGAACATCTGGAAGGTCCATGGTCCACCTTCCCAGGTGAAGGCAAGCTGGTCCTGACTATCAGCATGAGGTTGAGCTTGCAAAGTCATTCACTAGTACCCATTAGGTTTCCCCATCTGTCACACTGACAGCCTCTGCACGGGGTGTATCACCCCTGCTCCTCTCAATTTCAGGATGTTCTCTCTCAGTTCTTGTTTGTTTGTTTGCTTTTGCTTTCTCATTTCTTCATGACTTCCATCAGTGGATACTGTTCCATGCACAACCTGCATGGCATATGGGAGAGTCAGCAGTGTGTGGTGTAGGTACCCTCTGGCTGCAGGTTTTACCACATTAATTCACAACTGGAAGTGCCCCTGCGTGTTGTCTACCCAACACCAAGCAGTATGTCCACCTCCAGTATGCACACAGCAATAAGATCTACTAGCATGCCTAGAAGGGTATGGAGATCAATACACCATACTCCAGAAGGCTCAGGTGACTTAAGGTAGTGGGCTTTTGCCTCCACAACCATAGGATGCTGTCGTATATTAGTACGGACTCAGGTCTGGTATCTCCCAAGGCTAGTACATGCTGTACACTTCCTGGGAACCAGTAAATAGTCAATTCCATGTGGTCTTGAGTCTCCTGAGACCCCCAAGAACCAGGTACATCACCTTGCATCCTAACTGGGGTAAAAGGAGGCCTGTGTCACTTCTTTCTGCTTCACTAGTGATGCTTTGGACTTCTGGCCCTGGTCCATTGGGCAATATTCCTGCTCAGGGCATAACTGCCTCCACAGAGTCAGCAACACATCCAAAGTCTGCCAGTTTAACTAACCTGTGGCTAGGCCAACAGCAAGCAGGATTGTCCACATCTGGTGCCAAGTGATAGTCTGTGGCCTCACAGGCTGTCCTTGTGGGAATGGCCACACTTAACTGCAGCTGCCCTTGCTTATCTCCTTTCTTGGTTCATTTCATACTGTTCTCACCTTACTTTGGTGCTCATTTCCACATCTCCCATCCCCCAACCCCTTTGCAGCACTGTGGATTGTATGATTCGTAAAGAGGGTGGAAAGGGATTCCACTGACTAGAACAGCCAGCTGGCCCACTCAACACGATCGTGTCCTTCATTCATGCCTTCAGCTGTTCCCCATCTTGGCCATAATACTGCAGTGCAAATATATTTTGCCACATGCCCATTTCACCTAGCACAGTTATCAAATCCTGAGAGGTTGTCCATTTAGTGAACTACTCCAGCAGGTCAGCTGGACTTTTCCAGACCAGATGAGCCACTGTCATCAACCAGTTTGTCACTCTGATTTTCTGGAGGAGGCCATGCTTCCCACACCTTACATCATGAGCTCCACAGCAACCAGCCATTACTCAAAGACCTCCTCTATCTGATGCACCTGGTCTACTTATTGGACAAGGCCATCAGCCTCTTGATTGATACAGTGGAAGAGAATGAAAAACCACCAAGACTCCCATGCCACTATTTCACAGTGATTCGAAGGAATTTGTCTATCACTTCCAAGACTTGCAAGATATCTTTCTGCTGTAAACAAAATTTTTCCCAGTTCGCTGGGGCCTTCCAAGCAGTCAAGAAGGTGGCTGAAGGTTGCCACAGTGGGTGTTACTTAGCAGTCATTCCCTGGGGCTCTTCCTAGCCTAGAGGGGCTGTTTCCATAGCCACTATGGACCACCCAGCTCAATATCCTGTTGACTACACCAGATGTTGACCCACTTGGGGAAGCCCAAGGGAGAATTTCATGGAAGAGGTCCCCAGGTTAAGACACACATATGTAAGGCAACAGCAGGCAACATGGAACAGAACAGAGCACATGAGCCGCCTGTGTCTTTCTTGTATAATTTTAATACAGGTTGTTATCTCGCAGTTACATTCTTACATGGTAGTCTCACTGGTGCATGCATAGTTTTCACTCTAAGTCACAATTATGTAACTATATTTCTCTATGCACTTGTGCCTCCCAAGCAGGGTCACATCCTCAGGTGTCCACAGAGAGCCCTGATGTATGATGTGCTTTGCCTGGCTCCTCACCACTGCGCGTGGGAAAAAGAACCAGTGCCAAAATCCTTGCCTCCAGCTTTGGTGAGACCGTGTAAAATAAAAGCCTGGGTTGTATCACCTGCAAAAAAGTGAAAGATGGCAAAATCTTCTTGGAAACAGATAAATATATACATTGGCTCTGTGTCTGGAATGATGGTCCATGAAATCTTCCTGAAAACAGGTTTACTTTATAACTTAATAGCCCAAACATGGGCATTATGTGGCACAAAAGACTGCAAGAAGGATTCAAAGATCACTTTTCTTTGGCTCTTCACTTAACTGAGCATCAGTTAACAATGCATTGATCCTCCTTACATTTTCAGACCTGAGATGGTTCCACCATCAGACAGGGTGACTGCCATAGAACATAAGAGCATCAAGTCCTGGTGCAGATCTCCCTGCTCTTAAGGACCTAGATACCCTTAACAGTGGAATAGTCGACCTGCTAAGGGAAATAATAATGTGCAACAGGACCTTAAGTGGAGAGAAGATACAATGAAATAGAGGACAATTGAGGTTCAGGATCTGCAAGATGAAGTTCAAAGGGACAGTGTCAATCTGAAAATCTTCAAGCCCAGAAGCATCAAGAACAGAAATTCCTTGACCAACTGGATGAGCAGAAAGCCCAGCTAGAACAGCAACTCAAAAAAGTCTGAAAGAAATGTGCTGAGGAAGCCAAGTTAAGCTCATCCTTGAAAGCAGAAGTGAGTACTTAAGAATCACAGATCTCTACTTAGGAGGAAGTGTGGACACAAGCTAAAGCGCTGAGCCACTATAACAAGAATAAACAGATTTGGAGGAGAGTGTGGAGCAGGAAAGGCTCGGTTGGAACCTCTTCACAGCACATGCAAGATTCACAGCACAAAATCAGTTCATGCAGATGAGGCTGATGGACCGGAAAGATCTGAAAAAAATCTCATAATCAATCGAATTGGTACAGTAGACAACTCAGCGTGCTTGTAAGTGGTGTGACAGGTGCTTGTAGGCTCAGAAACAGTGGTAGTGAAGCAGTTAACCTTAAAGCACAGCTGAAGGCCACAGCAACCTAGAGACTGAGGCCATACACAAGAATTCTCCAGCAAGAAATAGTCCTGAAGTACCACTTTCATATGGGACTGATGAAAAAGAAGTGGTGACTGCAGCTGTTAATGAGGAATTTTCTCCAGAAATTGACACTGATAAGCCAGGTGTTGTGTCACATGCCTGTGAACCCAAAACCCAAGAGGCTGAGGCAGGAGGATTATTGTGCATCTGATGCCAGTCTTGGCTACAAGGTGAGCACAAGGCCAGCCTGAACTGCGTAGCAATACTCTCTCTTAAAAAGGAAAAATAAAGTAACAGAAATCGACAGTGGTAAACATGCAAAAGAGGAAGATAGAGTTCATGTGGGATCAAGTTCACTGCCACAACCTGTTGTGGGCACAAACTGGTATTTATTCCACTGCATTTCTTTGACTGGCAGTGATCTTTTCAAGGAGGCTCCCTTTGGGAATATCGACCCATTTGGTGGGAGTCTTTTCACAGTTTCATATCCCTTTACATCTGACTGATTCCCCGAGAAACCTTCCATTGACCCTTTTGCCATTTCAGGTACTGACTGTTTCATCTCATCCAGCACCAGCAATAAGGCACTGGGAGAAACAATGAAGCACAATGACCCTTTTGCTCCTGGCATAACAGTTGTTCTTGCATCAAGCGAGTCACCAACAGACTCCTTTGCTTCTGTTTTATGAAATGAATAATTTGGAGGTGGATTTTCTGACTTCAGCACACTGTACAAGGTCAATAATGAAGATCCTTTGAGGTCACCTATGTTGAGTTCTGTCACCACTGTGTAACTCCAAAAAATGGCTTTGAGGAAACAATGGTCAAGAATGAAGACAAAACTTAAGCACTGCCACCAGTGAATGTAACTCTAACGAGACTCTGCCCATTACCACCTGGGAAAAGACCATCAACAAATTGGATTCTTCTGAACTCCTTACAGTCAATGGTTGATCCCTCAGGCTGTGTAGGCCCTGCCTATCCTGACATGTTTTGTGATTTACTCAATTCTTCTACCACTACTACTACCAATAAAGAGGTTGACCCAAGCAAATTTGCTAACTTCAATACTTATGCTTCTGAAAGGTATATGACTAAATGGGCCAAGAGGGAGGGTGAGAGAGACAAAGAGCAGAGGCTTGCCAAACTGAACCAGCAAGAAAAAAAACCCTTGGGACTGGCTATTGCATTGAACAAACCTGAAATATCAGATGCAGGAAAAAGTCTCTTGTCCTTTGTCAACAATGCAATGTTCTTCTTCCTGAATATTGAAACTATGTACCTTGTCTATTAAAACTATCTATGAGCATGGGATTACAAAGGGTTTAAGATTCCTGTAATTGTGACAAAAGTCAAGGTATTATTTAAATCTTATCTTAGATTTGTCTCATTTTTTTCTTTCCTTAAAAAACTGTAACTGAGTTGAGACAGCTTCACCTAGGGCTCTGTCTGCTGTGCCTTTGTGCTGAACTTCAGCCTGACTCTTCTACTTCACTGCACAGCTGGAACACCCATGCTTCTGTGCTACCCTTGACCTGTGCTACTCTTGACATGTAGCTTTTTACATGTGAGCCTGTAGTGTTCCCAGAGTTTGCAGTATTCACCTCTCTTGTGAATGGCTGAAGGATGGGAAGGAAAGAACCTATTTCTTTTATGATTGGCACAAATTGGCAAGTTTAAAGTGCGTTTTCAAATTTCCTTATGTTATAGATACTCTTTCTTTTTTTTGGAGAAGGAAAAATATTTTGCACAGATCTGCTCCAATATTGAAATAGATGCTATGGGTTGAACCGTTTTAACTTGAGTCAAATTTTTCCTAGATAAAAATATTACAGCTTTAAACACATATATACATACATACATACATATACACATACATACATACATATATAAATGTGCTGGGAATGTAGCCCAGTGAGAAAGCCCTGGGTATCACATCAAAACAAAAAAATTTGTGGGCTAGAGAAATTGTAGAGACCATGTAATTGAAATCCTCCTTACACACTGTAGCCAAGAGACAAGTACAAAATTGAGATCACAAACTGTGACCCTCTTCTCCCTCCAATTTCTCTCTCTCACATTCTCTTTTTGAACAAGAAGTTCTTATTATTTTTAACAGATAAAATGTAAGTCAACTATCATATGAAAAGAAACCCATTTATATAGTAACAAAAGGACGGCATGCTTTCTACAAAGCAAGGTGTGTGGTTTTCCTCTGTACTTGGTCATGATCATAGGTGCATCTTTGCCTTTTTTTGTTTTGCCTTTTTTTGAGAAGGGTCTCACTATGCAGGTCAGGTTGGCCTTGAGCTCACTTTGTAGCCCAGGCTGGTCTCAAACTCACAACGATTCTCCTGCCTTACATATGTGCATTTTTATCAGGAATTTTCTTTTTCATATGGTTGTCTTCAGGGGCAATAACACCACAGTCTAGCAGTGCACATTTTATTCATTTACATACACACACCCTTACCCAACTTGCCTGATTTCCTTTTTGTGGAGGAATCTGCCATCACACTGTATACTGCAATCTTGCTGTGAATGTCAAAACAGTTAAACTGGAGCACGGAACTTCTTTCATTATTAGTTTGTTTACTTATATATTTATTCATTTATTTCTTCATTATTGTTATATTGAGACAGGGCCTCGCTTTGCAGTGTGGACTGACCTTGAACTCACTTTGTAGTCTAGGCTGGCCAGGAAATTCTGGAATCCGTGGTTAGGGATCCTAACCCTAACCATGGGAGTGCTGGGATTACAGATGTGTGCTACAGTGTCCGAAGGGACTTGTTTCATTTATTAGAATATGTTGAGGCAGGCATTATTATGAAAATGAGACTGCACATGAGACTTCTCAGAAGGCTCTGTCTGACCCCTAGACCATCAGCATCATGTGACTTGACTGCAGACTCAAGCACCAGTCCTGACCATATTCAAGGTTTATGAGATTACTATTTTCTCTCTCTCTTTCTCTGTTTGTCTCTCTCTCTATCTCCCTCTTCCTTTCCTGTACCATCTGCATTTTCCCTAGTGATTGAAAAGAGGCCTTACAGATGCTAAGCGTGCATTTACAGCCTTACAGATACTGAGCCACACCCCAGGCTCAACCTTAACTTCTTTTGCACCTTTGGTCACAGTGTTAATCAATACCAGGGGAGGATTTAAACACAAAGCTTTGGAATCCATGGTGCACCTTTCAATGACTTCATATTAGTATATACTATACTATTCATATCTCAGATAATTCTAATCTGGTGGACAGAAATTCCAGATATCCCCTGATTGTCCTCATAAAAGAGAAGTTCTCAGTTGTCATACATGTTATTACTGGGCTCTGCATTGGGAATATACCTCAGGGATAAAGCACTTTCCTCGTATCCTTGAGGCAATAAAAAAATAGGCTGGCCTCAAACTTTCAGTTCTCTCCCTCAGCCTCCAGAATAGCTGAGTTTTACACCTTGAGCACTGAAACAAAGAAGCCACTGTACTTACAAAGGCCCAGGGATGGAGAGTGGAAGATAAGGGAAGGTAATCTGTTCACTTGTGTAGAAAATCCAGTGAAGGTCTATTTTGAAACCCACCTTAAATTCCACAATTTTGGACCTCCAGGGCCAGACTGTCCTGTTTTCAGGTGAACTTTCTCTTCTGTTAACCCCACTCAGTCCTGAAGCTGCAAAGGCTTCCCTCTCCAGTGGACGGTGGACAGCCCTCATTCCAGAGCTCTCCCTGCTTCGTGTCAGTACCCCTCTGGACTGCAGCCAATGTCAGTTCAGTGTACGCTCAGTTTTGCTTCTCCAGTGCTTATAAAAATACTCTGAGCTGGAGGTTAGAACTACAATTTTCCAACTGCTAAGGACACTTGGTGTTCATTATTTGGAGGTCCAATCCTCTGAATGCCATCTTCACTCAAAACCCACCATCAAATCTTACATGAGATCAGCAGCCTTGCTTTTGTTTTTATTTTATTTTTTTTCTGGTACCAGGAATCAAACTCACGACCTTGCGCTTGTGAGGAAGGCGCTTAGGCTGCTGAGCTAGATCCCCAGCTCCCAGCCCTGCTTTTAATACTATTATTTTGAGGTAAGTTGGTCCTGTGCTGGCAACCTCCTTCACTGTAATCATGTAAAAGTCCTCTGGGGCAGCAGTGTGTCAAACACTGTCCTTCTGCAGGCAGCGCTGCCAGAGAAATGGCAATGGAAGTTGGCACTACCACGGCCACACGTGAGGCTGGGTCTCAGGAGTCTCAGCTCTGTCTCTGCTGGCTGAACTTGCTCAAGCTATTACGCATCTTTTGGGCCAACTGTGCAATGAGCAAAAGATGAGTAGTTGGCAAAGTGAGGAATACTTCTTTGTCTCCAGTGCCCAAATGTGGTAGCAAGCAGCAAGAAGGATGCTTAGAACTTTCTCCAGGCCCTCTAAGATTGTTAGTCAACAGCATGGAGCTTCTCTTTCCAGGATCTTGCAAGAGGTGATGCTAAGAGAGGAGCGAATTACAATATGTATTATATTCTATTTCCCATAGACCAGATGATTTCATTATTTCTCTTTGTGGATTTGTCAAAGCTAAAGGAGCAGTGATAACCCCTTTTGGCATAAATGGCTGTGTGAGACTCAAGACAATTTCCAACGTGAATCTAAAGGGAAAGCAAGAGCCAGTAGTGGGGATGTGCTTGGTGGTACTCACCTGAGTTCCCAGCACTTAGGAGGCTGATACAGGAGGACCGCTCTGAGTTTGAGAACAGCCTAGGTTCCACAGTGAGCTTACAGCCAGCCCTCACCCTACAGGAAGAACCTGTGTTACAAAAAAGGTAGTTTTAGTGGTGCATGCCTATAATCCCAGCACTCTGAGAAGCTGAGGCAGGAGGATCCCAAACCCGAATTGAGCCTAGGCAACTTAGAGTCTTGGTGAGTGCTGTCCCTAAATTAGAGATAAAGAAAGGGTTGGGGATGTAGCTAGTGAAAGAGCCCGGAGTTCAATCTCTACTTTCAGAAAATAAATACATACATAAACAAATAAACAAACAGGAGGACCTCAAAAGCTCACCCCTCTGAGACTGGTAATAAGGCTGGCTAAGGAGTCTGGCTAGAGCAAATTTTGTAGCTAATTTTATTGTGGCTACAAAATGAAGCTATTGCCAGTCAGATTGGAAGTGTGCCTTAGTGGTGGAATATTCATAGCATGTGTGAGGTCCTGGGTTCAATCTCTAGCACCAAAGAATACTATAACTACTCATAAATGATAAGACTACTTCCACTGTGAGGGGTGGTGCATGCCTGTAATCCTAGACTCAGGAAGATGCTGAGGTAAGTTCATTGTTTCAGTCTTAAGGTTCAAAGCCTGCCTGAGCAACATTGTAAGGCCCTCCCTCAGAAGAAGTGATGGAGGAACAGGAAGCAGGAGAAAGGGGAGGAGAGGGAGGGAGGGGGAGAAGGGAAAGGAGCAAATCTAATTGCCACCCAAACAGCCTCTGATTTTTTGTGTGTGTTTTTAGTGATGCAATGGTACCTCTGTTTCCATATTTCGTTTGTTGTGTGGTTTGGCAGAATATGTTGGCAACTCTGTGGGTGTGGAGAAGACGGCTGTGGTCCTATATGTCACCTGATGAACAGTTTTTGAGTGGAATCCAAATTTTGCTGAACGTTTTTGTTTGTGAACTGAACTATTTGCCCAGAGAAGCATTTGTGAACTGAGATATTCCTGTACTAGGGAATTGAACCGAGGGCTTTCTCATCACAGCTACACCTCAGCCCTTTGTTCTTTTAAGACCAAGTTTGGCTAAGCCAATACATTTCCCAGGCTGAGCTGAACTTTATGATGCTCCTGCCTCAGCCCCCCAGGTTGCTGGGATTACTGGCATACACCATCATTCCTGGCTAGTTTTGACCTTCTATGGGGTTTGTTGAGATCCATATTTGTTAATATTCAAGGAGCATGTCCTGAAGTTACTAAGTGGCTGGGATTTAGGCAGCAAAGACTGATGGCTCATACTTTTCAAACATGTCCCAGGTAGCAGCAAAGTGGATTGTTAAATTTTAATGCAAAACACAGCAGTGCAGATGTGCATGTGGAATAAAGGGCAACTGGGATGTGAGAAAAGAGAAAAGAAAGAAGGAGAAATTTTGTATGTATGTATATACAGGATAGTTAACATAGTTGATCTACTATCTTCTATTTCTTTGCTGAAAGAAATAGTTAACAATTCCTTGATTGATCAATATTACATGTCTCTATTTGTTTTCCTGAGAAACCACTTTGAAGATATCAATATGCAATGCAACAAGCATTGTTAATTTCCTACCACTTTGTAACTCTGTATTGTTTGTATTGTTCCTTTGCTATTTTATAAATGGTTATGCGTTTGTTAATGTTTTCCTTCTTTTATTTTTAAAATAAAAAAAAGAAAATTTCCAAAGCAGAAAAAAAAAGAAGTGCATGTGAGAATAATATTCTCAATTTGCCCATCAACTTATGCTAGGGCCTTTATGTCATATTTGATATGTTGAGAAACAGCACCACATCCGTGATTATAAAGCTTTGCTGCTGGAGGGAAGCCATGGTGAAACTTTCACTTCAACCCCTGTTTCCTTGCATTTGGGGTGCTAGCTCATTGTGTGTACTGAGTAGGGAAGCATGACCTCGCTGCATATATTCCAGAAGAAGATTTGGCTGTTGATTTATTTTTTTGGTTTTATTTATAATTTGCTGTTTTGATTTTTTTTTTTGGGGGGGTCGGGTTTCTCCGGTACTGGGAACCGAACTCATGACCTTGCGCTTGCCAGGCAGGCGCTTTGCCGCTGAGCTAAATCCCCAGCCCCCCTAATTTGCTGTTTTGAGAAAAGTTGTCTCCAGGTACTGCAGGCTGGCCTTGAACTCCCTATCTAGCCAGGTTGGCCTTGAACAAAACATGGTAGTCCTTCATTAGCCTCCTGAGTACTGGATTACAGGCATGTGCCACCATGCACAGCTAAAATATCCATTTTGATATCATAGTCTTCTCAGTGCAGGACCCCTAGTGCATGTCTGAAATCTGTGATGTTATCTAATTCTACATATACTGGTTTTTCCTTATGTATAGCATATGCTTATGTTAAAGATTCATTTCTAGTTAGTCACAGTAGGAGATTAACAACAGCTAGTAATGAGATAAAACAATTATACCCAAGTGTGGTGGTATGTGCCTTTATTCCATGCATGTGGAAGGTTGGGGTAGGAGGATTGCTGTAAATCCAAGATTAGCCTGGGCTACATAGTAAGTTCAAGTCTAGCTTGACCTAATAGCAAGACCTTGTTTCCAAAAAATGTTAGAACAATATAATAAAAGATGTATAAATGTTATTTAAAATTCAGTACTTTCTTATTTATGGAATTTTTCCATCTAATATTTTTTGACCATTGTTGACCTTGGGTTACTGTTTCCAAGCCCTACTTGAAAAAGCTTTGAAGCTTTGGCCAGATTTTCAAAAGCCTCTAAATTGTACTGAATAGGAATTGTAGAAACAATGGGGAACAAAGCCAAAAGGATCCTGCCCCAGAAACTTACAGGGTAGTAGGCCAAAGGACAAAGCACATGATGTGTTCTGTGGTAAAGGAAGTACAGGCTTGGGGAGAACCTGGAGAGGTCAGCGATGCTAATGTGGCCCCGAGTGTCCTAGGGTCTCCTAGTGAGGAATTCCAGTGAGAGGAAAGTGTACTGACTTTGTCCTGTGAAGGAGAAGTTAGGGGAGAGGTGTTGGGGTTAGAAGTGGGTTTCAGACTTCTCCCTGTGCACAAGTCCAGAGTCAAGAGATACCTCAGCAATTCTATGGTTGAGGCTTAAACTGCTCTGAGTTGAATTGAGGTAATATCAATAAGCGATGAGCCTGGGAGGTGATCAGAATCTAGGTCATGTGCATGATGCCTGGCATATAGGAGGGGAATGAGACAAAGGTATCTTTCAGGGACTTTAATTTCAGTATTGAGAGGACAAGATTGAGTTCACAAAGGAGCAAACAAGATGGTTTTTAAATTTTGACAAAGATAATAAACAGAATTTACTATCTGATTTATAAATGGTGGCTGGGGTGTTTCTGGGTGAGCTCTTGAGGCAAATGTGCATATATTAAGTCACCAGTCACCTGCAGTAGAGGATATTGCAGGGCTGGTGGCAGGATGAATGGAGACAACTGGATGACATCTGACAGGTTGAGGGAATAAGATTGTTTCTTGGATGATAATAACAAACAATAACTTGTATTTGTTGAATATTTACTACAAGTAAGACACTTCCACAAGAGCTTGTATAATTGTCTCCCTTATTTCTTAACACCTCTGTGAGATCGACATTTTTCTTCATTTTGTGGAAAGAACACCAGGATGCAGAGAACTGAAGTAACTTACTTTGGACATAGACTGTGAGAGCCAGGAGTCAAACCTTGGTGGGTTTCACTCCAAAGCCTTCTGAGGAGAAGTGATGAACAAGGGGGAATGGATTTCAGGCTGAAGTAGGAGGAAGGGAAAGATGATGATTCCTTCACATCTGTGGAATGTGGTGTGCCTTTGACTCACCCAACTAGAGATATCCCATAGGGAGATGGATAAATGAGTACCATATGAAGCTCAAGGGAAAAATTTAGCTCAGGGAATGAATTTGATTTGCCAAGATATAGAAAGACTATTTGAGTCTCACAGAGGTGGCTGAATCTAGAGTTTGTGATTGATTCCTGTTCCAATGCTGGCACTAAGGGACTGAGTGGTACACCTTCCCAGGGCAGGTAGCCCATGTACAATAGAAGGCCAGAAAGAGTCTTGTTTCCTTCCCTGGCTGCATTTACCCTCTTCCTCTGCCATGAACTGTTCCCCTCTGCCATGTGCCATGCTGCCTTAGAGCCAGCTGACTATGGACTGAAAACTCAACAAAGTGTGAGTTAAATAAACCTTTTCCCTTTTAATTTTGGTTGTTGGGTATTTTATTCCAGCATCATAAACATTAACAAAGACAAAGAGTGAACAGAAACCAGACATCGTGTTACAAACCTGTAATCCTAGCACACTGAGAGGCCAAGACAGTGAGATTGCAATTTTAAGTTCAGCCAGGGTAATTTAGTGACTTGGAAAATGTTTAATTAAAACATTACAAAACAAAGTGTTAGGGGCATTGCATGAAGGCTGTGGTTCACTGTCCTGTAGTTAAAAGAAAAAGGGCACAGAAGACAAAGAAGTTGGAATGATGCATGTGTACAACTTGTTCAAATGTTGTTCCTCTGGAACAAACAATTCAGAATCCAAATTCTAAGTGAGACTTTCTACAAAGTTGGGATCACATTGATAGTCTTGGGTTTCCTTTACCACCTAAAGAGAAGACATAGTCTTTCCTTCTCCAGCCATTCCTCCATCAAAACCTTTCTTGCTCATAAACTTTTTGTCTTGCCCATTTTAACACTCTTAGAACTCCCCTGGGTGAACGCAATTGTGGAAAACAGTTACTGGTGGTTTTCTGTGTGCAGCTCACTGCTATAAGGCAGCAGGGACATGGGGAAAGATTCATTTCCAATGCACAGCAGCTCCCTCTGCAGGCCAGAACACAACCTATCTGTCTTTCCCTGTAAGTGAATTCTAGTTGGCAGTAGTCATGGAGAAAGGCCTTGGGCCTGTGTCTGCCCACACAGACATCCTCTCCTTGGAGAACTGGAGCCCGATTTTCCTGAGTGTAAAGAGCAGCATGTCTGGTGGCCCCACGATCCAGTGTCTCCAGGTACCACACATTCTTACTTGTGCAACGTGCACAACACACAAGCCTGCTCTCTGAGGCTAAGTTATCCAGGGTGGACTCAAGATTATGATTCTCCTGCTTTAGCTCCCAAAGTGCTGAGATTACAGGTGTGATACCAGACCCGATCAGAAATTGTGTGTTTAAAGCTGGAGAAAGGAACTTGCTAGCTTTCTGTAGATTCAAATATCCCCAGGGTCTTGGTGTCTTTTGGAGGATTTCACTAAGTGTCACTTCTGATGGTTTCTCTCTTTCTCTCTCTGTCTCTCTCTCTGTCTCTCTCTCTGTCTCTCTCTCTGTCTCTCTCTCTCTTTGACAGGAACTAGCTAACAGAGAGCAGAATAAACTGATGCCACTGCCTGCCTGCCTCCAGTCTGCTGACTGACAAATTTACTCAGTTTGGTGAGTACCGACTGGCTCAGTACAATCTGCACAAACACTCTGCCAAGAGACACCCCTGTAGGCCACCCACAGCTGTCAGTGAGTCCCGGCCTTCTCTATACTCACTCATGGCACAGACCCCTCCTCTGGGAAGGGAGCGACAGGGGAGGATGGTGGTCCCGGGGATTCCACACCTAGCATTTGATACTTTCCCAGCGAGGATCTAACAGAGAAGTCCAGGAATGCTGGGAAGAGTGTGGGGCAGAAGAAGCAGTGTAGGCCTTGTTCCTAGCTGGCTTCCTTTCTGTCAGAGATGGACCTTCAGGATATTCCAAGGGTTTTCTTCCAGAGACAGACTCCATTTCCCTGTGTGAAACTGTTCTCCTGTTCCCGCAGAAGCATCCACTTTCTGAGAGAATGTGTTTTCCAAGGTACCTGTGTCCCATTATAGAAGTACAGAAAAAGGTGAATCCTTTTCCTCGGATGGCATGTGTGCAGGTACAGTTTTGTCTGCATGTTACTGACAGGTGATATGCTTAGTGGGATAAAAGAGTTGTGAACAGTGTGAAATAACTACCTTTCTGGGGAAGTTTGATGAGCAAACAACATCTTTTGTACTTTTATGACAAATAAGCTTTTTTACCTAGTGGTTAAGAGGCTAGAATCTGTATTTGCATAACCTGGCTTTGTATCTCACTTCCACTGACTAGGGTTGAGCCCTTGGTCAAATGACCACAGATCTCTTCCCTCACTTTCCTCACATGTAACATGGGGAAAATAGCAGGACCTACACTGTTGGGGTGTAAAGACGAACTCACGTAGTTAAGGTATTTCTATTAACATTTGGCTTTAAAATGTGTAACCTACCATCATTATTAAAACACATTTGTAGGAAAATGATTTCAGCATTTCAGTAAAAAATTATATTTTCAGGAGGTCAACTGCTCTTTTCTCTTCATCCTATGAATGCAGGCCAAATTGGGCTCCTGTAGCTTAGAAAATGCCCCTTGGCTTGTGTCCCTCACAGCCTACATTGTGCTGTGGCTTCCATTTACCTGACCAGGATCTCAGTGACTGAAATAGGAGCTGCTTTCCCTTTCCCTCATAACAAGGGTGTTCTGGGCTAATTCTGTCTCCATCTTGTTTTCACCAGCTACCCACCTCATGCTAGCCCCCGATAGTTCCACCTTGTATGAAGGAAACACTGGGACCCTTAATTGATACCAATTTGCTATCTAGTTTTTCAGCACTGGGAACTGAACTCCATGCCTTATGAATGCCAAACAAGTGTAGTACTGCTGAGCTCTACCTCCAGCATCCCCAGCATATTTTCTTTCCAGGGAGGGTCTTACCATGTTGCCCACGGTGGTCTCCAACTCTTGGGGTCAAGCCGTGCTCTTGCTTCAACCCCTGAGTAGTGAGGACTGTAGTTGTGCCACTGCCTCTGCCTGTGCGCTGCTGTCTTATTGAACGTGGCAACTCTTGTTGCTGGAGACTTTTACCCTCTCTCACAATTTCGGTGAGGAGATTGCCTAAGAGGTGTAGGACATCTTAGGCTCTGCTTTCTGAAGAAGCTCCCTGATCATGGTTGAAATGACCCTGGGGACTTGAGGTATTTCCACACTTTGAGTTGGAGAAAAATAATCCACCAGACTTCACCCTGAAGAAGCTGGTAGAGCAGTTGCATATCCCTGAGCCTGCCCACCATGTCCAAGCCCTGCTGGGCTATAGGTGAGCAGGTCCACTCTGAGCCAGTGTTCCACTAAGGTGATGCCATTTCAGCTCAGCATCCACACCCCCTATCCCCATCCTTCTCAATCAGGAATCTGGGCAGACAGGGACTATAAATATGACTGACAGATAGCTTTCATCAGCTCACCTTTCCTTTGCTGTTTCTGCTCTGAAATGATGGGCACTTTCTCCTCTGGCCCAGGTACCCCTCCAGCCTCCAGCTCTTTTCTCAGAGTCATCTCCCTGGGCCCTGGGACTCAAGCAGAGCTGGGAACACATGAAGCCGCAGAGACCAGAGACCTGGGACCGGGCGCTGAGCCTTTGGGGGAACAAAGCTTCTGTCTGGAAGCAGCTCATAGGTGGGGTGACCTCGACCTTCATAGTCCTTTCCTGTCTGCTCCACTCTTGCCTCTGCATTGTAGAGCCTGATATCTCTATGACAGGATGCAACTGCTCTCTTGGTCAGAAGCTGCACTACTGAAACTGACTGGACTTACAAGGCTTCTGTTTGGCCACACAGAGTGCACAGCGGTGCCTGCATGGAGTAGTGCTGTCGTCATAGACAGATCATTGCTCCAGATGAGGAGGGTGACACACAAGCCTATCAATGTATAACAAAAGCAGTAGCTCTGTGCTTATTACATGTATACTGATATCTATCTTCTAAACAAGGTAGGGCTGGCTCTTGGTATGTTAGAATGTCTCTAGAATCGTGTACTGCCTTGCCTTGCCTTGCCTTGCCTTTGAAAAGAACAATCTATAACCAAAAATGAGGACAGGTTGGTAGCCTAAGTTCAAGGCCAGCCTGGGAGATGTACCTCCATGTTAGAGCATTTACAGAGCATGTTCTCAATGCCCTGTGCCACATTAGAAATAAACTAAAAATGAGAATTATAAAAGAGAACAATAAAATAACTTGGTTCTCCTGAATTTAATTGCTTTATTGGTGTGATTAATTACTTTTTTCCTTTTCTTTATTTTTTTTTTTTTTGTCTTTTTGAGACAAGGTCTCACTGTGCAGTTTAGGCTAGCCTTGAGCTCACTTTGTAGCCCAGGATGGTCTCGAACTTGCAACCATCCTCCTGCCTCAGCTTCCTGAGTGCTGGGATTGCAGGTGTGTGCCACCATGCCCTGCAAAATTCTTTTTTCTTTAATTTTTTTAATTGTTAATTTCAATTCATTTGCATTTAGGAAGGTATGTTCTATGGGCTAAGATGTGGTCTATTTTAGAGAATGACCCATGTGAAAAATGTGTATTCTGATGTTGTGGGGTGGAACACTCTGTAGAATCTACTAAGTCCATTTGTTCACAGCTTTGGTTCAGATCTGTTTTTTCCTTTGTGATTTTTTGTCTGGTTGACCTATCTCCTTGTGTCAATGGGGTGTTGAGGTTCCCTGTTACAATAGTGGTAGCAATTATATGGGTTTTCATGTCTGTTGAGATTTGTCTTATACAATTTGGAGCTCTGATATTTGGTGCATAGATGTTTATGATTGTTATCTCATCCTCTTGCAGTTTTCCCCTGACTAGTATGTAGTGACCTTCTTTATCTCTTTTGATTGTTGTTGGTTTGACGTTTACATGGTCTGAAAACAGAATAGCTACCCCTGCTTTTTCCTGGGTTCCTCTTGCATGAAGGATTGTTTTCCAACCTTTGACTTTTAGTCTGTGGATTTCCTTTTCAGTGAAATGTGTTTCCTGCATACAGCATATTGTTGGATTTTGTTTTTTAATCCACTCTGCCAGTCTGTTTCTTTTGACTGGAGAATTGAGGCCATTTATATTTATAGTTACAACCGACATGTACTGATTTATCATTGTCATGTTATTTACTTGCATTGATGTCCTACTTTTTCTACATGTTTACTTGTTTAGTCTTCTTGTTGTTTCATTCCTACTGCTGTTTTTGAAATTGCAGTCAGGTTTTTCTCTGCTAGTATATCTTTGAGTACTCTTTGTAATGCTGCTTGGTGCTCATGAAATTCTTCAACTGTTCTTTGTTGTGAAAATATTTTATTTCTGCATTGAATTTGAGGGTTAGCTTGGCAGGGTACATCAGTCTTTGCTGGAAGCTGTTCTGTCTCAGGACCTGTAATATTTCACTCCAAGCTCTTCTCAATTGGATGGTTTGTGCTGAGAAGTCTGCTGTAATTCTGATGGTCTTCCCTTTATAGGTATCTGTTTCTTTTCTCGAGCAGCTTTTAATATTCTGTTCTTTTGCTGGAGATCTGGGAACTTGACTATTATATGTCTGGGTGTAGTTTTATTTTGGTTGTGGTTTTTTGGAGTTCTAAATGCCTCATTTACCTCCATATCAGGTTCTGTTTCCATGCTTGGGAAATTTTCTGCTATTATTTCTGCAAATAATCTTTTAATGTCAGTTGTGTTTCTTCCTGCTGTTTCATTGAATCCTATAAGTAGTACATTATTTGTCTTTGCCTCATCTTGCAGCTGTTGAACTGACTTTTCCTGGATCCTTGTTGATTTTACAAGATCCTTTTTTTCACAGTTGCTAGCTGCCATGCTGCCTTCAAAGTCTGAGATTCTATCTTCAGCTTCATTCAAGCGGATTTGGTAGCTTTCAGTGGCAGATTTGTTTTCCTGGAAGTCTCTTTGCATCTGGTCATGTGTTCTAAGTCCTTTTTATATTTTTCATTGAATGCTTGTGACCCTTGCCTTTGTTCTTGTTATGGTTTGTGTCTGGGTATCCCCCCAAAGCCTCATGCAGTCATGGGGCAGGCTTTTAGAGCTTGATTGATTATGGGTGTGAGAGCTACATCTGCCCTGGGGTGGATAGTTCGCATATGTAAGAGAGAGGAAGAGGCTGCTTGCATTCCTGGCTTTTAGTACTTGTTGCTTTTGCTGTGTTCTGCTGCCATGAGCTGTAGCCCTCTGCCATGTGCCACTCTGCCTTCCTGACCATGTGGCTCAAGAGCCTTGGGAAATGGCTTTTGGGAAGAGTTTGGAAAGGTTCGGAGATGTCCCCTGAAAGAGTAGCGTTAGAATGCCTTCGGCTGTTCTGTTTGGGAGATTCTGGTCAGAGCTCAGAATATCTGAAAGCTGATAGAAATCCTGCCAGTAAAGACCAGGTTCGGAAGGTTTCTGTTGGGAAGAAGAACTCCATTGGTTGCTGGACTCCAGAGCATGTGTGTTATGGCTTGGCACAAAGTTTGTCTGCGTTTTGCTCGTGTCCAGAGATTTTTCCTAAGACTGACACTAAGGGCAGCAGTGGATTGATTAATCTGGCAAAAGAAATTTCAAAGCAGTCAAATGCTGGGGAAGTGGCATGGCTATTGTTGGGGGCTTTTAGCCAGATTTATATTGAGAATCAAGAACAAAGAGCCCAGCAGGATGATTTAAATTGTTGTGAGTTTGGCCAGAAAGAAAGCTCCGGTAAAGCTGTGGACTGCAAAGGTAGAGGTGAGGAGATCTCCATTGTTGAGAAGGAACAAGAAAATAAGAAAGATGGCCTGAGGGCATCACAAGAAGCAGTAAGTCTCCACCCTTTGCAGCCTCAAAACGGCAAAGGTGAAAGACCTTGCTTTGAGAAGAAAGCTGCTGAGCACCATGTTCCAGAATGGCAGCAGCATAGAGGATCTGCTCCTCAGAAGTGGATTCAGAGTGCCCAGTGATCCAGGCACTCGACCCCTGTGGTCAAGAGAGAGGAAAACTTGGCTACTGCTCCAGGTGGCAGCAGAACTTGGCATCATTCCTGTGGTCCTGGCTTTAGGTCCATGGTGAATGCACGAGTTGTGAGGTTAAAGAGACTTCCACCCAGATATCAAAAGGCCTGGGAGACCAGACAGTATACCCCTGAGATGGCAGTGTGTGTGAGGCTGTGAGTATGAAGTAAAAGGTACTGCAGATCTCAGAAGTTTAGAAAAGCCAGGACTGTGGATCATCTAAGGAAAGCTACAAAGAGGGAGTAAAGCGGGCCTAAGAGAGAAGCCATGGAAGCTGTAACCACCAGAAGTGCCACAGGGGTGGACTCATGCAAGCCCTTTGGAGCTCACAATGTGTCACAGGTTGCTTTAGATGCTGGTCGTGGAACTACAGGACATAACGTTAGCCCTGCTGGATTTTGGACTTGCTTTGGTCCAGATGCTCTGTATCCCCTGTTTGTACCTTTTGGAATGGTACTGCTTATTTTGTGCCACTGAATATTGGAAGTGTTTAACTTTTCATTTGTACAGGGGCTCACAGCTAAGAGTTTGCCTTCATCTTGGAGGAGACTTGGGACTTAGTTTCTTCAGAAATGCTGAAACTGTTAGGACTTTGGCAACTCTTGCAGATGGACTAAATGCTGTTTGTATAAAGGGATGGGCATGAGTCTTTGGGGGGCCAGGGGTGGAATGTTATGGTTTGTGTCTGTGTGTCCCCCCAAAGCCTCATGTGGTCATGGAGCAAGCTTTTAGAGTTTGATTGATTATGGGTATGAAAGCTACACCTGCCCTGGGGTGGATAGTTTGCATATGTAAGAGAGAGCAAGAGGCTGCTTGCAGGCCATTCCTAGAGTTTAGTACTTGTTGCTTTTGCTGTGTTCTGCTGCCATGAGCTGTAGCCCTCTGCCATGTGCCACTCTGCCTTGTAACCTGCCAAATATGGACTGAAACCTTCACAAACTGTAAGCAAAATAAACCTTTCCTTCCTTAATTTTGGGCATCAGGTATTTTGTCCCAGCAATGAGAGAAAAGTAACCTAGACAGTTCCTTTATTTTCTTATATGTTTCTTCTTCAGACTTTTTGAGCATTTCATTATTATTGTCATTTCACTTTTTGCCTGAGATATTATTTCTGATCTCATCACTTCTATGGCCTTATGGATTTGTTTCTTTACTGCCATTGCAGTCATTTCAGCTATTTCAGGCATGTGTTTACCAAGTTCTCCTATGTCGATGTCTCCTGGACTTGTTCTAATTGGAGTGGAGTTCTGGGATTGTGTTTAACCCTTTGTTTTGTCATATTTGCTTTTGAATGAAGAAAGCTCAGTTTCCGTCTTCAGTAGCTGCACAGCTGAGACCACTAGTGTCCCTAGTTTTCTTGTTGGTCAAGTTTGCCCCTGAGTGACCTCTGAGAAGCACTACTTAGTCTCATGTTTTCTGCCAGTTTTTGATTTGTATCTAGTTATCCCCGTTCTCAGATATGGGCACTGTGTAAGCTGATGGCTGACCATCTGATCAAGCATCTCCTTGCAGTTCAGGGCACATGCCTGGCCCAGACTCCAGTTGCACTGGTGTGACAATCCTGGTCCAGTGGATCTATGTCTCCAGGCAGTTCAGGGTACAGGCAAAATCCAGACACAAATTGCAGGGTCTACAGTTTGTGAACCACCTGATTCTTTGTCTCCAGTCAGTTCAGGACACATACAGGAACCAGATGCAGTCTGGATGTGTAGCAGTCACAGATTGCCCATGCCTTCGACCTGCTAGGACCCCCAGGTGAAAGTAAAGCACGGACTCCAACCACAGGACCAGCAGCTCCCGGAGCACTCACTCATTCAGTGCAGGCTGAGTGGGCGCTGGGAGAGGCTACACACCCCACCCCCAGCCAGAGAAGTCCCTGGGGCTTCTGAGTGAGGACCTCCTCTTTGCCATGGGTGCAGGGAGGGCAGAGACTCAGTCTGTAATGGCAGCGGTGTCCTGGGTTGCCCGCTCTGCCCTCAGGAAGTAGATGGGAAATACCTGGCTCTCTCTGCAAGTTTCAGCTGGGAACTGTGGCGGTGTGAGCAAAGCATGGATGTGAACCGCAGGGCCAGCAGCTCCTGGAGCACTCTCTCAGTCAGTGCAGGGCACACAGGTGCTCAGAGAGCAGCTGCTGCCCTTCTGAAACCAGAAAGAAAAGATGGACCCCAATCACCATGGAGAGGGGAACTCCGCCAGAGGGGCAGAAGTAGATTTCCAGTTGCTTTCTTCTCCTAAATGCTTCTCTTTTCCTGCTCTTCCTGCAGCTGCAGCCTGTCTCTGGCAATTCCCTCCTTCCCCACTGCTGTAGCCTTCTCTCCTAGTGGACAGAGAGCAGCTGTGGGCACTGCCAGCAGGACAGTGTACTTTTTGGACCTGAGAACCTGGAAGATAGGACACTCAAGATGGGGCAGAAGTTACCTGCAGAAAACCCTCAGCCCCTCACAGCAGAGCACATACATGATCTCCCTGATTGAATCAGCAGCTTGATCCATTTCATTTCATATCAAGGGGTTTGGAAAAACAAAGGAAATCCCACAGCCAGGTGCACAGCTGTAATTCCAGCACTCTGTAAAGCTGCAGCAGGACCAAAAGAGTGCACCTGCACAACCTGGCAACTTACTGAGATCTTGTCTCACAAATAAAAATAAAAAGGCTTGGAGATGTAACTCAGAGCAAAGGCTGAAGAGAAAAATCCAAACAGCCAATAATTACCACCCAGAATTCATTGCAAGCCCTTGTCTTAGTCTCTTTTCTCTCCTTGCTGAGATAAAATAGCCAACACCCAGTGTTAAAGGAGGAAAGGGTCATTTAGCTCACAGCTTGTGCAGGTTTCAGTCCATCATCAGGCAGTTCCGAGGTGGGGTGGCTTATGGCAGCCAGGCAATCATTCCTTGTAGCAGAACACAGCAAAGGCAAGAGAAGCGAGGAGAGAAGAGCGAGACCCATTCCGTCCCTCATACTGTGTGCGGACTGCTAACCCTGAATCCCAGCATTAGATGATGAATCAGCCACAGACTGTAGATTCTGCCAACCCCAAAAAGCCCGTGCCTCTGTACTGCACAAGGTTTTGGGCGGAAGTCCAGACCCAGACCATTTGTAGTGGACTGATAACTGGTGGTCAACTTATAACCCTCAGCTGAACTAAGTAAGCATGGTGCTGGGTGTGGGAGGCCCACCTGAGGACTGTTGCCAGCAGCATAAGAGGCAGAACTGGAAAAGAAGAGGGAGGCTGTTGGGAGCTGGCAGAAGCTGTAAGGAGCTATTGGTTGTTTTGGAGGAGCTCATCATGCTGGCTTTCCTGATGAACTTGTCTGTATTCATCCTCTGAGGAGCTTGGGACCTTGTTGGCAATGAGAATGGTTTTGGTTCACTTTGGGGGAGCTGTGGTCCTCACTTTGAGCATCACTGCCAGGCTCCAGAGGGGAAAATGGTGCACTTCCAGTCTCCTGGAGAAGCTTGCTGTTTTGGCCTCCCGGATGGGAACTCGGCCATGTTGATCACTGGAGAAGCTTGGGACCTCACTATTCCTGAGGATGGCTTTTGGGGGAGCTCTGGTTCTTCTGAGTGTCACTTCCTCTCTCCAGTGGAGATCCCTCAGCCTGCTAGCACAGATCCTTCATTCTGTGGGCACAGACTTCGCAGATTCCACCACTGACATTTAGGCCTTCCCAGTGCAAACCTGTGAAACAGGCCTACATGAGATATTATTATGGGCTCTGGATCTCAGGTTGGATTTGTGGAAGGCATTGTTATGAGCTCTAGGTCTTCAGCTAGATTCATGCAGGATATTTTTGTGGGTTCCAGGCCCTCAGCTGGATTTCTTGGTCTTGGTGTGTGGACAGATTTCTAGCACTCTTTTGTATATCATTCTTTGGATGATTATTATAAATAATCATATAAAATATGCATCCTGTATTATATTGTTGCCCTTGCAAAATACCCCCAAACCATAACACTATATCACAGCACTGTACGTGACAAGAAACGCAGTGGTCAGTGTGGCTCACTGTCCCTGCCCATCCCATAAGCAGACCAGGGAGAAGACATGCAAGGTGAGACAGGAACCAAACACAAGCTCTGCTGTACTGGAGCACATGTGGTCGTGTGGGAAACAGGCACATAAGGTGCAGGAAGGGAGGCCTCTGTGTGAGTGAGGAACCTCAGCACAGGCCGAGGGCAGTGTTCTGCGGATGGTGCTGGGAAGGACAGCAGCTGTGGGTGAGGGGAAGGCAGTGGTACATTAGGTGGAGGAGGGGAGTCCCACAGCCACTCCCTCCTTTCCTCACCCTTTTCACCCCCAAGCCTGTGTACGTGCATTCCTGAGAACCCATTCTCCGAGACCGTGAAAATCTGTGACTAGGGATAGGTATGGGGTTGGGAGCAGAGCAGAGGCAGGCTGACTTGGATCAGGACTTCCACTGGAGCATGTTTTGGGCCAGGATTATAGAGAACTGGGGGCTTGAGGCCTTCTTGCCTTGGATTTGGTTTTGGTTGGGACTGGAGTGGTTGGACATGCAAGGTCAGAAAGTGGCCTGAGCCTTGCCTCCTGTCTTGCTCTACAGAAAGAGAAGTCTGTAGAGAGTGGCTGTGATGGGATCTTGTCCTGCGCTTTCCTCTTGGACAATGCCCTGTTCCTTTCTGCCTTCCATAGGCTCCTGGAGCTCTGGGACCTGCAGCATGGGTGTCAGTGAGGGGTCCTCCATATGTCTGAGTGAGGCCCTTCCTTGTTAGAAGCCCAGAGGCAAAGGAATAAGGAGGGAGCCATGGCCACTTGGACTCAGGGCCTGACTTTGTCTTCCTGGGGTAGGGTGCTGCAAACCAAGGCTCACTAGTACCAAATCACAGGCTGCTGCCTGAGCCCTGACCTCCGGCTGCTGGCCACCGTGTGCTTGGGAGGGTGCCTAAAGGTAACAACAAAGTGACCCTACTGCGGATCAGCCCTGTGAGTTTGTCTGCTCAGTGTGGCTGGGGTGCTGACTGCTTGGCCTGGGGAGCCCTTGCCTAGTACTGTAAAGGACTGGATGAGGTGGCATTGGGCTGTGGGGCTGAGCAGCTCAGCATCTGTACTTAGCCCCAACTCCTCTGCTCTCTCTCCTGCAGCTGTGGGACACAGTCTGTGAGTAGCTGTATTTCCAGGACACTTGTGCCAAGCCACTCAATTGTGTTGCCTTCCACCCAGAGGGGCAGGCACTAGCCACCAGCAGCTGGGCAGGCAGCGTCAGCTTCTTCCAGGTGGATGGACTCAAAACCACCAAGGTAGAAGCCCCTTAGCTCTTGGGGAGGAAGCACAGGGGGCAGGAGTGAGGGGTGCACATCTGCCGCCATGTCACTTTGGGTTGTGCTGAAAGAGAGCCCTGATCTTCCCATATCTACTTTCCCATGTAGGACCTGGGGGCCTCAGGAGCCTCTGTTAGGGCTTTGGCCTTCAGCACACCTGGGCCGGTTGTAGCTTTAGGCTGGCTGGATAGCACAGTGAAGCTGTGGGCCTGGCAAGAGGGGGCACAGCTGGCCACCTTTCCTGCCCACTGTGGCTTTGTTTCTGCTGTATTTTTCCAGCTTGTCCACAGCCAGTTACTGACAGCTGGAGAGGATGGCAAGGTCTGGTGGGTGACGGCTTAGGGTGGGCTCCTAAGAGGGCATAGCATGGGCAGAGACAGTGTGGGTGAGCAAGGGGCCGTGTGGAGGAAGCTAGAGGAGCTGGGAGGTCGAAGCTGTGGGGAGAGGAGGTGGTGTGTGCGTGGCAGTGCTCACCAGTCTCAGGGAGGCAGACCTTAACTGGATGGCTATGGTCTGGGTGCAGGACCAGGTGGCTGAGGTGGGACATGCTTAATCCGTTTTCTCAGCTCCCAGGTTCAGGTGTGGTCAGGCTCTCTTGGCCAGCCCTGGGCAGGCCTGGGCCCCATTCGTCTCTCTCCTGCCCTCTCTGTGGCTCTCAGCCCAGACCACAAGCAGGTGGCAGTTGGGTACCAGACAGACGGTATTAAGATCTAAAAAGTCCCTGCAGGTACTGAGGGGCAATGTGTAGATTTTCACAGCTTTGAAAAGCGGGCACCGCTTACCTCATCCCTCTCCGACTGTCTTCCTCCCTCACTCTGTCTCTTCCTCCAGGTCCCTGGTGGGTGCAGTGTCATATGCAAGACGTGGCAGTGTCTGCTCTGGCCTGGCTGAGCCCCATGGTGCTGGTGAGAGGTGCAGAAGATGGTAGCCTGCAGGAGTGGGCGCTGGAGGAAAGCCCTCTTCAGTCCCTCTGGCTCCTGCCCAGAAACCAGAAGCCAGTGCTGGGACTGGTCACCTCCCAGGAACTTCTGGCATCTGCCTCAGGTACTGCTGAGCAGGGCAAGATCTCCTGAATCTTCCTTTTTTACCATGTGCTAATACTTTCTTTCTACTAGTACTGTATGCATATATGTGCCTGAAAGCATGCAGATGGGCATGATTTTTACATATTTCAAAGGGCTTTGGATGCATTTCTCCTCCATATCATTTCGGACAGTTTCTTCTGTTTCCCTGACCCCTAGTCTGGGACTCTAAACTCCCAGCACTGCTTTTGCATTTCTCTCATGTCCTCTCTCAGGAAGCCTTCCTGTGGGAAGGAGACTTTGCTGTGGAAGCAGGTGGGTTGCCTGCATGGAGCTGGAGATGTGGAGGTGACAGGAAGAGTGGCCTGGTTCTCAGGGGAAAAGGACTCTGGAACAGTGGGAAGAGGTGTGGGGAAAGCTGGCTGGGCCTTAGGGAGCGACAAGGAGCCACACTGCGGACTGCAGCTGTGGAGCTGGAGCTGTGAGTGGTGGGCGTTCTCGCCAGAGGACTGGCCCTACTGAGGACCTCCCACATCCTTGCACTCAGATCCTGTCTCTCCCAGAGTCTTGCCTCAGGCATCGCCCTGGGTCCCGTGCTGGCCTCTGTCCCCCATGCCAGGCCTCTCTCATGTCCTCTCTCAGGAAGCCTTCCTGTCTTTCCAATGCAGAGGATTTCACAGTGTGGCTCTGGCCAAAGCAGTTGCTGACACAGCAGCATAAGGCAGGAGACTTGCCCCTTGGTGCTGAGCTCCAGGGACACCAGGGCCCGGTCAGCTGCTGTAGCTTCAGCATGGATGGAGGCAGCCTGGCCACTGGCAGCAGGGATCAGGTGAGCTGCTGAGGGATGCGATCCCTGGCTCCCAGCACATCTTGGTTCCTAGGTTCCTTCACAGCGCATTTTCCCATTGCTTCCTCCTGCCTCTTGCTGGGCCGAGTCTCCTGCCAGTCTGTCCTTCTGCACCCTGTCGCACTCCCCCCTTCCCTGGAGCTTCTTGCTCCACGTGGCCCTGGTGCTCTGCCCCCTCCCTCTGGTGCTGAGGGATCTCTGTGGACCATCCAGAGTCTCCTCTGCTGGGACGTGAGGACACCACAGATCCCTCTTCTGATTCGCTCCTTCCCTGCCTGTCACCGTGACTGGGTTGCTGGCTGTGCCTGGACCAAAGATGGCATACTGGTGAGTGAAGGCGTGGGCTGATACAGAGCCTGGCGGGATTCCCGGAGGAAGGCAAAATGTTCCATTCTATTCCCTTTCCCCTGCCCACGACAATAGGCAAAGCTAGTTGTTTAATGAGTATATAGCAGGCCTGAATGCGCTGTCTGCATCTATTGCCACAGTTGGTCAAAATTAGTCTCAATTTATGAACTCAGGGTTGGCGAAGCTGAGTTTCCCAGGGTCAAGTCCCCATGCTGTCCTCACAAAGAGGAGAGAGGAGTGATTGTTGTTCCAGTAGGTTCACTGTAATCTTTTCTATCACAGCCCACCATCTCCTTAGCACTGAGGGTTTTTGCCTTTTTGTGGAGTTGCTGACTGACACTATATTAGTGACAAGTACCACTGTGACTATTACATGCACTCTGTGTACCAGACAGGTGCTAAGACCTCTCCAGAGATGCATCCAGTTCTATAACAAACATACCGATGGGTAGGTTATTATATTCTTGCTTAAATAGTTGGGAAACAGAAACTCAAGGCTCAGAGAGATGAATTTGCCACACATCAGAAAGTGATGCACAGAGGAGCTGGGATTTAGCCTGGGGGACCCCTGCTTCTCACTGGAAGGCTTCCTGTCCCTGAGTCATGTCGTGAGCATAGCCAAATGCAGGAGGGATGCCCAGAGCCCCAGCCCTCTCCTTCTGACCATAGATCTTCTGCTCCACTGATGGCTCTGTGGGGCTGTGGGACCTGGACTCAGGACAGCAGCTTGGTTAGTTCCTGAGTCACCAGAGTGCTGTGAGAACCATGGTGGCCATAGTGAGAAAGCAGTGTAGAGGCAGCTGAAGGTGTCCAGGAGGACTCAGGGGCTTTGGGAGGCTGGGTGCATGGGGCGTCTACTCCCAAAGCAAAAGGCAGGGGAGACAGACATGTTTGGAACTCACTTATGGTGTTGGGGTTAAGCATTGCTGTGGGAGAGAGATGGGGATGAGAAATGCGCATCTTAGTGTGAGGACCATGGGGCAGGATTGTGGCCCTGATGAGCTGCATTGCACCTGAGTTCTCATTCTTGGGCATCTTCTGTGTCCCAGGAGCTCAGCCCTCCCCTCTGTAGAGGGAGTCCCAGTTCCCCGAGTGTCTTGATCTTGTGTTCTGGGTGCAGGAAGAGGATGTGGTATCCCAGGACAGGACCTTTAAAGTATGGGACCTTGGAGGTGTGGAGCTGACCAGCATCTCAGCCCACTCAGGACCTGTCAGCCAGTGTGCAGCTGCCCTGGAGCCCTGTCTAGGTAGTGAAGTGTCAGCACCTCCTCTTCCCACTGCCTCTTCCCTGTGCCCTGCTTTACCCACCTCCTCACTTTGTCTCCCTGTCTTCTCAGCCAGACAGGCTGGCTCAGATCTTCTGGTGGTGACTATTGGGCTGGATGGTGCCACACAGCTGTGGCATCCACTCTTGGTGAGTGTCCTGCAAGCCCTGGGGCCGGGGGAGGTGGAAAGGGTATGGAGCACAACTTCCTGGTGGGTCACTGCCCAGTGGGGCATCTACATCCCTTTCTCCTAGATGTGGCAGACACACACCCTCCTGGGGCCCAGTGAACCAGATGGAATTGAATTTTATTCTTTTGTTTACACTGGGCATATAACGCCAAGAATGAATAGGGGTTTTCTAATCCAGTGATGGAATGGGTTGGTGTTTCATGAAAAGGTAGCATTACTGAAATGCCTGGAGCATGAATTTGCAGGCAAATTTGTTGTATAGCCAAGACCTTGGGTTCCTGGAAGGAGTAGGGGAAGTTGAAGAGCAGGGGAGAGGATTAGATTGAAAAGATAAAGTGAGGCCAAGTTGTATAGGACACAAGTTTATGCACCGTCCTCAGACCCTACTCCTCCCTCTGCTCCTCTGCCGTCACCCCCACCCTCAGCCCCACATGCTCGATGTCTATTTCATCTTGCTCAGATCATCACCCAGATGCAATGTCTATTTCATCTCAAAGTTCTTCCTCCTCTTCTCCCTGCCCCCGCCCCTGTCACCTTCCTCACCTCTGGCCCATCACAACCAATGTAAGAGGGCATATGATAAAAAGTCACAAGATGGTGACTGCCAGCCACATAGCCACTGGTGACCATCTTGTGATGAGCCGCATTGTCACTGACTACCATCTTGCTTTAAGTCACATAGCCTCCAGCGGCCATCCTGTTGTGAGTTACATGCTCACCAGCAGCCATCTTGCTGCAGGCCACATGGCCACCCTCTGCCATCTTGCTCTGACTCCCCTTGCTTGCCGCTGCTCTCCCCAGACTCTACTCACCCTTCATGTCTCAATTTCAACTTGTGTGCCCTCTTTGGGAACAGGCTGGCCCTGAAGGACTAGTTCGTATCCATGTTCCTTTTACCCTGTCTGACCTTTCACAAATTTGTAATAAATTGGGGTCTTTTACAGCTGATCCCCACAGATATATTTTGGAGTTAGAATTTGTTACAAGTTCTGATGATTTACATTATAAAGATCTTTTCACCTTCTCAACTCAACTCTTTCACCTCAGCAAAGAAAAGAGTTATGGGATGCAGCCGAACAGGAGGCTAACATGAAGCACCAAGCTAATCCTGATTTTTCTGATGGAGCTGCTGCAGTGACATTCACAGATCCCCATTGGGACTATCAGGGGCCTGAGGGCTACCACAAGGTCAACATTATGATTGATTGTATTATAGTGGGCCTTAAAAAGATCTCTCATAAGCCTATTAACTATCTTAAACTTGTGGAACAGACTCAGAGAGACAATGAAAATCTTGCTGAGTTTCTGGCATGCCTGACTGATACTCTAAGTGAGTTCACTGACATCGATCCGCAGTCAAATGCGGGGATAGTACTTGTTAACTTTCATTTTATATCATAGTTAGACCCAGGTATTCGGGCTAAATTTAAAAAACGTAAGCTCAGCCCTCAGTCCTCACAGAAAGAGCTCTTAACCTTGGCCTTTCATGTTGTCAATAACAGAGAAGAATGACAGAAATTAGATAAACAGGCTAGCAGACTGTCAGTTGCTAAGGTGGCTGCCCAACATGAACATGAGTAGCGGCACTCAGGGTTCCTAAAGTATACAAGCCTAAGCAAGCAAGCAGATGCCAAACAAGGTGGTGCCAGCAGCAATGCCCAAACCCCTCCCGGACCATGCTTCAAGTGTGGCAATGAGGGACACTGGGTATGGGCCTGCCCCTACCCATGACCACCCAAGAAGCCTTGTCCCATGCTGCAACCTTAAGGCCATTAGAAGTGAAACTGTCGTAGCCACCAGAGAGTGGGTAAGCCATCCACTAGTTCCTTGCACTTACAGGAGATCTTATGGCCACCAGATTCATTACTAGCCAATCTGCTTGGTCTCACCATTAAACGGCTCTTCTAAGGGCTCCAGCCCTCACTCTCCCTAACCCCACTCAACACTTCACCCTGTACACTACCTCTCAAAGTCACAATACTATAGGTGTCCCAGAACACAAAAAGGGACACAAAAATTGCTGGTATTCTTAAGGTAAACAGTTTTAATTTTTTCCAAATTCTTATGAGAGATCTCTAACTGACCCCCCAAAAATACAAATAAGAGTTCTGACTAGTCTTTATAATTATAAACTTAAAAAATTATAAAAATTATTATACATCAGTTTGGCCAAAAACACATTTGAGTGCACTCTGATTTTATAAGCAAATTTGTCTTGTGTATGTGTTCTTGTTTGTCTCTCTGTCCAGTCTGTAAACAGCTGTTTTATTTGAGCTCAACAAACTTTTCTTCTTGTATTTTTTGGTTTTTGAAACAACTTCCTTTAATTTACTTTGACTTATAGATATATGTTCTCTAAGCTAAAGATTTGCTTTTACCAAGTTGCCAGTTGGTCAAAATTATGTCAAAATTAGTCTTGTAAATGTCATGATGTATTATAACTTGAGAGTCTCTCACTGTTCAAAAACTGATGCATCAAATTATGATTGAATGTTCATAGGACATAAAAAAAGGGCTAAGATAATTAAATAAACATCCTTTAGTGTGGAGAGAGATTGTTGGATAGGACTCCAATTAATGAATAAAAAAGCAGCTGACTGGAATAACATTAACCAGTTTTTGTTCATTAATAAAGAGCCCCAATAATCTCCATAGCCTTATGGAGACACCTCCATAAATATTGTTCAAAATATATTACTGTAATATGCTTACAATAGCCATTTTCAGAAGGTCAAGTTCTTGAAAATGAGACATTACAGTATTTTTTATTAAAAGGTATTATTGGTACAAAACTAAATTAAAAAACAAAATAATAATTCATTATTGTTAATTTCATGGTATATTAAATGTATTCATCCCTTCTAAATGTACGATATTCTAAAATGTAAACCAGGGATTGTTTATAAAAGTGATAGACATTTTCTTTCAGATTCAGACATCTGCCTTTCTCTTATGCTCCAGATATTTATAATAACAGGTTCCTGTCAGGCCAACATGAGGTCATCATTTAAATGTTAACCTTTTAACAAAAACTTATGTGATGTATATGTTATGTATATGCCACTACATTTAGAGATGCTTAGATATTGAACAGCCCAGAAAATGTTACAATGTTCTTAAATGACATCCTGTCTAAGTGAGGTAGAATCTCCTTTTTTATTAGGTAAAGATGATGACTAAAAGGGGTATTCTAATGTGCTATAAAAATGTCATCATGCTTGTTATATTGTAATACTTTATATGATTTTTTACTTAGTTTGCTTCATAAAACTATATAACTGTTGTCTGTTAACATTCCACAGGGATTCAACTACTAGAACATCCATGATTGGTAAGAAGTACTAGTTCTCTGGCTGTACTTTATATTTCAAGGTGCTTAATACTCAGGTAAAATTTTAGTAATTAAGTTCACTGCTCCCATTGCAATATAAGTCATTAATCTTCTCTTCTGGATGTCCAACAACTGAGGTTCGGAGACCAAATTAGAGAGACAGATGGGCTAAGAGGATAGCTGATATTTGGCCCTTGGCCTCTGAGGTCTATAAAGACTCAGGACATAAGAGAACCTCTGCTGCAACACCATATAACTCAGTTGAGTCCCTGATCTTCTGATCAAGGAGATTATGGGACCATAGAGGAAAATGATTCTATTGTATAGTGTGCCTACGGAGAGTCACCAGCAGAAAAGTCTCCCAAGCTTTTACAGAAAGCACCGTGGTCAAGCAATGGCCGTGACTCATCCAGATGGCTGACACTCTGAAATACTGAGAGACACTGTACATGGTTCCAAGGTAAATCCTGAGGAGGTTTAACTGACCTTGATAGATAGCAAGAAGTAAATGTTAATTAATACAGGTCTTACTTTAGCTTGGTCTTAAACATCCAACAGAAAAGTATATAAGATGTGCAAAGCACTGCCATAATAATACTAATTTCTCCAAGAAATTGATTTATTCTTGCCTAGAGACTACAAAACTCCAAGTAACTATACAGATAAAACAACAATAAGTATGCTACATTCTTGTTACTAAAAACCACCAGATCTTGTCTCAAGAGAGTGTTATACAAGATCTTGTCTAAAGAGAGTGTTATATGATACATATCAAGTCCCTAAGTAACTATACTCATCAGGCCTTAAATGACACCATAGCTGATCTCTCTCCAAAATAAAAAGTAAAATTAATAAAACAGGCCATCCTTCAAAACTAAATTAATAGCCTTGCTGCAGTCACTCCAAAATCAACGTGCCCTTGACAACCTGACAGCTGAAAGAGGAGGCACCTGTGCTATGTTAGAAGACTAACATTGCTACTTTGTAAATGAATCTGGGATCCTTATGGAAAAGGTAAAAAATCTTTGCACCTGGATTGAGCATAAAAACCCAGAGCTAAAAAATAAAGCTACCTCTCTCCCTCTACACCATGGTCCTGATGGAATGATGCATTGGGTCATGGGCACAGTTCTTGCTACCTCTTCTGGGCCATGTAGTCATGATAATAACCTGTTTACTTGTAGGGCCCTGCATTTTTAAACTTTTGTCTAGTTTTATTCAATCCAGGCTTCCCGCAGTTACAGCCAATGAACTCATCACTCTAGTAGATATCCCTAGCACTGGAGTTCACAGAGGCAACACCCAACATCCCCTCACCCCCTGTCACAGCAATGCCCCTATTTAGCAGGAAGCTGTTGCCCCCTATAACCAAAAGAGGGCAATGACTGGTTTCTTGCCCCACTGTAATTCTTGCTGAGTTGCTATGGTACCCAGCCAATATGGAGCTGAAAACCATGTGGCACAGTGCTGAGTCACTATGGAGTCCAGCCAATATGGTGCTGGCCACTAGAGGCCATGTGCTAAGCCCCACCCTTCTTCTGCTGAGTCAAATTATGACTTCCTACTTCCTTTTTTATAATATCCTGTTCCCTTTTCCCACGCTCCCACCTAATCTTGGTCTGCCGTGTCAGGTAGTCCACCTCCTAAATCCCACCTCCAGCCTGGGGCTATATAACCTTGGACCCCATGAAAGACCCTGAGAAGTTCCATGTCTCTCTTTCTCTCTTTCATTCTGGTCTTCTCCACACCCACAATAAAGGCATTTTTTTCTGTTTTACTTAGCTCTGCACTGGAAAAACCTATCAATACCTATTAAAGTTATTCACACTGGGTGTGGTGGTACATGCCTGTAATCCCAGCACTTGGGAGGCTGAGTCAGGAGGATCATTGCGAGTTTGAGACCAGCCTGGGCTACAAACTGAGCTCAATGCCAACCTGAACTGCATAGCGAAAGCCTGTCTCAAAGAGACAAAAGATAAGTAAGTAAATAACACTTAAGAGAAATAAGTGCACATGTTCTCCAAAAGATAAGTACAACAATGTCTGTAGCAGTGTTGTTCACTAAGACCAAAACAAACTGCATGTCTATAAATAGGAAGAGGGTAAATAATTGCTCTGTATTTATGTAGTGGAATAATATATGGCAGGAAAATCTCTGATACTGAATAGCAATGAAAGGAACAACACAACCTGGATGTAGTGGTGCATGCCCATAGTCCCAGCACTTCAGAGACTGAGGCAGGAGGATTGCCACGAGTTCAAGGCCAGCCTGAGCTACATAAATGAGTTTAAGACCAGCTTGCATCATATAGTGAAACTCTGTCTCAAAAAGAAAAAGAACAACATAAGACTAATGTCATAGCCATTATTCTGGACAAAAGAAGCCAGACAAAAAGGAGTCCATACTATGTAATTTTATTTAGATAAAACTTGAGAATAAGTAGAACTCACTTATGGTGACAGAAGTCAGAATATTATTATCTCTGTCTTGTACTGATGAAGAAAGGGCAACTTCTTATGTGATAGAAGCACTCTATATCTATTGCTCTAGCAGTGGTTGGGTGGGTAAATATTATTTAACAATCCCACGAGCTCGACATTTAGCCATTATAACCTGTACCATGTCCATGATGTAGTTTGATTTACAAAGTTCTGGTCACCCTAGAGCAGAGCACTTCTGCTTCACCTGGCAGAGTTGTGTGCTGTGGGCAAACTAATCCAAGTTACCGGTCCTGTCACAGAAGCAAAAGGAAACCGGAGTGTATGAAGGTCGTTTGAACTACGGGGAAAGCGCAGGGGACCGGAGGCAACAGCACATCACTGCTAGAGGGGCTCGCCGAGGCTCTGGGCACCCTACCCAGTACAGTGGGGCCCAATCAACTGCAGCCCGCCTCAGAGCAGCACAGCACAGCGCAGCATGCCACTGGAGGGCACCGTGCGGCAGCAGAGAGCAGGATCTCTGGCACACTGGCGGCTGAAGACCCACCTGAGAGCCAGGCTAGAGGAAGGGTCAGGCGCCAGAGAAGGGGGGAGACACTCCCTGTCCCCTGCCCGCCCCCTTGCCAAACCCCCAAGACCACCTGCCCGCCCTGCCGAGCTGCAGACCCGCCTCATGGGACCCTGGGGAGGCTGGTCCCCTTCCAGAAGGCAAGCCGGTTAGCTGGAGAGACGCCCGCCCCCGCCCAGCCCCGCCCCACCTAAGGGGTGTGGGGGGTGATGCTCCCACCTGGACACCCGGTGGCCAGCCTGAGCACCCGCTCGGTCCCGGGGACGGACAGAAGACCCGCTAGTCACCCCTTCCCAGAAGTCTGTGTCTCTCCCTGGGAGCAGGAAATGTCCTCTGCTGGCCCCGTGAGGGAAGGCGCGCGCACCTCTCTTTGCTGGGCAGCGGTGGGGACGGGGGTGGGGTCGCTGGCCCTGGCGGCGGTTCTGGCAGTGGTGGCAGTGGTGGCTGGTGGGCGCCAGGGAAGCTGGGAACCCGGGAAGTCTGCGCCCAAGCCAGGCAGGAGGCGGGGCTGGGCCAGCGTAAGGGTAGGCTGGGGGCTGCCTTGTGCTTTCAGGGGCATCCTGGTGGCTCCCGGGGGCTGGGGCCTGTTGGGGTGGCACTGCGGGGACAGTTGGCCACACCGCCCGGGCTGGTCTGCGCTGGCGGTAGCACAACAGTGTGGAAGAGGGGCAGGCCCAAGAGAGAGCCATCTGGCCCCAAGGGTGAGCGCGGAGATCCCCGGAGCATGGCGGCGCGGGAGCGGACAAAAAGAGTCGTGGACCTGGGTGGGGCGGGAGTGGCTGTGGTGCCAGCTTCCCGCGGCCTTGGCCCTGCGGTGAGGCCTCTGGACTGGTCGTTCCTTCCTGGATTCCTGAAGCTAGGCGGCCCAGGGTACCCGGCTGGGTCCCCGGCTGGGTGCCCGGCTGGGTGCCCGGCTGGGTCATTCGCTGTCTGGGCTGCCAGACAGGGTAGGGGAGCAGGCGGCGCGGTCGGCGCTCGAGCTCTTAGGGCGTTGGGGCAGCAGCTGCGAGCGTCTGGGGCCAGATCCCCCTGAACGCGCCGGATCTTCTCTGATCTCGGAAGCTGAGCAGAGTCGGCCTGCTTAGTACTTCGATGGGAGATCGCCTGGGAATAGCGGGTGCTGCGGGCTTCTGGCCTCTGGCATCTTTTTGCCCGCGCTGAAGCCCGCCCACTTGCTCTCACCTGGCACCCCTCGCCCAGCCACAGGCCGGGTTATAAGGCTTCAGGGACACTAGACATGCTCACTACGTGCCCGCCGCTCCGCTCCAGCCTCTCCACCCCTTGGCTTCCCAGCCTGTTGAGGCCCACCCCGACCACACCCGGCCCACAGCGCCCACAACCGCTCAGGATCAAGATCGCACCCCACCCACACCCAAGGCCACCGTAGCTCTCTGCGCCCCACGCCAGCCACCTGTTTCTCAGAAACCCCACCACTTCGCGCCACACACTCCCTCAACAACCAGGGCTTCCTCCAAACCAACAAGAAGGCCCAAACCAACAAGAAGGCCCAAACCAACAAGAAGGCCCAAACCAAAGAGCCCTTGCATCCACCGCCGAACATTCCCCGGAGACCCTGCAGCTTGCCGGCTCACGAACTATGGGCACACCCCCTCCCACCTGGGACAGGTGTGCCACGCACATCTGGCGGCTATCCCAGTGCAACTCGGACTGGAGAGGGGCGGGGAGGCAGAGCCGGGCAGAAGGAAGGGCCTGAGGCCCAGTCCCAACCCCCCATGCCCAGATCTGGCTCCGGACTGCTCCCTAAAGACCCCCATTGGATCCCCACCTGTGATAGCTTCTCTTTCCCCGGTCAGCCTACACTTAGCACTTTGGGGCCCACCTGGCTACACCCTGCAATGCCACCCTCTTCCCAGGGCCCCCCGCTGACCAGCTTTGGTCATCACCCTGTCCTGACCCAGACTGCCTTCCCTCTGGCCCACAGACTGCCACCATCCTCCCACAAGTCTCCTCAGGGACACCCTCCCCTCCCCGTGTGACCCCATAGAAAGTCTGACACCTCTCCCTGGCTCCCCACATCCTCTCAACTCCAACTCTGCACTCCTCTCTCCTCTGTTCTCCTCCCCTCTCCTCTCTGAAGTGAGCGAGGGGAGCTCCTTACCCTTGCCTTTCATGTTCCTGACTACCTCATGGTATTGCCTCCCTGTGTGGTCTTTTCCTGCTAAATTCTCAAGTTAATTGTGTTACCTGGTGCATCCCCAGGTCTAGCTTCTCTCTTTCTCTTTCCCTCTCTTTATAATTGTTGGAGTCTAACTGCAGAGGTAAAAGCTGCCTTTAATAAGGTTTCAAATTAATTTCTTCAGTGAAGTTTAATGAGATCCTACTTTATCCTTTTCCCAGCCTGTCATCCCCCCTCATCTGTACCCTGCAGCTCCCTGGCTTCCAATTCAAGGGTCCACGTGACATACAGGCCTCACATGTGAATTCTGTGATCAACAACTACAAAGCCTGTGTACCTCTGACCTGGAAATTCCACATGAAGGGATCCACTAGAGACTAATATTACAGACTCGCAGTTTCCCTTCTCCTCTGGGACGGTGGGGACAAGCTGGAAACCATTTCATGGTCAGCAGCAGAGGCTGCTGAGTCCAGTGTAAAATGGCAGCCGCTAGAAATGCCTGAGCAGGGGTGGCTGACTCAACCACGACCCCGGTGTGTACAGGAGGTGACAGAAGAAGGATATGGCTGACACCCTCTACCCAGCACCACAGAGACACAGCCTAACCCCAAAGGGGAGGACAGGAAGCAAGAGCACCTCATGTGGAGGCCACCTGGTCCTGGGTAGAAGACTGTACTTCTTTCATTCAGCATTCAGAGTCTATTAGGTTACTGTGATTTCTTGCCTTACAATTGGGCCAGGGACATGGCTAAGCAGCACAATGTCTGCCTGGCAAGTACAAGATGCTGAGTTTGATTCCTGGTACCAAATAATAATAATAATAATAAATAATTGACTGCTGAGGGTACTGACACAGGAGGATCACTGCAAGTTTGAAGCCAGCCTGGGCTACAAAGTGAATTCAAGGCCAGCCTGAACCGCGTAGTAAAAGCCTGTCTCAGAAAGGCAATAAATTGTTTAATAACTAAATAAACAATACATGATTGAAAAAGGATAGATTATACTACTAATCAGACTATGATTGAAAGTATTCATTTTATAAAACCCCGAATTTCACTAAATGCACATATAAACATTCCTGCACTTCAACCAGCAGAGCTGGTGATCATTAATGGTGAAGGCATCTCTCAGCATCTCTCTCTGTCTCCTTCAGTCTGTCTCTCTCCCTCTTGCATGTAGGCTCTTTAGCAAGTATATGTGTGCATGGGTTTATTCATAGATGTGTCATTCAAAAGATGAGCTGCTCCATACAGACAGTCTGCACATGTCCAGGTAGCGTTTCCATGTTGATACTTTCCTGCACATCTTCTCCTGTAGTCCAGAAGGGCCGCCTTCATGGCTGCACACCATTCCCTCCTACACGGGCCCCATAGATGGATCCTGTGGATGGTTCCAGTTTCTTCCTACTTCATCCACTGATATTGACAGTACTCTTGAAAAAGAAGTCTTGAAAAGTGGTGCTGCTGTGCATGTGAGAAGAATCCCTAACATTAGCTCTGCAACACAAGGGGATACATTCATCATTCTGATGAGCTGGGTGAGGTGGCACATGCCTGTAATCCCAGCACTCAGGAGGCTAAGGCAGGAGGAGCCCTGTGAGTGTGAAGCCAGCCTGGACTGCACAGCAAGACCCTGTCTCAGAGAAACCAAAAAACCCAAATCAAAGCCAAAACAGAACAAAAAGTCTGATGAGCTGCCACACAGCTCTGAGACAAGAGCCTCCAGAACCATGTCCTCCAGGGCACCTTCCAAGGCTGCTGCCTTCCACATTCTTACCAGGTCTGAGTGGCCTCAGCCTTAGGACACACTGATCTGAAAAAGACAGATTACCTTTCAGGACTATGTGCCTCTGTGTCACAGAAGATTGATTACCTTGGTCCTGGGAGTGGAGATTTTCTCCATAGAAAAAGCTCTTCTACTCCACTAAACAATGGATTCCTGAGTGTTCCTTGTACCCTGGGATATGCATCTTTCAAGATGATGTGGTGCTGAGTAAAACATTTCACCTTGAGATCTGTCCTTGTAACTCTTAAAAGTTATTCATGTTTTTTCTTCCCCTGAAAAAACGGTCAGCCATTTCCTTGTACTTTCTGTTCCTCAAGTCATGGAGTTGCAATTATGACCCCCACAGGGTGGAGACATCCATTATGGGCTTTCCTTTTTACCTGCCCACTGTGGACTATTGGCCCTTCTAACCGAAACTAGGATGAATCACTCCCTTCCAATACTGTGTGGCTAAGGAGAAATTGTATTGCAGCGATTTAAAAAAATCTTCAATAGGGAAATCACAGGGAAAGGAAGAGGACTGGTAGCCAAGCACTGCACAGGGAGAGGAGAGGGACTGCATGTCAGTGTAGAACTGAGGATAATGTGGTACTTGACAGTAATGAAGCTACCAGCTTGATGGCACTGACTGGACCATCACAAAAAACTAATTCTGAAATTCCACTAAAAAGCAATATATTTACATATGTATAGAACACTGGGAATTAAAGGTATGAGTAAACACAGCAGTAAGTGGAACAGGTAGGGGGCAGAAGGGTGGGTGTGGGGCTGGAGTGGGCCGCAGGTGGGTGGAAGTCAAGAGGTGACACCTGCTGCGTAAGCACAAGGGCCCCAGGTCTGGAGCTGGTGGAGAAGTGGTTCCTGCAGCTGGCAAGTTCATTTCAGTACTAGAGCTGGTGAGGGAGCTGTAGGTAGAGCTGGCTCAGGCTCTGCAGGTGGGACTTGAGCATGCACTGAAGCTGGCCTTGCAGCCAGAAGAGGAGAAATCAGTGACTGTCCATGTTCCTACCATGAGACAGCTCTGTCCACCAGCCCATCCCAGGAAGGCACCCCTGACCACACCCACCCCCTGACTGCTGGGTCTCTTGAGGTTCCCGGGCAGATACCACACCTGGGAGCTCTTTCTACCTGCTCAGCCCTGTCCTCCCTCGCAGGCCCACAGCACCTACCCCAGGCTTCTCAGCCCTGCTCTTGCTCAGCGGCCGTGGGGTCTACAGCTGGTTGAGAGGTCTGCCTGGGTGTGCATCTCCAGCCAGGAGCTGAGGAGGGAGGAGACAAATCTGAGGGGTGACAGGGAGCAGACCTTGGGGTATGGTGTGATCACTGTCCATTCAGCAGTGCCTGGCACTCATCATTCTTTCCATGCCCACTGCAGGTTCCCTCTGTGCAGAAAGGGAGGGGTATCTGCAGCAGCCCTGGCTCTGTGGGCATGGGGCACATGCTCCGTGAATGTCTCAGAAGTGAGAGGAAAGGGAGTGTGTCCCGCCCTGCTTCCCTTCATTCTTCAGCTCATTTCTCTGCCCAGTTGTCTGTCTGTCCTCTGAGCTCCACTTCTCCATGCATGCATTCGATCTAGGGAGTTCCAGAGACTGTGGCATCTGCCATTCCCAGGGACACTATCTGCTCCTCTTCCTCTAGTGGCTGTTTAGCCCCAGACTCGCACAGAAGCCCAAGAGGGCATCGGTTGCCTCCCCCTGGTCACGGGAGCATGCTCAGTGCCTAGATAAGTGTCTGCACATAGTACGGCTTCATGCATACTCTTGGAGAAGGGCACACATAAACCTCTTCCATGATGTTGGAGTGGGCCTGAGCCTTCTGACAGCCCCCAGAGATTCCTGCTCCATATACACCCTGTAAAGGGACTCTCCCCTCTCCTATACAGGGAACAGAATAGCTTCACCCAAGTGCAGTGTTCAGTAGGTGGTGGGGGATCATGAGTGAGAAGAAGTACAGGCATTACAGTAGGTCTTACGCAGGACCAAGGCAAGGGCCAGGACCAGCCAGCACCTGGAGACCCCATTTTCCCTACAGTGATCCCGTGGGCCAAGCCTAGGAGCACTGCTCTGCTCTGAGATGCAAAGTATGGGAACATTTCCAGAACTCAGAGCTGTATGTGCCCAGTCACAGTGCATTGCAGAGGGAAATATTCACCTTCCCATCATCAGGGTCTGTTGGACAAAGGTGGAGGCCCTGGTGGCACTTGAGAAGGAGGGAGCAAAGAAGGGTTGGCTGCCTCAGAACTTGGCCCCAGTCACTGTGTGAGGGTGTATGACATGACTGCCTGCACTGGCCATCCTGGCCAGACTTCTGTGATGCTCCCACCAGAGTGATTTCCAATCTGTGGTGTGACAGGGAGGACACATGGAGTCAGTAGCCAAACCAGAAGACAGTAGGATGGTTGCAGGGTGAAGCTCAGACCAAAGTCCACATTACTCTGTGACGTTTGCCTTGAGAGAGACAGGAGAGCACGGCACAGAGCGGTTTTCAGAGGGAAAGTTAGATTTCAGAAAAGAACCATGAGAAACAATAAGTTTCCAAGCCAGTTTGTCAGCCAAGCACAGGTGGCAACTGCCTGCATAAAGTGCATTCACCCATGTGAGCTGAGACACCGGCCTTTGGCAGAGATTAAAAAAGAGGTGCGAGTCCTCTGGAGGTGTGTCCATTCCCTGTGGTGGGTCCGCATGGGAAGACACCCAGGGACACGGTTGAAATGGCTCCAGGAAAGAACGTGGTATGGGTTCCTGAGCATGAACAGCTGGGTGGTCAGGGTCATCACCTCTCTCCTGCAAGGTGGCTCTGGTCAGAGACCCAGCTCCTGAACTGTAGAACAGTTATTGGCCTGAGCCAATACCTAGGATATTGGCCTGAGACAGCAAATGACAGAGTAGGAAGAAGTCCTGATGTCTTTGATGAACACTGCTCTAGAAATCTCATGATATGTCAGAGTTGGAGAAGGGGTGGAGGGACCTCAGGCCAGTGCCACGTGGACACCTAGGTGCAGGAGTGAAAGTGATGGGAAGTGGCAGAACACACATCATGTGCAAAAGTGAAGTGGCACGGTATCACTGTCCCTTCCCCAATGTTCCCAAAAACATGTGGAAAGAGCCCATGTGCCTAGGCAAGTAGGGAGGTGGGCAGAGAGGAACTGCATGAGGTAAGACATAAAGCCCAGATTCCTTTGGGAGCAAGACACTGGGTTTGCTATCTACGCAGTCTTGCAGGGAGTGGTCAAGGCTGGTGTGTAGTTGTGTTGGGCAACAAGGGCAGTTGTGTTTCTTCTCTAAGCCCCAGGCAGGAGTCTCCTCTATTCCTACCATTACCCAATGGCTGAACTGGCCCCTGCTTGTGTCTTACAGCCCCAATGTCTTGTGCAAGAAAACGTCCTAAAACTACAGTGACCTGCTCTACTGCAATGTCCTCTGTACAGCTATGTTCAGAGAGTGTCTATTCACCAGCAGGAAGCATCAGGCCCTGCCAGCCCATCCTTTGGGATGTTTATGACCCTGGTGAACTTTTGTATCCCACATCACACAAATAATTGTGTTACAGGGTTCTACTCTGATTGAAGAGGAAATGACTCCAGGGGCTATGGGTTAACACTGTGCCCCAGACCTCCCCACTGACCAGCCCTCTCCTGGATGTCAATGCGCTAGGACGCAATGCACACAACATTCCAGAATCCACTCCTGCACAGGACTTGTATCCCTCATAGCTCCATTTCCCTTACACCCACAAAGACGTGCTGGAGTTGTGCAGGGAACTCATAGTGGGGCCTAGGTCATGGTAGACATCTATCTGCTAGACTCCTGGTATCTCTTGGTAGCTGGTGAATAGACCTTTGAAGACATCTCCTGGATTCATTACCATCTGTGGGCACCATTTTGTCAGCCCAGAGAAGACCTCCTCTGGTTTTCTGTCTGACTTCCATTGCCTAGTGGCAAGCTCTGGCAAGAACTCCTCAGGAATGACATTCTCTGGGCCTCTAGGTGTTTGTTGGGGCCTCATGGCCAGACCAGGGTAGACTTTGCCTGGAATGACATCTCCTGGGCTCCTAGGTCTTTGTGGGTTTCCCCAACCCTGGCCTGGGAGGATTTCCCCTGGGAAGATATCCCCTGATCCCCTATGTCTTTGTGGGTTTCCCATACCTAGACCTGGGAGGATCTCCTACGGGAAGATGCTCCCTGGGCTCCTAGGTCTTTGTAGGTGGCCCATGGCCTGGCCTGGGAAGGTGTCCTCTGGGAAGATCTCCCATGGGCTACCAGGTATTTGTGGATCCTGTATGAGCAGGTCAGGGAAGACCTCCCTTGGGAAGACCTCTCCTGCACTCCTCAGTGACTCTGGGCTACTGGACTGTAGGTGTCAAAGTCCAGGCTACTTACAGTCTCTAGACTGCTGGTTGCCAGGTCTGGGGAGACCAGTTGAGAGCCAAGTGGTGCCTCTGAGCACTGGGTGCCTGGGCCTGGGGAGACCTGCCTTGGTCTCTGTGGTGTTTCTGTGTCCTGAGAATTTGGGCCTATGGAGGCTTCCCCCGGGTCTCTGGGTTTCTGTGGGCCTGGTGGTGAGGCCTGAGGACACCTGTCCCGGGTTCCTTGTTTGCTTTGGGTTCCTGGGAGCAAGGCCTTTGCAAATCTTCCCTAGGTCCCTGGGGGCCTTTTGCTGCTTGGTAGCTGAGCCTAGGGAGACCTCTTCACACTTTAGTGTCTCAGGGTACCTGGTGCCTCTGGCTGGTGCACCCTTCCCTGACTGCTCTGGGATCTTTCTGATTCTGGAAGCTGAGCCAGGGAAGATCTGCCCCAGGCTTCTTTGTGGCTCTTGGCTTGTGGTGGTCATGCCTGTGGAGCCGTGCTCTGGGTTTCCTGTAATGGTTGTGTCGCTCCTGCAGTGTGGCCTGAGTTGCCTGAATGAAGCGAACCATCTTCTGAGTCATTTAAAGATGCTTTCTTTGCCTGAGGTCCTGAGGCTGTCACCTTGAGAGGTTGGGAAACAGCACAGCATGTCTGCTGTTCAACGTCCCTTGCTGAGTGAGCTCAGGAGGTAACTGTCACCCTACCATGATGTATGTTCTCAAGGGTTCCAAGTTCCATGTGGCCATGTTGCCAAGGTAGTGAGGTCACGTCTTCGGTCCACAACCTGAGTGTCTCCTTCCATAACGAGACCCTATGACCAATCTTCATACTCATAGTGAAATAAATCAGTGGCTATTTCCTTATCATTATTTTTTATCTACATATCTCTTTATCTATCTATCATCTATTTATTGTTTACATTTGTAGTACTGAGCATTAAACCCACTGTCTTCATACTGAACAACATCCTCAGATTGTTTTTTTCAGACACTCTCTAAGTTATTACTAAATCACTTACTTGAGCCTGTTGGGCTGCACCTGTGATCTTCCTGCGTCAGCCACCCAGAAGGCTGGAATTACTATCATGTACCACCATTGCTGATACTGTGTGCTATTTAGAGACAGCAAAAGAGAAACTAAGAAAGTTGCTCTGGTTTTAGGCTTTGGTGAGATTTTAACTTTTTTCTTTTTCTTTTCTTTTTTTTTTTTTTTTTGTCTTTTTGAGACAGGGTGTCACTATGCAGTTCAGGTTGTCCTTGAACTCACTTTGTATCCTAGGCCAGTCTTGAACTTGCAACCATCCTCCAGCCTTAGCCTTCATAGTACTGGAATTACAGGCATGCACCACCATGCCCGGCTGACATTTTAACTTGTAAGGCAATGTATGTGCACTGAAACTTTGTATGAGGCAGGAACAATGTTAAGGGGTCTTTTCCATGCTAAGGAGCAATTTTCTCTGAACATGCCATGTTCTATTTATACTTGGAGAGCTCTGTAATTTTAGGATGCTTTTGTTAACTGCCTCAATTGTATCCTCTTTTTCATTTAAATGGGAAGTATTGAGACATTCCAGAAATTTCCACAATGATTTTACTTAAGGGATGCAAATGGGAGTTTCACATTGTGACCTCTAGGGTGGTGGTGTGTAGGTTGTAGGTTGTTGGAGCATAGGAATGATTAAGTGTGCATCCTTAGCTATTGAATGCAGAAGGAAAGCACAGTATCCAGTGCTGTGACAGCAAGTGAGGTAGGACAGCAGGTGTGGAGTTCAGGGCAGTGTAGTGTGTAGGTCCTGAAATCATCACCCCAGTCGTGATGATGCACCCACACACATTCATCACTTTGATACTTTCCTTCTGGCACTTTAACCATTTCCTGTCCTCCCATGAGTTTGCAGTGTCTAGATTTAGGCAACTATAACCATTCAGCATGTGGTGTTTTGTTTGGGTTGGTTTTGTTTTGTTTTTGTGTTTGGTAGAGTTTTCTCCATCAGTGTAACCATATTGATTTTTAAGTGTACACTTGCTTGTCAGTGTTTGAGCCATCACATGCTATTTTGTGGATGAACCACAAATTGTTCATGTGTCCATTTGCTGATGGCTACTTCTGTTGTTTCCAGTTTTGACTATGAAAAGCAAAGCTGCTATGATCATTCCTGCACAAATGTTTGTATGGATGCAGGTTTTCCTTTCTGTAGAGAAAAATACCTCAGTGTTGAATTGCTGGATCACACAGTTGGTATATGTTGAACTTAGAATTTGTGAAGCTGTGTTTTGAAGTGGTTGTTTAAAGCAGAGTTTGGGGCTGGGGATTTAGCTCAGCGGCAAAAGCTCCTGCCTGGCAAGCGCAAGGTCGTGAGTTCGGTTCCCGGTACCGGAGAAAAACCAAAAAAAATAAAAAAAAATAAAATAAAATAAAAAAAATAAAGCAGAGTTTGAAATTTTGCATTTTTCCATTGAAGGCTGTTAAACTTTACAGGTGACATCCCACTGACCTATTGCTTATGGCCCAGCCCCACGTTCCATAAGCTCCTCCTATGAGTATATGAGGCTCTTGAGGGACATCCCAGCTCTGAACCCATTTGGCCCCCAAACCTCCAAGACTCATGTGCATGTCCTTAGACAAAATACATTTACCATGCATACTTTATGACAAATCTTAGCTTTCCAAATAATACAGTGAGTCTAGTATTCAAGGAAACATATTGGAAAGTTGTGCTTCATTTTCAAAATCTTTATAGCTTTTCCAAATTTAATTGTCATAAGAGGAAAATCACCTGAATTAGTTATCAAAGACTAAGTTTGAATTCTGCTTCTTCTAAGCTGAGTGAGGAAAGTAGGTTGAAGTGAAAAGCATGTGGAATTAGTGGTTGGCTTAGAGAGCAAAGGTACAGATACTGCAGTGTTAGGAAGGAATGAAAGATGGCTACTGGTCATCATTCTTTATTGATATCCTCAAGGCCCAAAGTTAAAGCCAGTAAGGCAAGGATAGAAGTGTGCAGCCCTGCTTGTATCAGAGTTTATTTAAATAAATTTCCATGAGAAAGAGGGAGATTCTTCCATCCTAGATGGAATATTCTGTACAACCCATAGAAGTTATGCAAATTTCAGCTAACCTGACTATAGGTTTTTCTCTAATCATCTTGGATCAGTCAATCACATCTTTAGATAACTATGCTGCACCTAATAATGCATCAAATGCTATCACTTCAGTTTCTGAACCTGTTTTGTAATTTAAAGTCAAATAAAAGGTTTCTTAAAAGCTGTTGGTGTTTTGCCCAAGGTTCTGTTCTTTATCAGAAAGGCTAAATTATAAAATCATAAACACCACTTTAAGATATGTGCCCTTGTCAAGGAAAAAAGTTTAAATGTGAAGTTCAATTCAAAGTTTTAGCCAGTGGACGAGTTCCAGAAAACAAAAGGAAGTAAATACTGTTGACTTTGCACTTTGGCACTGTTTTTAAAACACAAACCAAATTATTATTTTTTTATTTTAAAAAATAAAAGAAGAAACACATATTAACAGACAGACATCAATTTACAAAATAGTATAAGAACAATACAAACAAAACAGAGTGACAGACAAAGTTGTAGGAAATTAACAATGGTTGTTGTATTACTTAATGATAACCTCAAAGTAGTTTCACATGAAAACAAATAGTGATATACAAGATTGATCAAACAAGCAATCATTAACTGTTCCTTTCTGAAAAGCAATAGAAGACAGTAGCACAACTCTGTTAGCTATTCTGTCTATACATGATTACATAATTTCCTCTTCTTTCCCTTTTCTTTTCCCACACACCAGTTGCCCTTTACTTTTGACCATTTTCCTTTTGTTTCACAATGTCTATCATACCTCCTAGTTTTTATTCACTCTTTCAGGTCCTACACTAGTGAGACAATATGATTCATACATATGCAGGTCTGATTTATTTCACTTATGAGTATGGTCTCTAGTTGTGACCATTTACTTATGAAAGGTTCGAGTGTATCTTTCTTTATAGCTGAGTAATATTCCATCATATAAAAGTACCACAAATTTTTTCCAATCCTCAGGAGATGGATATTTGGGTTGCCTTTACAATTTAGCAATTACAAATTCTGCTGCTATGAACATGGGTGTATGCATATTCGCTGTGGTATGATGTTTTCATATCTTCTGGGAAAATACCCAGAAGGGGAATAGCTGGGTTGAATGGGACCTCTGGACCTAGTTTGCTGAGGAGTCTCCAAACTGATTTCCATAGTGGTTTTACCAGTCTGCATTCCTACCAGCAGTGGAGAAGAGTTCCTATTTCTCCACAGCCTGGCCAGGATTTGTTATCGGTTGATTTCTTAATGACAACCATTCTTACTGGGGTGAGATGAAATCTCAGTGTTGTTTTAGTTTGCATTTCTCAAATGACTAATGATGTTGAACACTTTCTCATGTATTTATTTGCCATTTGTATTTCTTTATCTGAGAAGTGTGTATTCACCTCAGATGCCCCTTTTTGGATTGGGTCTTTGAATTTGGGGGGGCTGATGTTTTTTAATTCTTTATATATTCTAGATACAAGCTCTTTGTCTGAGGGACAGTCAGCTAAAATTTTCTCCCAATTTGTGGATTTTCTTTTTACTCTCCTGGTGATTTCTGTAGATGTGCAGAAACTTTTCAGCAGGATGAGATCCCAGTTGTTGATTCTTTGAAGTACTTCATGGGCAGCTTGGTTTTTGCTTATGAATTCTCTGCCTACCCTTATGTCTTCAAGGTTTTTACTTACTTTTTCTTCCAATCGATTTAGTGTTTCTGTTTGAATATTGAGATATGTGATCCATTTTGATTTGACTTTTGTGCATGTTGATAGACTTGGGTCTATTTTCAGTCTTTGGCATGTGGCATGCCAATTTTTCCAGCACCATTTATTAAAGAATCAAAATAGCTATTTTAATAAATGGTGCTTGAAAAAACTGGCTTTCCACATGCTGAAGACTAAAACTAGACCCAAGCCTATCACCATGCACTAAAATAAAGTCAAAATGGCTTAAAGATCTAAATATTAAAACAGAAACACTAGATCTATTGGAAGGAAAAGTTGAAGACGTATGGGTAGGTAGTGAATTCATGAACAAAAGCCAAACTGCATGGGAAATACTTCAAAGTATCAACAACTCTGATCCCATCTTATTGAAAAGTTTTTGCACATCAAAAGAAATTACCAACAGGATGAAAAGGAAAGCCACGAATTGGGAAAAAAATTTAGCCAACTGCTGCTCAGGCAAAGGACTCCTATCTAGAACATATAAAGAATTTAAATAAATCAGGCCCCCAAATTCAAAGACCCAATCAAAGAATGGTCATCTGAGATGAATACATGTCTTAGATGAAGAAATCCTAGTGTCAAATAAGTACAGGAAAAAGAGTTCAGTGTCATTAGTCATCTGAGAAATACAAATTAAAACAGTGAGATTCCATCACACCCCAGAAAGGATGGCTATCATCAAGAAATCAACCCATAACAAATTCTGGAGGGGCTGTGGGGAAAAAGGCAATGTTCTCCCTGTTGGTGGGAGTGTAGACTGGTGCAATCACTGTGGAAATCATTCTTAATATTCCTCATTGAACTAGGTTTATAGGTCCCATCCAACCCAGCTATTCCCCTCCTGGATATTTTTCCAGAAGAAAATATCATACCATAGTGATATATGTGTACCATGTTTCTAGCAGCACCATCTGTAATAGTTAAATCTTGGAAACAACACAAATTTCCATCAACTGAGGAATGGATAAAAAAAATGTATTTTTATACAATGAAGTATTATGCAACTATAAAGAAAGATAAACTAGAGACTTTTACAGGTAAATGGATACAACTAGAGACCATACTCATAAGTGAAATAAATCAAATTCACATGTGTAAACATTGTATGTCCTCCCTACTATAGAACCTGAAACAGTAAATAAAATCTGAAAGGTATAATAGATATTTTGACAGGGAAGAGAAACTGCTCAAATAGGAAGGAGCAACTGGGATGAAGGAGGGGGGAGGAAAAAGAAAGAAGGAAAAGAGAAAAACCATACATGTATGCACAGAATAGCTAGGATAATTGTATTATTACTATCTGTTGATTTATTGAAAGGAAGTGTTAATGTGTAATTGTTTGATCAAATTTGCATGCCTGTATCTGGTTGTATGTGCAACCGTTTTTTTTTTTTACTATTTTTAAAGTGGAAAAGTTTTATTAATATTCAAACTCCCACCTAAAAGGCCATATAAAAATTCTTTGTAGTTTGATTATGCATTTCTTTAATTTCTACATAGTTACAATAGTGTATAATATATTTTACCTTTTTGTAATACATCATTTCAATACATTAGTTCTGTTAAACATTTAGTTTCAAATCTAATATTTCAGCAGTTCTCTCTGTACATAGGTTAGCACGGCTAATTAGCATAAGATGCTCTTTTTTAAGTGGTATATGATCCAAGTAGTAACAGTTGCTGAAGTCTGGTATTTTTATGCAGCATTTTCTTTTTGCTTTGATCCCAACACAAAACTGAAGGATACTGAAATCTCAAAAGTCCAAAGACATTACCTGTTGAACCATAGTTATACATAACAATATAGTATCAAAACCCTTTTGAAATCTGTACTAGTTACAAACCTTTCATATCATGATGAGACTGCTTGGGAGTAGAAATGAAAAAGATAGCTTTGAGTTTTCTGTGTGGTGTTAATAGGAGGAGAGAAATGGTAAAATACCTCACTGCTTCTTACTAATGAGGCAACTTGGAGAAATACTACGAGGTACTCATTCTTTAGTGAGGTGTGAGCGCTGGCTTAGCTTATGCTAGATGGCCATGGCACTGAAATCATGCATGAAACACAAAACATTTTATACTGTTATCTAATTCTTAATCACAAGCTATATTGAGATTTAAAACAATGTTTTGTCTATATTTCATCCTTGATGCCTGAGTTACAGTACCAGTCTGTTATTACTTACTCATAAAATGAAGTATAGTCCTGCAGATAAGTACCAGATAAGAGCCTGTTTGGGTAATCTGATAAAACTAGAACACTAAAAAATAAGTTATTTCTACAGAAATCTCTAAAAGGAGCAAAAAATCAAATTACAGACCTAAATAAATGTTTCAAAGGGAAACCAACCCATCACCTAATGGGTCACACGGTATTTGGTATGTTGCAATCACGCTCACCATTAGGCAGCAACTGGACCACAACACCGTGTTCATTCACTTTGTTCTCTGCTTCACTGCTGTCAGTATCTTCATTGTCATCATCCTCAAAGTCTGAAGATTCTGTCGTGTTCTGATTTGAGTAGGACTCTGACAAAGCCCCAAACGACTTGGCATTGACAGAGGCTAAATGTCTAAGCAAATGGATGTGTTCTGACACTTTTCTTCTTGACTACTGTGTCAGAGTTGGAATCACCTTGAGAAGGAACAACTTTTTGCTTGCAGACCAGACAGGTTTTCTTGGTTTTAGTTAGCCAGGGGTCTACATATTTGCAGTGATAAGCATGGGAACAGAGAAGGATTCTGAGTTTGTCTCCATCTTCAAATTCATCCAAACAAGTGGCACATACATCATACTCATCTCCTTTCTTGAATTTATGTCCAGGTAGTTTCTTAAGTTGATCACTACCAAGTCTATTTCTTCTAGCTCTAGGTCTGTCCTGGACAAATGTTATGATCATAAAAATGGCTATTAGGATGATACATACGCCCACTATAATGAGGAAGAAAATTAGATAGCATTCTAGAGGCAGACTAAATTCTGGAACTAAGAAAATGTGGCCCTCATTTTTATATGTGAATTCATCTTTCAAGGAATTAGCTGATGATTCACCAATAAAGATGGATGGAATGTCAATTTTCTTTAATACATCAACTGTACTTACTGTCATTGGATACCATGCTAATGAGGTCTTCAGAATTAATATTTTGAACAATGGCTGATTTCTATCCTGTTCTCTGTGCATTTAAAACCTTTATATCAAAATTACAATCAAGTCTGCTAATTAACACAATGAAAGTGCCAGATGAATTGTCTTGTACTGGTGGAGGCATTATGGGTTCACAAGCATTCTCTGGTTTTGAAATAATCAAAAAACCATGTAATCCCAGCAATTGAGAGGCTGAGGCAGGAGGATCACTTCAAATTCAAGATTCGTCTGAGCTACAGAATGAGACCCTGCCTTGAAACCTTCAGCTGGAGGTCTATAACCAAATTTTGCTGGAAGATCATTAAATGTCTGAGATTCATTTTCAAAACTATACCCTAAAATATCTTCTCCTACAGGTAGTAAGTTTAAGAATGAAAAGAGCTGGACAGCCTAGAAGGTGTAAACTTGTGTAGCTGTAAGCATAAGCATATCTGTGGAGAGCAGCATTTCATTGGCAAGTCACCTGGAGGGTCGGCCCATGGGCCAAAGTCTCATCAGCCTGCTGATGCTGGTGAAGACCACTGTCTAGTTCATAAATGAACATACGCACCGACCAGTGCAAACATTTTATTTTATTTTAAGAAATAAAAGGAGAACATATTAACAAACAGACATCCATTTACAAAATAGCATAAGAACAATACAAACAAAACAGAGTTATAGACAAAGTTGTATGAAGTTAACAATGGCTGTTGTATTTTTTATGGATATCTTCAAACTGTATTCTCAGGAAAACAGAGACATACAAGATTAATCAAACAAGTAATCATTAACTGTTCCTTTCTGTAGAGCAATAGAAGACAATAGTCAAAATATCTTAGCTATCCTGTCTATACATACTTACATAATTTCCCCTTCTTTCCCCTCTCTTTTCCCACACTCCAATTGCCCTTGACTTTTGAGCATTTTCCTTTCCTTTCACAACGTCTATCATACTTCTCAGCTTTTTTTTTCACTCTTTCAGGTCTTGCACTAGTAAGGCAATACGATGCTTGCACATGCAGGGCTCATCTATTTCACTTCTGAGTATGGTCTCTAGTTGTGACCATTTACTTGTAGAAGCCTTGAGTTTATCATTCTTTATAGCTGAGTAATATTCCATTATATAAAAGTACTACAAATTCTTCTCTCCAGTTGTCAGTGGTTGGACATTTGGCTTGCTTCCACATTTTAGCAGTTAAAAATAGTGCTGCTAGGAATATGAGTGCACATATATCGCTGTGATATGACGTTTTCAGATCTTCTGGGAAAAATACCCAGAAGGGCAATAGGTGGGTTGAGTGGAACCGCTAGACCTAGTTTGCTGAGGAGTCTCCAAACTGATTTCCACAGTAGTTTCACCACCAGCAGTGCAGAAGAGATCCTATTTCTCCACAACCTCACCAGCATTTGTTATTGGTTGATTTCTTAATGCTAGCCATTCTTACTGGGGTGAGATGAAATCTCAGTGTTGTTTTCATTTGCATTTCTCAAATGACTAATAATGTTGAACACTTTCTCATATATTTATTTTCCATTTGTATTTCATTATCTGAGAAGTGTGTATTCATCTCACCTGCCCCTTTTTGGATTGGGTCTTTGAATTTGGGGGAGCTGATGTTTATTAATTCTTTATATGTTCCAGATAGAAGCCCTTTGTCTGAGGGACAGTCAGCTAAAAATTTTTCCCAGTTTGTGGATATTCTTTGTACTCTGCTGGTGATTTTTTAGATGTACAGAAGCTTTTCAGTAGGATGAGGTCCAAGTTGTTGACTCTTCGAAATCTTTCATGGGCAGTGTGATTTTTCTACATGAAGTCTCTGCCTACCACTATGTCTTTAAGGTTTTTACCTACTTTCTCTTCCAATAGATTTAGTGTTTCTGTTTTAATATTGAGATCTGTGATTGATTTTTGACTTGAGCATGTTGATAGATGTGGGTCTATATTCAGTCTTTAGCAGGTGGAAAGCCAATTTTTCCAGCACCATTTATTAAAGATGCTATTGTTCTTCCAGTGAGTTTGTTTGGCCCTTTATCAAAGATGAGCTGGCTGAGTGTGTTTGCGGTTGTGTCTGTGTCCTCCAGTCTGTTCCATTGATCCTCTGGTCTGCTTTTTAGCTAGTATCATGTTAATTTTATGAGAGTTATTTGTAGTATAATTTCAGGTCAGGGATTGTGATTCCACCTGACTTGTCCTTGTTGCCCAGGATTGCTTTTGCTATTCTGGGTCTCTACTGCTTCCAGATGAACTTAAGGAATGTTTTCTCTCCATCTGTGAGGTATGCTAATGGCATTTTAAAGGGAATTGCATGGAATCTCTTTTTTTTGTTTGTTTTTTTGTTTTTTGTTTTTTGTTTTTGGTTTTTCTCCAGTACCGGGAGCTGAACTCATGACCTTGCGCTTGCCAGGCAGGCGCTTTGCCACTGAGCTAAATCCCCAGCCCCTTTGCATGGAATCTCTAAAACAATGTTGGTAGTTGGCCATTTTCACCATGTGGGTTATTCCTATCCATAAGCAAGGGATAGTTTTCCATTTGTTGAAATCCTCTTCGATCTCTCTTTTCAGAGTCCTGTAGTTTTCATTGAATAGATCTTTTACTTCTTTTGCTAGATTGATTCCTAAATATTTCATTTTCTGTGATGCTATTGTGAAAGGTATGTTTTCCTTAATTTCTCTCTCAGTGTGTTTGGTGTTTGTGTATAGGAATGCTATTGATTTTTGGGTGTTGACTTTGTATCCAGCTACACGAATTTGTTGATTAATTCAAGGAGACTTCCTATAGAGTTTTTGGGGTCTTCCATGTAAAGTATCGTGTCATCTGCAAATAGTGATAGTTTTACTTCTTCCTTTCCTATCCTTATTCCTTTTATATATTTCTCTTGTGTAATTGCTCTGGTTAATGGTTCCAGAACTATGTTAAACAAGAGTGGTGACAGCAAACATCCTTATCTTGTTCCTGATATTAAAAGCTTTAAGTTTTGTTGAAACAGTTCTTCAGTTTTATTGAAAGCTTTCAGGTTTTGTGCATTTGGTATGATGTTGGATTGTCATAGATGGCTTTGATCAGATTGAGGTAAAGACCATCATTTCCTATTTTCTGCGGAGTTTTTATCATGAATGAATGTTGCACATTGTCTAAACTTTTTTCTCCATCTATTGAGATGGTTATATGGTTTTTTCTTTGGCTGTTTTGATATGGTGTATAACATTCATTTATTTGTGAATATTGTACCATCCCTGCATTCCTGGAATGAATCTGACCTGGTCGTGATGTATAAGTCTTTTGATGATTTGCTGCATTCTATTTGCTAGGATCTTACTGACTATCTTTGCATGTATTTTCATTAGGGAGATTGATCTGTAGTTCTCTTTCTTGGTTAGGTCTTTCTCTGATTTTGATATCAATATAATGCTTGCCTCCAGAAATGAGGAAGGGAGAAATGCTTTCTTTTCAATTTCATTGAAGAGTTTGAGGAGTGTTGGTATTAAATCTTCTCTGAATTTCTTGTAAAATTCTGCTGTGAATCTATCAGTGCCTGGGCTTTTCTTTGTCAGTAAGTTATAATCACATTTTCAATCTCATTAATTAATATTGCGTTGTTCAGCATTTTTATATCTTCTTGGTTCAACCTTGGTAATTTGTACATATCTAAGACTCTTTCCATTTCTTCTGAGTTTTCTATCCTATGGTAGTAAAGAATTTCAAAATAGGTCTTAATGATCTTCTGAATTTCTGTAGAATCTCTAGTGTTTTCACTATTTTCATTCCTTATTGCATGAATTTGAGCTCTTTCCTTTCTTGTTTTTTTTTTGTTTGTTTGTTTGTTTTGTTTTTTTCTCTTGTACAGGGAACCGAACTCAGGACCTTGCGCTTGCCAGGTAGGTGCTTTTGCCACTGAGCTAAATCCCCAGCCCCCTCCTTTCTTGTTTTGATAAGGGGTTTATCAATTTTATTTATTCTTTCAAAGAACCAACTCTTTGATTCATTTATCTTTTGTAGGGTTTTCGTTGTCTCAATTGTGCTATTTTTTGTCTGGATCTTTGTAATTTCCTCTCTTCTTTGGGCTTTGGCTTTGACTTGTTTTTCTTTTTCTAAAAATTTGAGGTGCAGCATTAGGCTATTTGTTTCTTCTCTTTCTGTTTTCCTTATGTGTGTGTTCACCTCTATAAATTTCCCTCTGAGGACTGCTTTCATTGCATCCCATAGATTCCGGTAAGTTGTATTTACATTTTCATTTGTTTATAGGTATTTTTAAATTTCTTCTTTAATTTCTTCTGTGACCCATTGGTTGTTCAGGAGGGTGTTGTTTAATGTTTTACTGCAAACACATTCTAAGTGTTTATGGAGTTTTTGGAGTTCCTTTTTACGTTAATTTCCAATTTCATTGCACTGTGGTCAGATAACATGCATGGGATAATTTCAATTCTTTTGCATTTCAGTAGGTATGCTCTCTGTGCTAGAATGTGGTCTATTTCAGAGAAAGTCCCATGTGCAGCTGAGAAAAATGTGTATTCTGATGTGGTGGGGAGAAACACTGTGTATACTTCTACTAAGTCCTTTTGTTCACAGCTTTGGTTCAGATCTGTTATTTCCTAGTTGATTTTTTGTCCAGTTGATTTATCTCTTTGTGTCAAAGGGGTGTTGAGGCCCCTGTTACAATAGTGTTATTAATTATATGGGTTTCATGTCGGTTAAGATTTGTCTTATATAGTTTGGTGCTCCGATATTTCGTGCTTACATGTTGGTGATTGCTACTTCATCCTCTTGCCGTTTTCCCCTAACAAGTATGTAGTGACCTTCTTTACCTCTTTTGATTGTTGTCAGTTTGAAGTTTCCATTGTCTACAAACATAGTAGCTACCCCTGCTTTTTTCTGAGTTCCCGTTGCATGGAGGATTGTTTTCCATCCACTGACTTTCAGTCTATGGCTTTCCTTTTGCATAAAATGTGTTTCTTGTATACAGCATATTACTGGATTTTGTTTCTTAATTCACTCCGAGAGTCTGTTTCTTTTGACTGGTGAATTGAGGCCACTTACATTTATGGCTATAACCTATATGTGTTGACAGATCATTGTCATGCTGTTTACTTACTGTTGCTTTCCTACTTTTTCTACCTGTTTAGTTGCTTGTTCTTCTTGACAGTTCCTTTCTATTGTTGTTCTTGAAATTGCAGAGAATATCTTTTAGTACTTTTTGCAATGATGGTTTGGCACTCATGAAGTTCTTCAGTTGTTCTTTGTCATGGAAATATTTTATATCTGCATTGAATTTGAAGGAAAATTTGGCAGGACACATCATTCTTGGTGGGAAGCTGTTTTGTCTCGGGACTTGTAATACTTTGCTCTAAGCTCGTCTTGATTGTGTGGTTTGTGTTGAGAAGTCTGCCACGATTCTGATGGGCTTTCCTTTATAGGTAATCTGTTTCTTTTCTCTAGCAGCTTTTAATATTCTGTTCTTTTGCTGGATATCTGGGAACTTGACTATTATATGTCTGGGTGTATTTTTATTTTGGTTATGCTTAGTTGGAGTTCTATATGCCTCATTTAACTGTATGTCAGATTCCGTTTCCATGCTTGGGAAATTTTCTGCTAGTATTTCTGCAGATATTCTTTTTATGTTGTTTGTGGTACCTCCTGCTGTTTCATTGACTCCTATCAGTCGTAGATTATTCGTCTTTGCCTTCTCTTGCAGCTGTTGAATTATTTTTTCCTGGTTCCTTGTTGATTTTAAGAGATTCTTTCTTCCACGATTGCTAGCTGCCACGCTGTCTTCAAAATCTGAAATTCTACAAAACAGCAAAATAAAAAAAAATAGAAAAAAAATCTGAAATTCTATCTTTGGCTTCATTCAAATGGTTTTGGTAGCTTTCAGTGGAAGCTTTGATTTCCTGGATATCTCTATGAATCTGCTTCATGTGTTCTAATTCATATCTACATTTTTCATTTAACATTTCCATCCATTGCCTATGTTCATGTAGTTTTTTTATATGTTTTTTCTTTCAGTGTGCTGAGCAGTTCTTTCATTATTATTGTCATTTCAGTTTTTGCCTGAGAGATTATTTCTGATCTCATCTCTTCTATGGCCTGATGGAGTTGTTTCTTCACTACTATTGCTATCATATCAGCAATTTCAGGGGTGTGTTTACCAAGTTCTCCTATGTCGGTCTCTCCTACACTTGTTCTGAGAGGAGTGGAGTTCTGAGATTGTGTTTTAGTCCTTCACCTTGTCATGTTTGATGTTGATGGGAAAGTGCTCAGTCCCTTCCCTCCCTGTCAGCTCAGCAAAGGTCACTAAACTCCCTAATTTTCCTGGTGGTCAAAATTGCCCCTCAGTGGCCACTGGGGTGTGCTGCTTAGTCCGGGTTCTTCCAGCAGATTGTGAAGTTTACCTAATTCTCCAGGTCTCAGTTGCCAATCACAATGTCATCAAGTCACAGACAGTCTCATCCATTGTCCCCTATTGGTTCAGGGTACGAGTATGAAGCAGAAGTGGTCTGCACTGGTGGTGTGATCACAGACTATTTGGTCCTGTGACTCCACAGAGTTCAGAGTGAAGGTAAAGCCCAGACGTGGACTGCAGGGTCTGCAGTTTGTGGACTGCCTGGTTCTGTGTCTGTAGACCTTTTACCACAAGCACAGGAGCCAGAGGTGGGCTGCACTGGTGGTGATCACAGACAGCCTGTTTCCTTGCTCCCACCCAGATGGGAAACCCGGAACCCAGACCCGAATCATGGCTTCAGCAGTTTCCTGCGCTGACTGCTCTGGGGCTTCACATGCCTCTGGGCATGAGAGGGGTGCCCCTCACAAACCCTGGTGTTAGCAGGTTTGTGGGTCCCTTGAGACAGTCTCCTGTGTGCCCTAGGTACACAGAGGGTGGAGACACAGACTACAATGGTGGCAGCCTTCTGGGACAGCTGCTTTCTTCCCAGGACATAGGTGGGAGCGCTACCTGATTCTCATGGCATTCAGTTGCAAATAGTGATGTGAACAGATCGTGGGCCTCCTGATTCTGTACCTGCCAGCCACTTGCAGCACACACAAGATCCACACACGGGCTGTGCTGGCGGAGATCAGGAACCGCCTGCTTCTGTGCCCCTGTACAGATGCAAACCCTGGAACCCAGATGCAAATCAGTGCAACCATTTTGAAGATGAAATTTTGTAATGTAACAACAGTTGTTAACATCTTATCACCATGTTTTGAAATTCTGTATCATTTTAATTGTTCTCTATGCTGTTTTGTTTATGTATTTGTTTCTGTTATTTTGGGTTTTTTCCTTCCTCTTTAAAATGAAAAACAGAATTTATATTTATATACAAGGATAGCTGGGATAGGTGTATCACTGATTTCTGTGGTTTATTGAAAGGAACAGTCGGTGTTTAAAATTTTCTTTTTTCTTGACCAATTTTGCACACTTGAATCTGGTAATTGGAATGATTGATCTGAAAACAACAATATGCAGTATAAGAACCACTGTTGAACTCTTACCATCTTGTATGGTGAAACTCTGTAATTTCCAATTTTTTTTTATTATTTGTTACTGTCCTTGATTGTTTGATCAACCTTACATTCTTACATCTGGTGGACTTAGCGACTTCATTCATGATAACAGTATGTAATGTAGCAAGCATTGCTAATTCCTATCATTTTGTTTTGAGGTCATTTATCTTTTTGCTTCATGTTGTTTAGATTTTGCCTTCATTGTTGTTTGTTTTTTTAATTTTTAAAATAAAAAATTTAAAAAACAAAGTGAATGTCTTGTCACCTATCCTTGAACAATGCAGAAGCATTGTAGAAGTCATATATGATTCTTACAATGAGATCTACTTAGGAAAACAGAAAAGAGGCTCCTGGTCATGTGCTGGTACCTGGGTGCTATACATGTTACTGTGTGACACTATAATTTCAGTGCACAACCAACAAATCAACTTTCTGTACATAACTTCCTGAAGCATCCAGACACTGCTAAGTGTTCTGTTTTGTTTATGCCATGGAACTGTGCATAGGCACACACTGGGTAAGCTATCCCTGCCTGCTAGCACAGAGGCCAACATACACACTCCACTGAATTCACTCATATGCACAATAGGCAGCAAAAATTGAATGAAGTTCCATCCTTCCTTGAACACAGCAGAAGCTTGGTGGAAAGTGATATATGTTTCCCCTCAATGAGATCTTCTTGGGAAAAATGAAATCAGGCTCCCTGTTATGTGTTGGTAAGTGGGCACTATACATGTTACTGTGTGAATGTGTAATTCCAGTCCACAACCTAGACTTTCTGCACTAGAGTGCAGATTGTCAACTTTCTGCACATTAATTCCTTCAATACCCACCCACTTTTAAGTGTTCCATTTTGCTTATGTCATTGAGCTGTGCACAGAAGTACATTGGTAGCAGAGTGGCACACATACTCATTCCACTGATCTCACTAATATGCACATTAGGCCGTAAAGAGTCAACATCTTGCCGCCCTCCCTTGAATAATGCAGAAGCATTGTAGAAAGTGATGTACATTTCCTACAATGAGATGGTCTTAGGAGAACAGAAAGTAGGCTCCAGGTTATGTGCCGTTACCCAGGCTCCATTCATGTTACTGTGATTACATGAAATTGTAATTCCAGGGGACAGCCCAGAAATCAACTTTCTGCACATAACTTCCTTAAACATCTGCACACTCCTACATGTCCTGACTTGCTTATGTCATTGAACTCTGCATAGGTATACATTTGGGAATCAGTACCTGCCTGCTCACACAGACACAAACATACTCATTCCATTGAATTCACTCTTTGTGCTTTAGGGGGCAAAGAGTGAATGAATTGCCACCCTTCCTTGAACACAGCACAGGCTTTGTGGAAAGTGATATTTATTTCCACAATGAGATATTCTTGGGAAAATGGAAAATTGGGCTCCCTGTAATGTGTTGATACTGTGGGTAAAGATGTAATTCCAGTATGCAACCTTGAAATCAACATTCTGTACATCACTTCCTTAAACATCAACCCACTGTTAAGTTTTCTGTTTTGCTTATGGTATTGACCTGTGCACAGGCACACATTGGGCAAGATGTACCTCCTTGATAGCAGAGAGGCAAAATACACATTCCATTGATTTCACTCATATGTGCAGTAAATAGCAAAGAGTGCACATCTTGCCACCCTTCCTTAAACACTGCAGAGGCATGGTGAAAGTGATATTCTGTTCTTACCAGGAGATCATGTCTAGAAAACAGAAATGGGGCTCCTGATTACACGCTGGTGCAGAGGGCCTATACATGTTACTGTGTGAAACTGTAATTCCCTTGCACAACCTAGAAATCAACTTTCCACACATAACTGCCTTGAGCAGCCACATGCTGCTAAGTTGTGCTGCTTACTTTTCCCTTGTAGCTGAGGTAAAATACCTGATGCCCAATAATAAGGAAGGAAAGATTTATTTAGCTTATGGTTTTTGGAGGTTTCAGTGCATATTTGGCTGGCCCCAAGGTTGGGTGGCACAAGGAAGCGGCAACAGTTCAAGGCGGCAGAAGATAGCAAAAGCAAGAAGAGCAAAACAGGAGGAGTGGTAGAGAGCAAGGCACTTTAGCTCCTTTATAGTGTATTCAAACTACCCGCCCTAGGGGCAGGTGTAGCACTCACACTCAGGAACCCAGCACAGGACCATGAATTGATCATAAACTCTCCAAGCCTACCCCATGACTGCATGAGGCTTTGCAGGGACATCCACATACAAATCATACAGTAAGTGTTCTGTTTTGCTTATGGCATTGAACTGTGCCTAGGCATACATTGGATAAGTTGTACCTGCTTGCTATCAGAGAGGACACATACACATTCTATTGAATTCACTCATTTGAGCATTAACTGGCAAAGAGTGAATGAATTGCCCTCCTTCTTGGAACACAAAAGAAGCTTTGTAGAAATTGATGTTATGTTTCCTACAATGAGATCTTCCTGGGAAAAGTGAAATCCATCTCCCTGTTATGTGTTGGTATGTGGGCAATATACATGCTACTGTGTGAATGTATAATTTGAGTACTCAACCTAGAAATTAGCTTTCTGCACAATACTTCCTTAAACACCCACCCACTGTGAAGTGTTCTGTCTTGTTTATGCACAGGCATACACTAGGTAGGCTGTACCTTCTTGCTAGCAGAGAGGCAAACATATGCATTCCACTGAATTAACTCATGTACACCTTAGGCTGCAAAGAGGGAGTGAACTGCCACCATCCCTAGAACACAGGAGAAACTGAAGAAAGTGAAGTATGTCAGAAAAGTGAAACCACACTCCCTGTTTTATGTAGCTATCCTTCTACTATACATGCTACTATGTGAATGTGTAATTCCAGTACACAATCTAGAAATCAACTTTCTGCACATCTCTTCCTTCAACATCTATGCCATGCTAAGTGTTGCATTTTACTTATGTCATTGAACTGTGCACAGACGTACATTGGGTAAGCTGTATCTGCTGGCTAGCAGAGTGGCACACATAAACATTCCAATGAATTCACTAATATGCACATGAGACCACGAAGAGTGAATATCCTGCCACCCTTCTGTGAACAATGCAGAAGCATTGTGGAAAGTGATACACAATTCTTACAATGAGAACTTTTTAGGAAAACAGAAAACAGGCTCTAGGTTATGTGCTGGTACTAAGGCTCTATACATGCTTCTGTGTGAGACGGTATCCCAGTGCACAACCTCTAAAACAACTCTGCAGATAACTTCCTGAAACATTCCAACATCCCTAAGTGTTCTCTTTTGCATATATCTTTGTTTTGTTTTGTTTTGTTTTGTTTTGTTTTGTTTTTTTGTTTTGTTTTTTGCATATATCTTTGAACTTTGCATAAGTGGACATTTGGTAAGCTATACCTGCTTGCTAGGACAGAGACAGATACATTACATTGAATTCACTCATGTGTATGTTAGGCTGCAAAGACCTAGTGAATTGCTACCCTTCCTAGAATAGAGGAGAAGCTTTCTGGAAAGTGATATATGTTTCCTACAATGAGATCTTCTTGGAAAAGTGAAATCAGGTTTCCTGTTTTATGCTGGTCCCCAGGCACTATACATGTTACTGTGTGAGTATGTAATTCTTGTGAGCCACCTGCAAATCAGCATTGTGCATATCACTTCCTTAAACATCCTCCCACTGCTAAATGTTCCATTTTGCTTGTGGTGTTGAATTATGCACAATCGTACATTGGGTAAGATGTATCTGCTTGCCAGCACAGAGGAACATACACATTCCATTGAATTCACTAATATGTGTGTTATTCATCAGAGTGTACATCTCTCCACAGTGCTTAGAACACTGCAAAAGTATTGTGGAAAGTGCAATACATTTCTTACCATGAGATTTTCTGTGGAAAACAGAACTCATGCTCCTGGTTAGGGGCTGGTACACAGGCCGTACACTTGTTACTGTGTGAAACTGTAATTCCAGTGCTCAGTCTACATATCAACTCTCTGCACATAACTTACTTAAACTTCCACACACTTCTAAGTTCTGCTTTGTGTATGTCTCTGAACTCTGCACAGTCCTACATTGGGTAATCTGCACCTTCCTGCTAGCAGAGTGGCAAACACACATTGCTTTGAATTCACTCATATGGGCCTTAGGCCGCAAAGAGGGAGTGAATCACCACCCTTCCTAGAATGCAGGAGAAGCTTGTGGAAAGTGATCTACATTTCCTACAATGAGATCTTCTAAGAAGTAAAATCAGGTTCGCTGTTTTATGTTGCTACCTTTGCACTATTCATGCTACTCTGTGAATGTATAATTCCAGAACACAATCTAGAAATCAACTTTCTGCACATCTCTTCCTTCAACATCCACCCAATGTTAAGTGTTACATTTTGCTTGTCATTGAACTGTGCACAGGTGCACATTGGGTAGATCTACCTGCTTGCTGGTAGTTTGGCACACATAAACATTTCAAGGAATTCACTAATATGAGCTTGAGGCCACAAAGAGTGAATGTGTTGCCACTCTTCTGTGAACAATGCAGAAGCATTGTGGAAATCAAGACGTGATTCTTACAATGAGAACTTCTTAGTAAAACAGAAAACAGGCTCTGGATTACATGCTGGTACCCAGTCTCTATACATGCTACTGTGCGAAACTGTAGTTCCACTGAACAACCTTGAAAACAACTAGCTGCACGTAACTTCCTGACACATTCCAATATTCCTAAGTGTTCTGATGGACACTAGTACAAAGTGGCTCTGAGCAGCATTTAATATTAATTAATTGGCTTTCCATATTTGCTTCTGAGCTGTCTGAAGCTTATGTACCTTGTCTAAAGGTAGGAGGTGGACTCATAGTAAGTAAAACTCTGTGAGTCCCTGATCACCTTGAGGCCTGTATTGGCTTGTGAAGCTGTCATGCCTGAAAGGACAAGGTAAGGCTACAGCTGAGGACATTTGGCTCCAACCCCAATTAACTACAAGGATACTGCAGCTGCAGGCTCCACACTCCTACAATCAATAGCAACCTAAAGATAAGGTAGTTCTCCTGATTGACATAATTTATTACTTTGGAAAATTCTCCCAAGTTCCTGCTACATTCCCACGTTTTCTTGAGTATCCTTCTCCTTTTTTTGAAAACCAAATAAATACAAGCTGCCCAGAGAAGTCTTTGTCTAAACTCAGGGAAAGCAAAGCTGTAAGAGAGTTAGTCCCTCCTGGAGCCATGAAATCATTTCTATTGTCTCATTTATTTAAGCCTTCACCATCCACTCACCTGGGAGTTTGCAGGCCTGATCAGCCTGCAATAACTAAGGGTTATTATGCCACTATTTGTTGCTCAATGTAGGGTTCAAACCAAGGACCCTATCAAGGAATTTTAATCCTTGGATTGTAAATTTTTTTATTCTGGCAAGTAAGTCTACCTAGAGCGGAAAGTGTGGGAGACAGAGAAGGCTTTCACAAGATGAATACTTCATTGGGGATGCCTGGAGAAGAGAAGGAAGAGAAGCATTCTATAGATAAGGGCAAGTCTGTCTGCAGTCAAAAGCCATTTTACTTAGGAGTGAAACGGGTCAAAATTTTCAACCAAAGACAGCAAGACACACAGTTGCTCCAAGGTTTGTTTAAGTGCTCAGGGACTAGCGTGCCAACAAAACACCTAACAAAATTATTAAGAGTTGGAAGAAAGCTTAAAAAGGCACACAGTAGAGGAAAAGTCAATTCCCCTGAGATGTTCTGAAGTTGGAACCCGGTTTGTTCAGTTTTAAGTTTGTTACAGAGCTCACAGCTAATAGTCTCTGAAATGGATGATACAGAGGAAACAAAAGAGCTCCCAGCAGAGGCATCTGCAAGCAAAACAGAGGTTTTAAAGGGACAAACAGCCACAAAAGGGGAAATAAATAACACCCCTGCTTGCTTCCCAGCTGGAAGTCAGTGAAATGCTGATGATGAGTTTTTTGTTCATATGCCTGTTGAATTACAAATTACAGGATTAGATCTGCTTACAGTTTGCAGAATCACTCTTATGCCCGTTGAATTACAAGGTACAGGATTAGATCTGCCTGCAGTTTGCAGAGTAACTTTTTAAATATTTTTTAAATTTATTTTAAGAATAAAAGAAGGAAAACATATTAACAAACAGACATCCATTTACAAAACAGCATAAGAACAATACACGCAATACAGAGTTACAGACAAAGTGGTAGGAAATTAACAATGCTTGCTGCATAACGTATTGATATCTTCAGAGTGGTTTCTTAGGAAAACAAATAGAGACATGCAAGATTAATCAAATAATTAATCATTAACTGTTCCTTCCAGTAAAGCGGTAGAAGTCAGTACAACTATGATAGCTATCCTGTATGTACATACATACATAATTTCCCCTTCTTTCTTTTCTCTGTTCCCTCACCCCAGTTGCTCTTTACCTTGGAGCATTTTCCTTTCATTTCACAATGTCTGTCATACCTCCTAATTTTTATTCACTCTTTCAGGTTCTTACACTAGTGAGACAATACATTGCTTACACATGCCGGTCTGGTTTATTTCACTTAGTGTTGTCTCTAGTTGTCACCATTTACTCATAAAAGCCTTGAGTTTATCTTTCTTTATAGCTGAGTAATATTCCATTATATAAAAGTACCACAATTTTTTATCCATTCCTCAGTGGATGGGCATTTGGGTTGCTTCCACAATTTAGCAATTACAAATTGCGCTGCTATAAAGATGGGTGCACATATATCACTGTGATATGATGTTTTCAGATCTTCTGGGAAAATAACCAGAAGGGGAATAGCTGGGTTGAAAAGGACCTCTAGACCTAGTTTGCTGAGGAATCTCCAAACTGATTTCCACAGTGGTTTCACCAGTCTGCATTCCCACCATCAGTGAAGAAGGGTTTCTACTTCTCCAGAGCCTTGCCGGAATTTGCTATTGGTTGATTTCTTAATGCTAGCCATTCTTACTGGGGTGAGATGGAATCTCAGTATTGTTTTAATTTGCATTTCTCGAATGACTGATGATGAACATTTTCTCATGTATTTATTTGCTGTTTGTATTTCTTTATTTGAGAAGCGTGTTCATCCCAGCTGCCCATTTTTAGATTGGGTCTTTGAATTGGGGGGGGGGTAATGGTTTTTAATTCTTTATACATTCTATAGAGAAGACATTTTTCTGAGGGACAGTCAGCTAAAATTTTTTCCCAATTTGTGGGTTTTCTTTGTACTCTGCTGGTAATTTCTTTAGTTGTGCAGAAACTTTTCAGTAGGATGAGATCCCAGTTGATTCTTTGAAGTATTCCATGTGCAGTCTGGTTTTTGTTCGTGAACTCTCTGCCCACCTCCATGTCTCCAAGATTTTTTCCTACTTTCTCTTCCAATGGATTTAATGTTTTTGTTTTATTATTGAGATCTGTGATCCATTTTGACCTGAGTTTGGTGCATGTTGATCGACTTACGTCTATTTTCAGCCTTTGGCAGGTGGCAAGCCAATTTTTCTGGCACCATTTATTAAAGAAGCTATTGTTCTTCTTGTGAGTTTGTTTGGCCCCTTTATCAAAGATGAGGTGGCCGAGTGTGTTTGTGGTTGTGTCTGTTTCTTCCAGTCTGTTCCATTGATCCTCAGGTCTGTTTTTTAGGGAGTACCATGTTGAATTTGGCAGTAGCTTTGTAGAATAATTTCAGGTCAGCGATTGTGATTCCACCTGACTTGCTTTGTTGCAGAGTCACTCTTGTCAGTCGTGGAAAATCTTCCCCAATTACCACCGGAGTATGGGGTCCTTTCCCTGAGGAAACAATTGATCTTGTACAAAAAGCTTATATAAATTTAAAGGGAATAACTATTGTGCCTAGTGTGGTTGATGGTGATTGTCAAAATGAGACAGAAGCTTTTGCATATGCCATGGATCTCTGGCGCTTTGAACAAGGAGAGTATGCAGCACAATTGATTTTGTTACTTTAGGATAAACATTCTTTTGTTAAATATAGACAACTCATGAGGGAGCAAGACCTCAGAGTAAGACTACAAAGAAATTTATTTTACACAGGAAATGAATAAAAACAGGCCTATGTGTTTTATGAAGACTAATGGAAAATATTTTGAAGGCTTACTAGAAGATACTAGCAAGGATATGTCTGTATTTGCATTAGGCCACGAGGCCAACACACAGGGCTCCTATCTCCTTAATAGGAGTGGGGTCCCCTCAGCATGTACTACAAAGTGCCCCACCCTTGCCTTATGAGGGGCCAGACCAACAGCAGGGTTTCTTTTCACCATATGTGGCACTTATTCTAGTCAATTTGTGGGGAAGAGATTTGTTGCAAAAGTGTAAATTAATATTGATTAGTGATTCTGATTCTGATTTTAAATTTAAACAAATTCCACTACTAAAGTTGAACAAATAGGTTCAAATTCTAAAATTAGACAAATGATTAACGTGGGATATGAAGAAGACAAAGGGCTAGGAAAAAGCTTACAAGGACTCAAAGATCCTATAGGAACTACACCTAAGAATGACAGGCATGGTATCAGATATCAACAGGTTTTTTTAACAAGGGCCATTGATGCTTCTCCCCCTCAAACAGCTCTGCCTTTACAATGGAAAACCAAATAGCCTGTTTGGGTGCATCAGTGGCCCCTTACCAGGGAGAAACTAATCCAATTACACAAGTAAGTTGAGAAACAACTCCACCTAGGACATTTAGAAAACTCACTTAATCCTTGAAATACTCCTGTCTTCATTATTCCAAAGAAATCAGGCAAATTTAGGTTATTCCGAGACTTCAGAGGTGTAAATGCTTGTTTACTTACTATGGGGAGGGCTGGGGATATAGCTCAGTGGCATAAGTGCTTGCCTGGCAAGCACAATGTCCTGAATTCAATTCCCAGTACTAAAACAAAGCAAAACAAAAACAAAACAAGTACTGTGGGGATGTTACAACCAGGATTGCTAACCAACTGCAGTTCCCAAAGACTGGGCTAAATCTCTATAATTTCTTTAGATATATGTTTGCTATGTGAAATCTTACAGAAGGATTCTACAAGTGCTATTAAATTGAAAAATTGGAGGGGAGAAGTCCACATAAGTGATAATATTAACTTGAATTATAGGAGGTCTTACTGAGAGAGAGAGATCATAGGAACACTGCTGGAAGAAAGAAAGGTCTAAACATGTGATGGAGAGTGTGGCAATCACTAAGCTGGAGGCTGCATAAAGAGACAAAAAAGTTTCTGGTATCCTTAAGACAGAATAAAATAGTAAAAGTATATTAATTATAAATAAGAGGTTTTTATTTTTTTCTAAATTCTTTTTATAAGAGATCTCTGCTAATTGACCTATCAAAAAAAAGGAAATAAAGTTCAGACTAGTCATTTTATATTTACAAATTTTAAAAATTAAAAAAAAATTATTATAATTCAATGTGGCCAAAAACATATTTAAGAGCACTCTGATTTTATAAGGAATTTGCCTTGCGTATATGTATTTGTTTGTCTTTCTGTCCAATCTGTAAACAGTTGTTTTATTTGAACTTAACAAATTTTTCTTTTTGTATTTTTTGATCTTTGAAGCAATGTCTGTAATCTACTTTGGCTTATAGATAAATATTATCTAAATTAAAGGTTTTCTTCTACCAAATTGCTGGCTGGTTAAAATGATGTTAAAATTGGTTTTATAAATGTCAGGAATATTGTTGTTTATGTATTATAACTTGAGAGTCTCTCACTGCTCAAAAGCTGATGTGTCAAATTCTGCTTGCATGTTCCTAGAACATAAAAATGGGTCAAGATAATTAAATAAAAACCCCTTAGGGTAGAGAGAAAGGACTCCAACTGATGAATAAAAAATCAACTGCCAGGAATAACATTAATGAGATTTTATTCATTAATAAGGAACCCAAATAATCTCCATAGCCTTATGGGAGACACATCAATAAATATTGTTCAAAATATATTATTGTGATATGTTTACCTTGGTCTTTGTCAGAAGCTTAAATTTTCAAAAAAAAAAAGGCAAGGTTGTTGATTAAAAGATGTTATTGGTACTAAACTAAATTAAGAAAACAAAATAATGACATCTAGTTATTGCTAATTTCATGGTGTATTACATTTATTCATGCCTTCAAAATATTCAGTATTCTAAAATGTAAAACTGGAATTCTTTATATAATGTTAGACATCTGCTTTTCTCATTGTAAGAAATATATGCACTTTCCACAATGCTTCTGCAGTGGTCTAGGCACTGTGACAAGATGTTCACTCTTTGCTGCCTAATGCACAGATTAGTGAATTCAATGAAATATGTATGTGTGCCTCTATGCTAGTAAGCAGATACAGCTTACCCAGTGTACGACTGTGCATAGTTCAATGACATAAGCAAAGCAGAACACTTAGCAGTGGGTGGATGTTTAAGGAAGTTATATACAGAAAGTTGATTTCTAGGTTGTGTACTCAAATTACACATTCACACGGTAATATGTATAGTGCCTGGGTACCAGCATAAAACCGGGAGCCTCATTTCACTTTTCTCGTGAAGATCTCATTGTAGGAAATGTATATGACATCCAACAAAGCTTCTTCTGTATTTTAGGAGGGGTGGCAATTCACACAGTCTTTGTAGCCTAATGTGAATATGAGGGAACTTAGTAGAATGTGTGTTTGTCTCTGTGCTTGCAAACCAGTACACTTAATCTGATGGGCCCCTATGCACAGTTCAGTGACATAAGCAAAGGAGAACACACTGGAGAGTTGGAATGTTTCAGGAAGTTATGTGCAGAAAGTTTGTTTCTAGGTTGTGCACCAGAATGACACTTTCACACAGTAGCATGTATACAGCCTGGATAACAGCACAAAACCTGGAGCCAGTTTTCTGTTGTCCTAAGAAATTCTCAGGGTACAAATCATGTATCACTTATCACAATTCCACTGCATATTTCATGAAAGGGTGGCAAGACATTCACTCTTCATGGCTTCATGTGCATATTAGTGAATTCATTGGAATGTGTATGTATGCCACTCTGGTTACACACAGCAAAAATCCTGCAATGCTCTGAGAAAGGTGGGTTCTACCTCGCGGGTCCGGGTTCAATGCACGCATGGATGAATGTAATTCAACAAGTACAGTGCACTGTGTAAGCAAGCTGGGAGAGCATGGGCAATGCACTCCCATACACAGTTTCACTACAGAAGCTCAACCCAGCCCTTAGAACACTGGGAATATTTCAGGGACTTCGGGGCAGAAAGTTCTTCTCTTCGTTCCACCTGGGTTTTACAGCATTACAAGGGAGCATGTATAGAGCCACTGTACCAGTGTATTACAGGAATACTAGGTTTACTATTCCCAGGAAGCACTCACTGTTGGAAACCTACACCACATACAGAAAACATTCTGCAATGCTCAGGGCAGAGTGGAAACACATCACTCTTATGCTCATATATGCCTATGTAAAAGGAGTGTTATGGGTACATTGCTGTGGGAAAACAAGCAGGGAGAGCATAACCAATGTAATGCCATACATAGGTTCACAAGGGAAGCTCAACAGAGCACTTAGAAATTTGGTAATGTTTCGGGAACTTCAGGGAAGAAAGTTGTTCTCTTCGATCCACTCATGTTTTAAAGTGTTACAAGGGAACATGTATAGAGCTGATGTACCAGAGTATCAGAAGAACACTAGGTTTACTATTTCCATGAAGCACTCACTGTAGGAAACCCACACCACTTACAGCAAACATGCTGCGATGCTCAGAGGTGAGGGGAAACACACCACCTCCTCTGCCCATATGGGCCTATGTGTGTATGTAATGCAAGCAGGCACAGCATAGCAAATGTACTCCTGTACACAGTTTCACTAAGGAAGCTCAACACAGCGCTGAGAACTGTGGGAATGTTTCAAGGATTTGGGACAGAAAATTGTTCTGCTCGTTCCACCCGGGTTTTACAGCATTACAAGGGAGCCTGTATACAGCTGCTGTAAAAGTGTTTTGCAAGAATAATAGGTGAACTATTCCCAAGACTTACTCAATTTAGGAAACCTGTACCACATACAGCAAACATTCTGCAATGCTCAGGGAAGGGTGGAAATGCACTCACTCTTCTGCTCATATGCTCAGGGATGTAAAAGGAAAGGTATGGGTACATTGCTGTGTGAAAGCAAGCAGGGACAGCATAACTAATCTGCTCCCATACAAGAGATTCACCAGGGAAGCTCAACATAGCACTGAGAACTTTGGCAATGCTTCAGGGACTTGGGGGCAGAAAGTTGCTCTGTTCATTCTACCCCGGTTCTACAGCATTACAAGGGAGCGTGTATAGAGCTGCTGTACAGTGTGTTACATGAGTACTAGCTTTACTATTGCAAGCTAGCACTCACTGTAGGAAAGCAATAACACTACAGAAAATAATCTGCGATGCTCAAGGCAGTGTGGAAACACACACCCTTCTCTGGTCATACAGGCCTATGTGTGAATGTAATGTAATGGGTACATTGCTGTGTGATAGGAAGCAGGCACAGCATAGCCAATGTACTCCCATAAACAATTTCACTATGGAAGCTCAAAACACCACTTAGAACTTTGGGAATGTTTCAGGGACTTCAGAGCAGAAAGTTGTTCTCTTCATTCCACCAGGATTTTACAGCATTACAAGGGAGCATGCACAGACCTGCTATACCAGTGTATTAGAGGAACACTAGCTTTACTATTCCCAGGAGGCACTCAGTGTAGGAAACCCATACCACTAACAGTAAACATTCTCAATGCCCAGGGCAGGGTGGAAAAACACACCCTCCTCTGGTCGTATGGGCCTATGTATGAATGTAATGGAATGGTTACATTGCTGTGTGAAAGCAAGCAGGCACAGCATACCCAGTGTACTTCAATACACAGTTTCACTAGGGAAGCTCAAAGCACCACTGAGAACTGTGGGAATGTTTCAGGGACTTTGGGGCTGAAAGTTGTTCTCTTTGTTCTGCCTGGGTTGTACAGCATTACAAGGCAGCATGTACACAGGCACTCTACCAGTGTTTTACAGGTATACTAGGTTTACCCTTCCCAGGAAGCACTCAACATAGGAAATCTATACAACATACAGGAAACATTGTGCCATGCTCAGGGAAGGGTGGAAAGGCACTAAATCTTCTGCTCATATGCACCTATGTAAATGGAATGGTATGGGTACAATGTTGTGTGACAGCGAGCAGGGACAGCATAGCCAATCTCCCCCCATTCAGAGATTCACTAGGGAAGCTCAACACAGTACTTAGAACTTTGGCAATGCTTCAGGGACTTGGGGGCAGAAAGTTGTTCTCTTCAATCCACCTGGGTTTTACAGCATTACAAATTAGCTTGTGGAGAGCTGTTGTATACTGTGTTATACGAATACTTCCTTTCCAATCCCAGGAAGCACTCACTGTAGGAAATGTGTAACACTTACAGAAAACATTCTGCAATGCTCAGGGAAGGGTGGAAATGCACACAAACTTCTGCTCATATGTATGGATGTGGATGGAATGCTATGCATACATTGCTGTGAAACCAAGCCGGCACAGCAGAGCCAAAGTACTCCCATACACAGATTCACTAGGAAAGCTCAAAGTAACACTTAGAACCTTGGAAATATTTCAGGGACTTTGGGGCAGAAAGTTATTCTCTTCATTCCAACCTGGTTTTACAGCATTACTAGGCAGCATGTATAGAGCTGCTGTACCAGTGTATCAGAGGAACAGTAGGTTTACTATTCCCAGGAACCACTCACTGTAGGAAACCCCTACCACTTACAGCAAACATTCTGCAATGCTCAGGCCAGAGTGGAAACACACACTCTCCTCTGGTCATACAGGCCTATGTGTGAATGTATGCAAAGGGTACATTGGTGTGTAATACCAAGCAGGCACACCACAGCCAATGTACTCCCATACACAGTTTCACTAGGGAAGCTCAACACAGCACTTAGAACATTAGGCATGATACAGAGACTTTGGGTTCAGAATATTTTTCTCTTCGTTCCACTCGGGATTTACAGTATTACATGGGATCATGTATAAAGCTGGTGTTCCAGTGTATTAGAGGAACACTATGTTTACTGTTTCCAGGAAGCATTAACTGTAGGAAATGCACAACCCTTACAGCATACATTCTGAAATTCTCAGGGCAGGGTAGAAACACACACTCTCCTCTGGTCATGTGGGCCTATGTGTGAAAGTAATGGAATGGGCACATTGCTGTGTGGCAGCAAGAGGCACAGCATAACCTATGTACTCCCATACGCAGTTTCACTAGGGAAGCTCAACACAGTACTTAGAACATTGGGCATGTTTCACGGACTTTGGGGCAGAAAGTTGTTTTCTTTGTTCCACCCAGGATTTAGAGGATTACATCGGAGCATATACAGAGCTCGTGTGCCAGTGTATTGTAACAACACTAGGTTTACTATTTCCAGGAAGCACTCACTATAGGAAACCCATACCACTCACAGGGAACATTCTGTGATGTTCAGGTCAGGGTGGAAACACACACGCTCCTGTGTTAATATGGGTCTATGTGTGAAAGTAATGGGAATGGGTACATTGCTGTGTGATAGCAATAGGCACAGCTTAGACAATGTACTACCATACAGAGTTTCACTAGGGAAGCTCAACACAGCACTTAGAACATTGGGACTGTTTCAGGGACTTCATTTCAGAAAGTTGTTCTCTTCAGTACACCCGGATTTACAGCCTTATAAGGGAACATGTACAGAGCTCGTGTACCAGTGTATTAGAGGAACAGTAGGGTTACTATTCCCAGGAAGCACTCAATGTAGGAAACCCATAACACTTACAGGAAACACTCCTTTGTGCTCAGGGCAGGGTGGAACCCCATACCCTCCTCTGGTCATATGGGTCTATGTGTGAATGTAATGGAATGGGAACATTGCTGTGTGATAGCAAGAAGGCACAACAAACAGAATGCACTCTCATACACAGTTTCCCTAGGGAAGCTCAATACAGCATTCAGAACACTGGGCATGATTCAGGGACTTCGTTTCAGATGGTTTTTCCCCTTGTTCCACCCAAAATTTACAGTATTACAAGGAAGCATACACAGAGCTGGTGCTGCCCTGTATTAGAGGAACACTAGGTTTACTATTGCCAGCAAGCACTCGTAGGAAACCCATACCACTTACAGCAAACATTCTGTGATGCTCAGGGCAGGGTGGAAACACACACTCTCCTCTGGTCATACAGGCCTATGTGTGAATGTACGGAAAGGGTACATGGCTGTGTGATACCAAGCAGGCACACCATAGCCAATGTACTCCCATAAACAATTTCACTAGGAAAGCTCAACACATCATTTAGACCATTCAGCATGATACAGAGACTTCGGGTTCAGAATATTCTTCTCTTCGTTCCACTTGGGATTTGCAGTATTACATGGGAGCATGTATAAAGCTGGTGTACCAGTGTATTACAGGAACACTGGGTTTACTATTCCCAGGAAGCACTCACTGTAGGAAACCCATACCATTTACAGGAAACATTCTGCTATGCTCAGGGCAGAATGGGAACACACACCCTCCTCTGTTCATATGGGCGAATGTGTGAAAGTAATGGTATGTGTACATTGCTGTGTGATAGCAACAGGCACAACACCGCCAGTGTACTCCCATGCACAGTTGCACAGTTTCACTAGTGAAGCTCAAAACAGCACTTAGAATATGGACAGCATTTCATGGACTTCATTTCAGAAAGTTGTTCTCTTCGTTCCACCCGGGATTCACAGTTTTACAAGGGACCATGTATGGAGATAGCATACAAGTGTACTAGAGAGATACTAGGTTTACTATACCCAAGAATCATTCATTGTCGGAAACTAATACCACACAGCAATCATTCTCCGTTGCTCAGGGAAGGGTGGAAACTAACTCTCTATTCTGCTCATAGGGGCTTATGTGAAGGAAATGGTATGGGAGCACTGCTGTGTGAAAGCATGCAGGGACAGCATAGCCAACGTACTCCCACACACAGAATCACTAGGGAAGCTCAAAACAGCACTTAGACTTTGGGAATGATTCAGGGACTTTGGGGCAAAAAGTTGCTGTATTCCTTCCACGCAGGTTTTACAGTATTACAAGGGAGCATTTATACAGTTGCTGTAGCAGTGTATTAGAGGAATACTAGATTTCTTCTTCTGAGGAAACACTCACTATAGGAGACCTATACCACATACAGCAAACATTCTGCGATGCTCAGGGATGTGTGTAAATGCACTCACTGTTCTGCTCATATGCGCCTATGGAAAATGAATGGTATGGGTGCATTGCTGTGTGAAAACAAGCAGGTACAGCATAGCCAATGTCCTGTCATACGCAGATTCACTAGGAAAGCTCAACACAGCACTTAGGAGTTTTGAAAACCTTCAGGGACTTTGGGGCAGAAAGTCATTCTCTTCATTGCACCCGGGTTTACAGCATTATAAGGGAGCATGTATACAGCTATTGTACCAGTGTTTTAGAGGAATACTAGGTTAACTATTCCCCAGAAAAACTCACTGTAAGAAATCTGTAACATATATAGCAAATATTCTGCGATGCTCAGTGAAGGGTAGAAACGCACTAAATCTTCTGTTCATATGGGGCTATGTGAATGGAATGGTATGGGTGCGTTGTTGTGTGAAAGCAAGCTGGGACAGCATAGCCAATGTACTCCCATACACAGTTTCACTAGGGAAGCTCAACACAGCACAGAGAACTTTGGGAAGGTTTCAGAGACTTCGGGTCTGAAAGTTGTTCTCCTTGTTCCAACCGGGTTTTACAGCATTACAAGGGAGCACGTATGGAGCTGTTGTACAGTGTAATCCATGAATACTAGCTTTACTCTTCCCAGGAAGCACTCACTATAGGAAACCTATAACACTTACAGAAAACATTTTCTATGCTCAGGGAAGTTTGGAAACGCACTCAATCTTCTGCTGATATGCGCCTATGTGAAAGGAGTGGTGTGAATACATTGCTGTGTGAAATCAAGCAGAAACAGCATAGCCAGTGATCTCCCATACACAGTTTCAGTAGCAAAGATCAATACAGCACTTAGAACTTTGGTAATGTTTCAGGGACTTCGGGACAGATTTTTTTTCTTCATTACACCCAGGTTTTACAGCAGTACAAGAGAGCATGTATAGAGCTGCTGTACCAGTGTATCAGAGGAAAACTAGGTTTACTATTCCCAGGAAACACACATTGTAGGAAACCCATACCACTTACAGGAAACACTCTGGGGTGCTCAGTGCATGGTGGGAACACATACTCTCCTCTGGTCATATAAGCCTATGAGTGAATGTAATGTAATGGGTATATTGCTGTGTGATAGCAAGCAGGTACCTCACAGCCAATGTACTCCCATACACAATTTACTAGGAAAGCTCAGTGCAGCACTTATAACTTTGGGAATGTTTCGCGGACTTTGGGGCAGAAAGATGTTCCCTTTGTTCAATCTGGGTTTCACAGCATTACAAGGGAGCAAGTATAGAGCTGCGCTACAGTTTATTACACGAATTCTACCTTTATTATTGTGAGGAAGCACTCACTGTAGGGCATGTATACCACTTACACAGAAAATTTTGTGATGCTCAGGGAAGGGTGCCAACGCACTCCCCTTCTGGTCATTTGCAGGTATGTGAAAGGAATAGTATGGGTACATTGATGTGTGAAAGGAAGCAGAGACATTATAGCCAATGAACTCCCATAGACACTTTCACTAGGGAAGCTCAAAACACAACTTAGAACTTTGGGAATGTTTCAGGGAGTTTGATACAGAAAGTTGTTCTCTTTGTTCCACCCGAGTTTTGCAGCATTACAAGGGAACATGTATAGAGGTGATGTACGAGTGTATCAGAGGACAACTAGGTTTACTATTCCCAGGTAGCACTCACTGTAGGAAACAAATAGCACTTACAGCAAACATTCTGTGATACTCAGGGGAAGATGGAAACACACACCCGGCTCTGCTCACATTGGCCTATGTGGGAATATAAAGCAATGCGTACATCACTGTGTGATAGCAAGCAGGCACCACACAGCCAACTTACTCCCAAACACAGTTTCACTAGGGAAGCTCAACACAGCACTTAGAACACTGAGACTGTTTCAGGGACTTTGGAGCACAAAGTTGTTTTTTTCATTCCACCCGGGTTTTACAGCATTACATGGGAGCATGCAGAGAGTTAGTGTTCAGCGTATAACAGAAACACTAAGTATACTATTTCAGGGAAGCACTCACTGCAGGAAACCTATATCACATACAGGAAACATTCTGTGTTGCTCAGTTAAGGGTGGAAATGTACTCACTTTTCTGATTCTCTGTGCCTATGTGAAAGGAATGCTTTGGGAAAATTGTTAAGTGAAAGAAGGCAGGGACAGCTCAACACAGCACTTTGAACGTTGGGACTGTTTCAGGGACTTTGGGGCAGAAAGTTGTTCTTTTCATTCCATCCGGGAATTAAAGCATTCTAAGGGAGCATGTATAGACCTGTTGCACAGTGTATTCCAAGAAAACTAAGTAGACTCTTCCAGGAAGCACTCACTGCAGGAGTTTAATACCACCTACTGGAAACATTCTTCATTTGTCGGTTATGGGAGGAAACGCACTCACACTTCTGATCATATGCGCTTATGGGAAAAGAATGTATGGCTGCATTATTGTGTGAAATCTAGCAAGGAGAGTAAAGACAATGTACTCCCATACATAGTTTCATTAGGGAAGCTTAAAGGAACATTCAGAACTTTGGGACTGTTTCATGGATTTTGGGGCAGAAAGTTGTTCTTTTCTTCAACCCGAAATTTATAGCATTCTAAGGGAGGATGTTACAGCTGGTGCACTGTGTATTCCACGAATACTAAATTGACTATTCCCAGGAAGCATTCACTGTGGCAAACCAATGCTACCTAGAGGAAACATTCTGCGTTGCACAGTTAAGGGTGGAAACACATTCACTCTTCAGCTTATAGGAGTCTATGGGAAAGGAATGCTATGGGTGCATTACAGTGTGAAAGCAAGAAAGGAGAGCATAGACAATGTTCTCCGAAACACAACTTCACAATGGAAGCTCAGCATAGTCCTTAGAACGTTGGGATTCTTTCAGGGACTTTGGGGCAGAAAGTTGTTCTTTTCCTTCCACCCGTGATTTACAGCATTCTAAGGCAGCATTTATTGAGCTTCTGCACAGCATATTCCACTAATACTACGTTGACCTTTCCAAGGAAGCAATCACTGTAGGAAACCTATACCACCTACAAGAAACATTCCGCGTTGCTCAATTCAGGATGGAAACACACTCATTGTATTGATCAAATGTGCACATCTGAAAGAAATGGCATGGGTGCACTGCTGTGTGAAACAAGTAGGGAGAGCATAGCTAATGTACTCCAAAGTTTCACTAGCGAAGCTGAACACAGCACTTAGAACATTGGGACTCTTTCAGGGACTTTGGGGTAGACAGTTTTTCTTTTCATTCCACCCAGGATTTACAGCATTCTAAGGGAGCATGAATAGAGCTGGTGCACAGTGTATTCCAGGAAGAGTAGTTGACTGTTCACAGGAACCACTCATTGTAGGAAACCTATACCACCTGCAGGGAACATTCCGCATTGGTCAGTTTAGGGTGGAAAGGCACACATCCTTCTGCACACACGAGCCTATTGAAACGAGGGATAAGGGTGCATTTCGGTGTGATGGCAAGCAGGGAGCACATAGCCAGTGCACTCCCATACACCATTTCACTCACGAAGCTTGACACAGCACTTAGAAGGTTGGCACTATTTCAATGACATTGGGGTACAAAGTTGTTCTTTTCATTCCACATGAGATGTACAGCATTCCAAGGGAGCATGTATAGAGGTAGTGCACAGTACATTCCAAAAATACTAAGTTGAGCATTCCCAGGAGGCACTCACTCTAGGAAAATCATACCACCTAGAAGAAACATTCAGCGTTGCTCAGTTAAGGGTGGAAACACAGACACTCTTATGCTCATATGCGCCTATGGGAAAGTACATGGAGGGGTCCTTTGCAGTGTGAAAGCCAGCAGATAGAGCATAGCCAATGAACACCCATACAAAGTTTCACTAGGGAAGCTCAACACAGCACTTATTACGTTGGGAGAGTTTCAGGGACTTTGGGTAGAAAATTGTTCTTTTCATTTCACCCAGGATTTACAGCATTTTAAGGAAGCAGTTATAGATTTGGTGCGCAGTGTATTCCAAAAATACTAAGTTTACAATTCCCAGGAAGCACTCACTGGAGGAAACAGACACGACCTACAGGAAAAATTCTTCCTTGCTCAGTTAAGTATGGAAAGGGACTCACTCTTCTGTTCATATGAGCCTATGTGAAAAGAATGGTATGGATGCACTGCTATGTGAATGCAAGCAGTGAGACCATAGCCAATGTACTCCCACATAGTTTCACTAGGGAAGCTCAACACAGCACTAAGAACGTTAGGATTCTTTCAGAGACTTTGGGGCAGAAAGTTGTTCTTTTGTTTTCCCACAGGATTTGAAGCATTCTAAGGGAGCATGTACAGAGCTTGTGCACAGTGCATTCCACGAATACTAATTTGACTATTCGATGGAAGCACTGGTTCTAGGAAATCTATAAAACATACAGGAAACATTCTGTGTTGCTCAGACATGGGTGGAAATGCACTCCCTTTTCTGCTCAAATGAGCCTAGGGGAAATGAATGTTATGGGTGCCTTTCTGTGAGAAAGCAAGTAGGGAGAGCATAGGCAGTGTACTCCCATACTTAGTTTCGGTAGGGAAGCTCAACACAGCACTTAGAAAGTTGGGTCTGTTTCAGGAACATTGGGATACAAAGTTTTTCTTTTAGTTCCAAACAAAATTTACTGCTTTCTAAGGTAGAATGTATAGAGCTGGTGTACAGAGTATTTCACCAATACTAAGTTGACTATTCCAAGGAAGTACTCACTGTAGGAAACCTATACACCACCTCCACAAAACATTCTTTTTTTTTTTTTTTTGGTTTTTCTCTGGTACTGGGAACTGAACTCACGACCTTGCACTTGCCAGGCAGGTGCTTTTGCCACTGAGCTAAATCCCCAGCCCCTTCCACAAAACATTCTGTGTTGCTCAATTCCGGGTGGAAAGGCACTCAGTCTTCTGCAATTTTGCACCTAAGGGAAAGGAATGCTATGAGTGCATTGCAGTGTAAAAGCAAACAGCGAGAACATAGCCAATGTACTCCCATGCACAGTTTCCATAGGTAAACTCAACACCACTCTGACAACGTTGAAACTCTTTCAGGGACTTTGGGCAGAAAGTTGTTCTTTTCGTTCCAAATGTTATGTACTGCTTTCTAAGGGACCATGTATGGACGTAGTGTACAGTGTATTCTATTAATGTTAAGGGGACTATTACCAGGAAGCACTCACTGTAGGAAACCTATACCACCTCCAGGCAACATTCTGTATTGCTCAGTTAAGGGTAGAAATGCACTCATTCTTATGGTCATATGCACCCATGTGAAAGGAATGCTACGGGTGCATTGCTGTGTGAAAGCAAGCAGGGAAAGCATTGTCAACATAGTGCCAAACATAGTTTCACTAGGGAATCAAAACACAGCACTTAGATCGATAGGACTGTTTCAAGGATTTGGACTGAAAGTTGTTCATTTTGTTCCAAACGGGATTTACTGTTATCTAAGGGAGCATGTGTAGAGCTGGTGTACAGTGTTTTCCACCAATACTAAGTTAACTTTTACCTGGAAGCACTGACTGTAGGAAACTGATATCACCTCCAGGAAACTTCTGCGTTACTCTGTTAAGGGTTGAAATGCACTCATTCTTCACGTCATGTGCGCCTATGTGAAAGGAATGCTATGAGTTCATTGCTGTGTTAAGCAAGCAGGGAGAGCATAGCAAATGTACTGCCATACACAGTTTCACTATGCATGCTGAACACACCACTTAGAACGTAGGGACTGTTTCAGAGACTTTGGGGCATAAAGTTGTTCTTTTCGTTCCAAACATGATTTACTGCTTTCTAAACGATCATGTATAGAACTGGTGTATACTGTATTCCACCAATACTAAGTTGATTTCTTCAAGGAATCACTTACTGTAGGAAACTTATACCACCTCCAGGAAACATTCTGCATTGCTCAGTTAAGGGTGCAAACCCACTAATTCTTCTGGTCATATGTGCCTATGTGAAAGAATGCTATGGGTGCATTGCTGTGTGAAAGCAAGGAGGGAGAGCATAGCCAATGTCCACCCATACAGAGCTTTAGTAGGGAAGCTCAACACAGCACTTAGAATGTTGGGACTGTTTCAGTGACTTTGGGGTAGAAAGTTGTCTTTTCCTTCCAAATGGGATTTACTGATTCTAAGGGAGCCTGTATACAGCTGGTGTACATTGTGTTTCACCAATAAGAAGTTGACTATTCCCATGAAGCACTCACATTAGGAAAGCTTTACAACCTCCAGAAAACATTGTGCTTTGCTTAGTTAAGGGTGGAAAGGCACTCATTCTGCTGCTCACATTTGCCTATGTGAAAGGAATTCTATGTGTGCACAAGTGTGTGAAAGCAAGCAGGGAGTGCATACCCAATGTACTCTCATATACCGTTTAACTAACGAAGCTGAACAAAGCACTTACAACGTTGGAACTGTTTTGGGGACTTTGGCACAGAAAGTTGTTCTCTTCATTGAAAACGGGATTTATTGCTTTCTAAGGGAGCATGTATAGGGGTGGTGTATAGTGTATTCCACTAATTGTAAGTTGACTATTCCCAGGAAGCACTGTCTGTAGGAAACCTGTACCACCTACAGGAACCATTCTGTGTTGCTCAGTTGTGGGTGGAAAAGCACTTATTCTTCTGCTCATATGGGGTTATGTGAAACAATGCTATGAGTGCATTGCTGTGTGAAAGCAAACAGGGAGAGAACAGCCAATGTACTCCCATACACAGTTTCACTAGTGAAGCTGAACACAGCACTTAGAACGTTGGGACAGTTTCAGGGAGTTTGGGGCAAAAAGTTGTTCTTTTCATTCCAAACAGGATTTACTGCTTTCTAAGGGAGTATGTATAGAGCTGGAGTGCAGTGTATTCCACCAATACTGAGTTAACTTTTCCAAAGAAGCACTCACTGTTGGAAACCTATACCACCTTCAGGAAACATTCTGCATTTCTCAGTGAAGTGTGGAAGCACACTCACTCTTCTGCTCATATGCGCCCAAGTGAAAGGAATGCTACAGGTGCACTGCTTTGCGAAAGCAAGCTGTGAGAGCATAGCCAAAATACTCCAATACCCTGTTTCACTAGGAAAGCTCAACACAGCACTTATAACAGGGGGATTTTTTCAAGTCTAAGGGGCTGAAAGTTGTTCTTTTCTCTCCAAGCAAGATTAATTCATTCGAAGGGAGCATGTTTGTCTGGTATACAGCGTATTCCACCAATACTATGTTGACTATTACCAGGAAGCACTCACTGTAGGAAGCCTATTCCACCTCCAGGAAACATTCTGTGTTGTGCAGATAAACGTGGAATATCAGTCACACTGTTTGACATATGAGCCTGTGTGAAAGGAATGCTATAGGTGCATTGCTGCATGAAATCAAGCACGGAGAGCACAACCTGTGTACTCCCATACACAGTTTCATTAATTAAACTGAGCAAAACACTTACAACATTGAGACTGTTTCAGGATCGTCGGGCAGAAAGTTGTTCTTTTCGTTCCAAAAATTATTTACTGCTTTGTAAGGGAGCATGTATACAGCTGTTGTACAGTGCATTCTACTAATACAAAGGTGACTATTCCCATGAAGCACTCACAGCGGGAAACCTATAACACCTCCAGGCAACATTTTGCATTGCTCAGTTAAGGGTGGAAATGCACTCATTCTTTTGATCATATGCGCCCTAGTGAAAGGAATGCTATGGTTGCATTGCGGAGCGAAAGCAAGCAGGAAGAGCACTGCCAATGTTCTCCCAAACATACTTTCACTAGGGAAGCAAAACACACCACTTAGAACTTCGGGACTGTTTCAGGCACTTGGGACAGTAAGTTGTTCTTTTCGATCCACCCGGGATTTACTGCTATCTAAGGGAGCATGTATAGAGCGGGTGTACAGTATATTCCACTAATTCTAAGTTGACAATTCCCAGGAAGCACTCTCTGTAGGAAACCGATAAGACCTCCAGGAAACATTCTGCACTGCTCAGTTAAAAGTGGAAACACACTCAGTCCTCTGCTGATATGCGCCTATGTGGAAGAAATGCTATGCCTGCATTGCTGTGTGAAGGCACGCAGGGAGAGCAGAGCCAATGTACTCCCACACACGGTTTCACTAGGGAAGCTCAACAGAGCACTTAGAACGTTGTGAAGGTTTCAGGGACTTCTACCAGAAAGTTGTTCTTTGCATTCCAAATGGGACTTAGGGCTTTCTAAGGGAGCATGTATACAATGGGCAGACCGTGTATTCCACCAATACTAACTTGACTATTCCAGGAAACAGTCATTGTAGGAAACATATACCACAACCAGGAAGCATTCTGTGTTGCTCAGTTAAGGGTGGAAATGCACTCACTCTTCTGCTCATATGCACCTATGGTAAAGGAATGCTATGGGGCCATTGCTGTGACATAGGAGGGAGGGAGAGCATAGACAATGTACCACCAAAAACAGTTTCAGTAGGGAAGCTCAAAACACCACTTAGAACGTTTTGAAAGTTTCAGCGACTTTGGCGTAGAAAGTCTTTCCTTTTGTTCCAAGGGGATTTATTGCTATGTAAGGGAGCATGTATATAGGAGGTGTACAGTGTATTCCACTAATACTAAGTTGAATATTTCCAGGATGCAGCCCCTCTAGGAAACCTATACCACCTGCAGGCAACCTTCTGCGTTGCTCAGTTAAGGGTGGAAACGAAATCATTCTTCTGCTCATATGCTCCTATGTGAAAGGAATATCATGGGTGCATTGCTGTATGGAAGCAAGCAGGGAGAGCATAGCACATTTACCCCCATACACAGTTTCACTTGGGAAGCTCAACACAGCACTTCACATGTTTGGACTGTTTCAGGGACTTTGGGTGAGAAAGTTGTTCTTTTCCTTCCAAATGGGATTTACTGCTTTCTAAGGGAGCATACATAGAGCAGGAGTACAGTGTATTCCGCAAATTCTAAGTTGACTATTCCCAGGAAGTACTCACTGTAGGAATCCTAAAGATCATCCAGGAAACATTCAGTGTTGTTCAATTAAGGGTGGAAAGAGACACACTCTTCTGTTCATATGTGCCTAAGTGAAAGGAAGTCTATACTTGCACTGATGTGTGAAATAAGTAGGAAGAGCAAGCCAGTGTACTGCCATACACAGTCTCATGAGGGAAACTCAACACACCACTTAGAAAGTTGGGATTGATTCATGGAGTTTCGGGCAGAAAGTTGTTCTTTTCGTTCCAATGTGATTTACTCCTTTTAAGGGAGCTTGCATATAGCTGGTCTGCAGTGCATTACGTCAATACTAATTTGACTCTTCCTAGGATGCACTCATGGTAGGAAATCCATGTCACCTCCCAGAAACATTCTCTGTTGGTCATTTAAGGGTGAAAACGCACTCACACTTCTGTTCACATTCACCTATGTAAAAGGAATGCTATAGGTGCATGGCTGTGTGAATGCATGGAGGGAGAGCATAGCCAATGTACTCTCATAAACAGTTTCACTAGGGAACCTCAACACAGCTTTCAGAACATATGGATGGCTTCAGGCACTTTGGGGCAGAAAGTTGTTCTTTTCGTTCCAAATGGGATTTACTGCTTTCTAAGGGTGCATGTATAGAGCTGGTGTACAGTGCATTCCAATAATACTAAAATGACTATTCCCAGGAAGGTGTCATTGTAGGAAACCTATAGAACCTCCAGGAAGCGTTCCCCATTGTTCAGTTAAGGGTGGAAACGCACTCACTGCTCTGCTCATATGCACCTAAGGGAAAGGAATGCTATGGGTGCATTGCTGTGTGAAAGCAAGCAGCGAAAGGATAGAAAATGCAATCCAACACGGTTTCACGAGGGAAGCTCAAGACAGACTGAGAACGTTGAGACTCTTTCATGGATGTTGGGGCAGAAAGTTGTTCTTTTCCTTCCAAACGTGATTTAATGCTGTCTAAGGGAGTATGTATAGAGCTGTTCTTGAGTGTATTCCACCAATATTAAGTTTTCTATTCCCAGGAAGCACTCACTGTAGGAAATTTATACCACCTTCAGGAAACATTCTATGTTGCTCAATTAAGTTTGGAAATGCACTCATTCTTCTACTCATGTCTTTCTATGTGAAAGGAATGGTATGGGTTCATTGCTGTGTGAAAGAAACAGGGAGGGTATAGCCAATGTACTTCCATACACAGTATCTCTAGGGATGCTCAGCACAGCATTTAGAACATTGGGACATTTTCAGGGACTTGTGCGAGAATGTTGTTCTCTTCCTTCCACCTAGGATTTGCTGCATTCTAAGGCAGCATGTGTAGAGCTGTTGTACAGTGTATTCCACCAAGAGTAAGCTGACTATTCCCAAGAAGAGGTCACTGTAGGAAACCTATACCACCTGCAGGAAATATTCTGTGTTGCTCAGTTGAGGGTGGAAACGCACTCATTTTTCTGCTCATATGCGCCTATGTGAAAGGAAAGCTATGGGTGCATTGCTGGGTGAAAGCAAGAAGAGGGAGGATAGCCAATGTACTCCCATACACAGTTTCATTCAGGAAGTTCAACTGAGCCTGAGAACGTTTGGATTTTTTCAGGAATTTTGCGAAAGAAACTTGTTCCTTTCTCTCCAAATGCTATTCACTGCTTTTGATGGGAGCTTGTATACATCTGGTCTACAGTGCATTCCACCAATACTAAGTTGACTATTACAAGGAAGCACTCAGTGTAGGAAATGTATCCCACCTCCAGGAAACATTCTGCATTCATCAGTTAACAGTGGAAAGTCACTCACTTTTCTGCTGGTATGTGCCCATGGGAAAAGAGTGCTATGGGGGCATTGCTGTGTGAAAGCAAGCAGGAGGGGATAACCAATGTACTCCCATACACCGTTTCACTAGGGAAGCTCTACACAAGACTTAGAGTATTGGGACTGTTTCAGGGAATTTGGGGCAGAAAGTTGTTCTTTCGTTCCAAACAGGATTTAGTGCATTCTAGGAAGAATGTAAAGAACCAGTGTACAGTGTATTCCATGAATAATAAGTTGTCTATTCCAAGGAATCACTCACTTTAGGGAACCTGAAACACCTCCTGGAAACATTCTGTGTTGTTCTGTTAAGTGGGGAAAGGCATTCACTCTTCTGGTCATATACGCATATGGGAAAGGAAAGCTATGCATGCACTGCTGTGTGAATGAAAACAGGGAGAGCATAGCCAAAGTACTCATATACACAGTTTAAGAAGAGAAGCTCAACACAGCAACTACAAGTTTGGAACTGTTTCAGTAACTTTGTGGCTGAAAGTTATTCTTATCTTTCCAAAGGGGATTTACTGCTTTCTAAGCGTGCATGTATAGAGATGGTGTACAGTGTATTCTACCAATTCTATCTTGACTATTCCCAGGAAGCACTCACTGTAGGAAACTACACCGCCTGCAGGAATCGTTATGCATTGCTCATTTAAGGTTATAACCGCTCTCCCTCTTCCGGTAGCAAGCGCCTAGGTGAAAGGAAAACTATTGTTTCACTGCTGTGTGAAAGCAAACAGGAAGAGCATACCCAATGTACTCCAATACACAGTTTCACTAGGGAAGCTCAACAGAGCACTTGGAATGTTAGGACGCTTTGAGGGAACTTGGGGCTGAAAGTTGTTGCTTTCATTCCAAATGGAATTTGCCGCTTTCCAAGGGACCATTGACAGCTGGTGTACAGAGTATTCCACGAATACAAAGTTAAGTATTCCCAGGATGAACTCACTGTAGGACACCTATACCGCCTCCAGGCAACATTCTCCATTGCTCAGTTGAAGGTGGAACGGCACTCAATCTTCTGCTCATATGCGCCTATGTGAAAGGAATACTATGGGGTGCATTTCTGTGTGAAAGCAATCAGGGAGAGCATAGCCAATGTATTCTGCTACACATTTCACTAAGGAAGCTCAACACACCACTTAGAACTTTGGGACGTTTTCAGGGACTTTGGGGTAGAAATTTGTGTTTCTTGTTCTAAAAGTGACTTACTGCATTTTAAGGTAGCATGTATAGAGCTGATGTACACTGTATTCCACGAATACTATCTTGACAATTCCCAGGAAACACTCACCAGAGGAAACCTATATCACCTCCAGGAAAAGTTCTCCATTGCTCAGTTAAGTGTGGAAAAGCACTCACTCTTTAGCTCGTGTGCTCCTATGTGAAAGGAATGTTATGGATGCCTTGCTGTGTGAAAGCAAGCATGAAGAGCATAGCCAACGTATTCCCATACACAGTTTCATGCAGGAAGCTCAACCCAGGACTAAGAACGTTGGAAGTGTTTCTGGGCATTTTTGGAAAACGTTGTTCTCTTCCTTCCAAATGGGACTTACTGGTTCCAGGGAGCACGTAGAGAGCTGGTTTGCACTGTGTACCACGAATACTAAGGTCAGTGCTCCCAGGAAGAACTGACTTAGGAAAACTATACCACCTCCAGGAAATATTCACCATTGCTCAGTTAAGGGTGGAACCGCACTTACTCTTGTGCTCATATGGGCCAATGTGAAAGGAATGCTATGGGTGCATTGCTCTGTGAAAGCAAGCAAGGAGAGCATAGACAATGTACTCCCATACACAGTTTCACTAGGGAAGCTCAAAACAACACTTAGAATGTTGGGACTGTTTCAAGGAGTTTGGGGCAGAAAGTTGTTCATTTTGTTCCAGCCGGGATTTACTGCATGCTAAGGGAGCATGAATACAGCTGGAGAGAAGCGAATTCCACCAACACTAAGTGGACTATTCCATGGAAACACTCAGTGTAGAAAACGTATACCACCTATGGGAAACATGCTGCTTTGCTCAGTTAAGGGGGGACTCACACTCAGTCTTCTGCTCATATGTGCTTAGGTGAAAGGAATGCTATGGGTGCATTGAAGTGGGAAAGTAAGCAGTGAGAGAATAGCCAATGTACTGTCATATGCAGTTTCACTAGGGAAGCTCAGCACAGCACTTAGAACCTTGGGACGGTTTGAGGGACTTGGGCCAGAAAGTTGTTCTTCTCTTTCCAAACGGGATTTACTGCTTTCTAAGGGAGTATGTACAGAGCTGGTGTACAGTTTATTACACCAATACTAAGTTGACTATTCCCAGGAAGCACTCACTATAGGAAACATGTACCACATCCAGGAAACATTCTGCGTATCTCAGTTAAGGATGGAAATGCACTCATTCCTCAGCTCATAGGAGATGATGTGACAGGAATGATATGCATGCATTGCCATTTGAAAGCAAACAGGGAAAGCATAGAAACTCTACTACTGACCAGAGTTTCACTAGGGAAGCTGAGCACAGCACTTAGAAGGTTGGGACTGTTTCAAGGACATTGGCGCAGAAAGTTGTTCTTTTTGTTCAACCCAGGATTTAGTGCATTCTAAGGGAGCATGTATAGTTCTGGTGTGCAGTGTATTCCACCAATTCTAATTTGACTATTCCCAGTAAGCACTCACCACAGAAAACCTATACCTGACAACAGGAAACATTCTGTGGTCCTCAGTGAAGGATGGAAACGCACTCACTCTTGTGCTCATATGCACCTATGTGAAAGGAATGATATGGGTGCATTCCTGTGTGAAAGCAAGTAGGGAGACCATAGCTAATGCATTCCCATACACAGTTTCACTGGGAAACCTCAACAGGCACTTCAAACCTTGGGAATGTTTCAGGGACTTGTGTGCAGAAAGCTCTTCTTTTCATTCCACCCTGGATTTACTGCATTCCAAGCAAGCATATATGGAGCTAGTGTGCAGTTTATTCCACGAATTCTAACTGGACTATTCCCTGGAAGTACTCACTGTAGGAAACCTGTACCACCTCCAGGAAACATTCTGCCTTTCTCAGTGAAGTGTGGAAACACACTCACTATTCTGCTCATATGCGCCCAGTTGAAAGGAAAGCTACAGGTGTACTGCTGCGTGAAAGCAAGCTGGGAGAGCATAGCAAAAATACCACAATACACAGTTTCACTAGGAGAGCTCAACACCATACTTAAAACGGTGGGTCTCTTTGAGGCACTCTGGATCTGAAAGTTGTTCTTTCATATGTGCATATGACCACAAGAGTGAGTTCACTTCCAACCTTACCACAGCAACGCAGAATGTTTGCTGTAGGTGGTATAGGTTTCCTACAGTGAGTTTTTCCTGGGAATAGTCAACTTAGTAATGGTGAAATACACTGCAAACGAGCTCTATACATGCTCCCTTACAATGTACTAAATCCCGGGTGGAAAGAAAATGACAAATTTCTGCCCTAAACTTCCTGAAACAGTCCCAATGTTCTGAGTGGTGTCTTGAGCTTCCATAATGACAGTGTGTATGGGAGTACATGGCCTGTGCTTTCCCTGCTTGCTTTCACACAGCAATGAACCCATAGCATTTGCGTCACTCAGCCTCTTATGATCTGAGGAGTGAGTGCATTTCCACCTTAATTGAGCAATGCAGAATATTTCCTATTGGTGGTTAAGGCTTCCTTAATATTCGTGGAATACGCTACACAAGCTCTATACATGCTTCTTTACAATGCAGAAAATGCCGGGTGTAATTAAAAGAACAATTTTCTGCCGCAGAGTGCGAGAAACAGTCCCAACATTCTAAGTGCTATGTTGAGCTTCCCCAGGAAATTGTGTATGGGAGTACCTTGACTATGCTTTCCCTGCTTGCTTTCACACAGCAATGCACCCATAGCATTCCTTTCACAAAACCTCATAGGAGCTGAGGACTGAGTGCGTTTTCATCCTTCACTGAGCAATGCAGAACGTTTCCAATAGATGGTATAGGTTTCCAATGGTGAGTGCCTCCTGGGAATAGTCAACTTACTATTCGTGGAATAAACTGCAGGAGCTCTACACATGCTCCTTTACAATGCAGTAAATCCCAGGACAAAAGAAAAGAACAACTTCCTGTGCCAAACTCCCTGAAACACTGCCAACCTTCTAATTGCTGTGTTCAGCTTCCCTAGTGAAACTAAGTATGGGGGTACACGGGCTATGCTCTCACTGCTAGTTTTCACACAACAATGCACCCATAGCATTCTTTTCCCATAGGCGCCTAAGACCACTAGAGTGAGTGCATTTCCACACTTTCCTGATCAAGGCACAATGGTTCCTGTGGGTGGTATTGGTTTCCTGCAGTGAGTGCTTCCTGGGAATAGTCAACTTAGAGTGGGTGGAATACACTGCATAGCAGCCCTATACATGCTCTCTTAGAAGGCAATAACTCTCGGCTGAAACCTAAAGAACAACTTTCTTCCCCAAACTCCCTGAAGCACTCCAAACCTTCTAAGTGCTGTGTTGGGCTTGCCTACTGAAACTAAGGATGGGAGGACACTGGCTATGGTCTCCCTGCAGGTTTTCACAGAGCAATGCACCCATACCAGTCCTTTCCCTTAGGTGCATATGAGCAAAAGAGTGAGTGCATTTCCACCCTTTTCTGGAGCAACGCAGAATGTTTCCTATGGGTGGTATACGTTTCCTACAGTAAGTGATTCCTGGGAATAGTCAAATTAGAATGGGTGGAATACACTGCACACCAACCCTTCATGCTCCCTTAGAAAGCAGTAGATCCAGGATTGAATGAAAACAACATCTTTCTGCCCCAAACTCACTGAAACACTCCCACCCTTCTAAGTGCTGTGTTGAGCTTCCCTGCTGTAAATAAGTATGGGAGTACACTGGCTATCGCCTCCCTGCTAGATTTCACGTAGAAATACACCCATAAAATTCCTTTCCCTTAGGCACATATGACTAGAAGAATTAGTGGGTTTCCACCCTGACCGGGCAAGGCAGAATGTTTCTTGTGGGTGGTATAGGTCTCATACAGTGAGTGCTTCCTGTGAATCCTCAACGTAGAATGGGTGGAATGCACTGCACACCAGCCCCATACATGCTCCCTTAGTAAGAACTAATTCCGGGCTGGAACCAAAAGAACAACTTCCTGCCGCAAACTCCCTGAAACACTCCCCACCTTCTAAGCACTCTGGTGAGCTCCCCTAGTGAAACTAAGTATGGGATTAAAATGGCCATGCTGTGCCTGCTAGTATTCTCACAGAAAAGCTCCCATAGCATTCCTTTCACTTAGGCGCAAGAGCACAAGAGTGATTGTGTTTCCGCCATTACCTGAGCAAGGCACAACATTTCCTGTGGGTGGTATATGTTTCCTAGGGCGAGTGCTTCGTGGGAGTACTGAACTTAGAAAGGGTGGAATAAACTGCACACCAGCCCTATACATTCTCCCTTAGGAAGCAGTAAATCCCGTTTTGAATGAAAATAACTTTCTGCCCCAAACTCCCTGAAACAGTTCCAACATTCTAACTGGTGTGTTGAGCTTCCATAGTGAAACTAACTATGGGAGTACACTGGCTATGCTCTCCCTTCTAGTTTCACACTGCAATGCACCCATAGCATTCCTTTCCCATAAGCGCATAAGATCACAAGAGATAGTTTGTTTCCACCCATACCTGAGAACGGCAGAATGTTTCCTGTTGGGGATATAGGATTGCTAGAATGAGTGCTGCCTGGGCATACTCAACTTAGAATGTGTGGAATACACTGCACAACAGGCCTATGCATGCTCACTTAGAAAGCAGTAATCCTGGCTGGAACAAAAGAACAACTTACTGCCTCAAACTCCCTGAATCACTCCCAACCTTCTAAATGCTGTGTTGAGCTTCCCTAGTGAAACTAAGTATGGGGGTACACTGCCTAAGTTCTCCCTTGTAGTTTTCATACAGCAATGCATCCATAGAATTCCTTTACCATAGGCGCCTAAGAGCAGAAGAGCGAGTGCATTTTCACTCTTCCCTGAGCAATGCAGAATGTTTCCTGTGGGTGGTATAGGTCTCCTACAGTGAGTGCTTCCTGGGAATGGTGAACTTAGAATGGGGGGAATACACTGCAGGGCAGCCCTATACATGCTCTCTTAGAAAGCAATAAATCCCAGGTGAAACCAAAGAACAACTTTCTCCCCAAAACTTCCTGAAACACTCCAAGCCTTCTAAGTGCTGTGTTCAGCTTCCCTAGTGAAACTAAGGATGGGAGGACACTGGTTATGTTCTCCCTGCTGGTTTTCACACAGCAATGCACCCATAGCATTCCTTTAACTTAAGCGCATATGAGCACAACAGTGAGTGCGTTTCCACCCTTACTGGAGCAAGGCAAAATGTTTCCTGTGGGTGGTATACGTTTTCTACACTAAGTGCTTCCTGGGAAAAGTAAACTTAGAATGGGTGGAATACACTGCACACCAGCCCTACATGCTCCCTTAGAAAGCAGTAGATCCTGGCTTGAATGAAAAAAACAACTTTGTGCCCCAAACTCCGTGAAAACTTGTCAGCCTTCTCAGTGCTGTGTTGAGCTTCCCTAGTGAAACTAAGTATGGGAGTACACTGCTTATGTTCTCTCTTGTGCTTTTCATACATCAATGCACCCATAGCATTCCTTTCCCATAGGCACCTAAGAGCACAAGTGTGAGTGCATTTCCACACTTACCTGAGCAAGGTAGTATTTTTCCTGTGGGTAGTATAGGTTTCCTACAGTGAATGCTTCCTGGGAATAGTCAACTTAGAATGGGTGGAATACACTGCACACCTGCCCTATACATGCTCCCTTAGGAAGAAGTAAATCCGGGCTGGAACCAAAAGAACAGTTTCCTGCCCGAAACTCCCTGAAACAGTTAGAACCGTCTAAATGCTGCGTTGAGCTTCCCTACTGAAACTAAGCATGGCAGTACAATGGCCATGCTCTCCCTGCTAGTTTTCACACAGAAGTGAACCCATGGCATTCCTTTCCCATAGGCGCATATGAGCACAAGACTGAGTGCATTTCCAGCATGACCTGAGCACGGCAGAGTGTTTCTGGTGAGTCGTATAAGTTTCCTACAGTGAGTGGTTCCTGGGAATAGTCAAATTAGAATGGGAGGTATACACTGAACACCAGCCCTATACATGCGCAATTAGAAAGCAGTAAATCCCGTTTGGAACATAAAGAACAACTTTCTGAGCCAAACTCTGTGAAACACTCCCAATCTTCTAAGTGCTCTGAAAAAGTTTTCCCAGTGAAACTAAGTATGGGAGTACAATGGCTATATTCTCCCTGCTAGTTTTCACACTGCAATGCACCCATATCATTCCTTTCCAATGTGCGAATATGAGCACAAGACTGAGTGGGTTTCCACCCTGACCTGAGCAAGACTGAATGTTTTCAGTGGGTGCTATAGGTTTCCTACAGTGAATGCATCCTGTGAATAGTCAACTTAGAATGGGAGGAATACACTGCACACCAGCCTTATGCATGTTCACTTAGGAAGCAGTAAATCCGGGTAGGAAGCAAAAGAAAAACTTGCTGCCCCAAACTCCCTGAAACACTCCCAACCTTCTATGTGTTGCGTTGAGCTTCCTTAGTCAAACTAAATATGGAAGTACAATGGCTATGCTCTCCCCGGTAGTTTTCTCACAAAAAAGCATGCATAGCATTCCTTTCCCATAGGCATATAACAGCACAAGACTGAGTGGGTTTCCACCATTACCTGAGCAAGGCAGAACGTTTCCTGTGGGTGGTATAGGTTTCCTACAGTGAGTGCCTCCTGGGAATAGTCAACTTTGAATGGGTGGAATAAACTGCACACTAGTCCTATCCATGCTTCCTTAGGAAGCAGTAAATCCCGTCTGGAATGAAAAGAACACCTTTCTGCCTCAAACTCCCTGAAACAGCCCCAATTTTCTAAGGGCTGTTTAGCTTCCCTACTAAAACTAAGTATGTCAGTACACTTGCTATCTTCTCCCTGCTAGTTTTCACACATCAATACACCCATAGAATTCCTTTCCCTGAGGCGCACAAGAGCACAAGAGTGAGTGTGTTTCCACCCGTACCTGAGCAAGGCAGAAAGTTTCCTGTGGGTGGTATAGGTTTCGGAGAATGAGTGCTTCCTGGGCATACTCAACTTAGAATGTGTGGAATACACTGCACAGCTGCCCTATGCATGCTCCCTTAGAAAGGAGTAAATCCTGGCTGAAAGGAAAAGAACAACTTTCTGCCCCAAACTTCCTGAAACACTCCCAACCTTCTAAGTGCTGTGTACAGTTTCCCTAGTGAAACTATGTATGGGAGTACACTGGTTGTGTTCTCCTTTGTAGTTTTCATTCAGTAATGCACCCATACCATTCCTTACCAGTAGGCGCCTAAGAGCACAAGAGTGAGTGCATGTCCACACTTACCTGAGGGAAGCAGAATGTCTCTTGTGGGTGGCATAGGTTTCCCACAGTGAGTGTTTCCTGGGAGTGATCAACTTAGAATGCGTGGAATACACTGCACAGCAGCCCTATACATGCTCTCTCAGAAAGCAATAAATCCCAGCTGGAAACAAAAGAACAACTTTCTGCCCCAAACTCCCTGAAAAACTGCCAACCTTCTAAGTGCTTTGTTGAGCTTCACAGGTGAAACTAAGAATGGGATTACACTGGCTATGTTCCCCCTGCTAGATTTCACACAGCAATTCACCCATAGCATTCCATTCTCATAGGCGCCTATGGGCACAAGAGCGAGTGCGTTTACCCTCTTACCTGAGCAAGGCAGAATGTTTCCTGTGTGTGGTATAGGTTTGCTACAGTGAGTGCCTCCTGGGAGTCGTCAACTTAGAATGTGTGCAATACAGTGCACACCAGCCGTATTCATGCTCGCTTAGGAAGAAGTAAATCCCGTTTGGAACGAAAAGAACATCTTTCTGCCCCTAACTCCCTGAAACACTCCAAACCTTTTAAGTGCTGTGTTGAGGTTCCCTAGTGAAACTAAGTATGGGAGTATACTGGCTAAGCCCTCCCTTCAAGTTTTCAAACAGCAATGCACCCATAGCATTACTTTCTCTTAGGCGCATAAGAGCACAAAATTGAGTGTGTTTCCACCCTTACCTGAGCAAGGCAGAATGTTTCCTGTGGGTGTTACAGGTTTCCTACAGTGACTGATTCCTGGGAATAGTCAGCTTAGAATGGGTGGAATACACTGCATACCAGCCCTATATACTCCCTTAGAAAGCAGTAAATCCCGCCTCGAACAAAGGAACAACTTTCTGCCCCAAACTCACTGAAACACTCCCAGCCTTCTAAGTGCTGCCTTGAGCTTCCATAGTGAAGCTAAGTATGGGAGTACACTGGCTAGGCAATCACTGCAAGTTTTCACACAGCAATGTGCCAATAGCATTCCTTTCCCTGAGGACCATACAACTACAAGTTTGAGTGTGTTTCCACCCTTCACTGAACAACGCAGAATGTTTCCTGTGGGTGGTGTAGGTTTCCCACAGTGAGTGCTTCCTGGGAATGGTCAACTTAAAATGTGTGGAATACACTGCACAGCAGCCCTATACGTGGTACCTCAGAAACCAGTAAATTCCATTTGGTACACAAAGAACATCTTTCTGCCCCGAACTCCCTAAAACAGTCCCAGCCTTCTTAATGCTCTGTTGAGCTTCCCTACTGAAACTAAGTATGGGATTGCACTGTCTATGCTCTCCTTGCTAGTGTACATACAGCAATGCAACCATATCATTCCTTTCCCACAGTTGAATATGAGAACAAGAATGAGTGCATTTCCACCCTTACCTGAGGAAGGCAGAATGTTTCCTGTGGTGGCACAGGTTTCCTACAGTGAGTGCTCCCTGTTAATCTTCAACTTGGAATAGGTGGAATACACTGCACACCAGCCCTATACATGATCCCTTAGGAAGCAGTAAATCATGTTAGAAGAAAAAGAACATCTTTCTGCCCCAAACCACCTGAAACATTCCAACATTCTAAGTGCTGTGTTGAGCTTCCCTACTAAAACTATGTTTGGGAGTACAGTGGGTATGCTCTCCCTGCAAGTTTTCACACAGCAATGCACCCATAGCATTCCTATCCCTTAGGAACATATGAGCACAAGAGTGACAGTGTTCCCACCCTTACCTTAGCAAGGCAGAATGTTTTCTGTGGGTGGTATAGGGTTCCTACAGTGAGTGCTTCCTGGGAATAGTCAACTTAGAATGGGTGTAATACACTGCACTATAGACATATACAAGCTCCCTGAGAAAGCAGGAAATCCTATCGGGAACAAAAAGAACAACTTTCTGCACCAAACTCCCTAAAACAGTCGCAAACTTCTAAGTGCTGCGGTGAGCTTCCATACTGAAACTAAGTATGGGTCTACACTGGCTAGGGACTCCCTTCTAGCTTTCACACAACAGTGCACCCATGGCATTCCTTTCCCATAGCAAATATGACCACAAGAGTGAGAGTGTTTCCACCCTTACCTGAGCAAGGCAGAATGTTTCCTGTGGTTGGCACAGGTTTCCTACAGTGAGTGCTTCCTGGGAA
>NW_004955549.1:2639930-2685156 GCF_000276665.1 Chinchilla lanigera | reverse complement strand
CCTAATAACAAGGAGTGCTGGCCTACTGTCCTGACAGGCCCAAAAGGGCTGTGCATCTGCGTCCTTTGAGACCATTTCCAAGTGCCCCGTCGAACCCGTCCCTCTCAGTTTCTCTCGTCTTGTCTTCAGTGTTACATGTACATGCAAACGGGTTGTTTTTTTTCCTTGAAAAACACACTGTCAGCCGTGCGGGAGGCCGAGGTCGGAGGTTCGTTGCAAGTTTGAGGCCAGCCTTGGCAACAAAGTGAGCTCAAGGTCATCCTAAACTGCACACAGAGACCCTGTCTGTTAAAGACCCAAGGAAAGAAGATTAAAAAACAATAAAAACAATGTAGACCCTCTCAGTTCCATGATAGCTCCCCTACTTTGCTCTGACAATCTGGCCCTAGGTCATCTAGACATGTCATGTTTACAACATTGTTCTGCAATATCTTTTCCACTTAAATCTGGATAACATGGGGTCTGCCCAGTTTCCTGATTTTTCTCTATAGGAGAGTTTTTATGTCAACAATTATTTAATCTGTATGTAAAATACTGTTTCATACACACTTGCACTCATATGTATTCATAAATTTATAGATACTGTGTTAGAGAGGTACATAGTGATTTTCATGTAATGTTTTATGATAACAATTATTAAACTCCTTGAGCTTTGCACTCTGAAAAATGGTCCTTGACCAAAAGCCCCTCAGATGGGGGTCACATTCCTCTTGGTCTTCCTTCTTGAGCTTAAAGTTTCTGCTGAGGTTCTAGCGAGGTGAAGTGCGTGAGCACAGAAGGTGGAACCTGCGCAATCTCACCCTTGAGTCCCTATTTCGGCAAATCATTGTAATTTATCTCTTCTGCCTGAAATACAGAAGCAGAGAACAGGGATGCTGGGACAGTTTGGAGAGGGGAGAAGCCGGGCCCCTGCTCCACAGCACCAAGCCCCATCCCTAAGTCCAATGGAGGGCTGGAATGGTGCTCAGTGCTAGGAGAATGGGAGCTGCCTGGACTAGGTTATCTCTTCAACCATCTCAAACAAGGTAATTCCAAAGCACTTTCCTGCCAGCCCAGGCTGCTAACAAAGTCAGTGAGATCAAAGCGCTGGCTCTCCTCCCTCTGGGCCCAGGAGGTGCCACAGCCAGTAAGTGCCAGCTACTGGGAACCTGTTCCTTTCAGCCAACTTTGAGCATTTTAAAATACACCCAGCCGGTTTCTCTAGGCAGAAGGCCAGGAAATAGCGCTCCCTGTAGGTCGAGGCTCAGAGGCAGGGACTGCTGGGCCTGCAGGCTCCTGCTGGGCTTGCTCAGCTCCTCTGCCTCCTATCCCTTATCCAGCAGGCTAGCTCAGCACTGCCAGCCCTGGTCTGAAGCTGCTCTCTGTTGTCCTCAGTGAGCACTGCAAGCAGGGACCTCAGAAGCCGGGGTCCTGCACGCTCTCAGAAGGGCAGATGAGCTCCAAAGGCAGGGCCCAGCACCGAGGAAGCACCGTGTATGCCCGGCTCAGCACCTTCAAGAACATGTTGGAATCCAACTCTGGGGCAACACGCTTAGAACCTTAGTGCCCAGGGTTGAAGCTGGCTCCTGGACATACAGTGTTTTTCCACCAGCAGCTCTGTGAGTATCTGCTTATTTTGAGTTTCCCTTGCCAAACAGTGGCCTTTCCTGCTCCCCCAGGGCAAGTCCTGCAGCAGCTTTCCTTGAGCACATGAGAGGACTGGTCAAAGTGCCTTATGTCCCAGCAGTGATGAGACCCCCCTACTGGGGATACCTGGCTCTGAATGGGGGCTTCCCATGCCGCCTCCAGTGTTCTGTGCAGTGGGAGCCTCTAAGCGTCGCTTCCCGGCCATCTCACATCCCATGCCTGGAGAGGGAAAGGGCGGTGCTGTGCCGACCAAGCCCACGAGGGCCTGTGAGGACCACTGATTCTGTTGTATGACTGATGGATTAGCTGCCCCTGTGCAAACCATGATGGCCTTTAAAAGATATGCAGTGCACGCACACACCCTTTAAAAGATATGCAGTGCAATGACCATTGTACCAGACCAGATATGCAATCATAAAACACTGCAACAGAATCTAAGTTAAAAGACCCAATCCAAGGTAACCAAAGCCACCCTACCCCAGGGGACAAGACATAAACTTTCCAGTGTTGAGAGCTTATTTGGACGTTCTTGAAGGGGAGCCCAGCAACTCATTTACCCTTGAGCAGGGAATGGTCTTCCTCTATGGGGTGTGGTTGTCTTCTTTGACTGAGCTTCGGGAGGGAGGCTCATGGAGCATTGAGGGAAGAAGGGGACACCCACCCAGCCAACCAGACCAGAAGAATCAACCCTGGCAGTCAATGGGGTGACAGATGTCCCATCCAGGTCACCCTCACATCCAACTTTCTGGTCCTGGAGTTTGTAAAGTCTTAGGATTTCTGGGCTTATTTTGTCCACGGCACTTCTTACCCTTTGAAAATTAATTATTAAAAATTAATTAGAGGTAATATAGGAATTTATATTAACACATGATTAACAAAACACTAATATCTACTTGAATTACTTGTATGATAGTAATGAATAATTAGATGGATAGTAAATTAATCAATCATGACTCTCCTATTAAGAACATGTTGGGATGACAAGATACAGGGTAGGCTGACATTTGGGTGGCCCAATATTTAAACCTCAAAAGCGAAAGCACATACATTGTTAGCGCTGCTTCTAACATCTGTCATTCTCTAACAAGGTTTTCTAAGTGGTGACATCCCTTGAAATGTTACCTCTTTTCAGTCCCTGTTTCCTAGTCGATGCTAATTTGGACACCCACAGTCCCTGATTGTAGGCAGGCTTATGGGAGCCAGAGGAAATCAGAAGTCAGAAGACTCAGAAACCTAGAGTGAGATCCAGGGAAAAAAAATGACAGATTTTTGTTAAGAATCATTTATTTCCATAGAAAGATGAGCTGATACCCCCAAGAAAGAACACTGGATGACACTAAAGGCCAAAGGGGCTCATGGAAGGGAGCCCAGAGCCACCTCACTCCTGTTGCCCTCTGACACGACAGCCTAGGAGCCCTGAGGGTGGCCACAGGCATCCAGGAGGGAACTGTCTTGCTTTTGGAGTCACTGAGCTGTGTAAATTTGTACACAGGGGCCAATCATTCCACATCCACAAAGAAAACAGCAGAACCTCTTTTCAACCAAACCCTGTGACCCTGCCGTTTGGCCACATCGAAGGCCAGCTCACCCCCACCACTGATCTGCATGAGGCTACAGTGCAGGCGCTGCTGGACAATAGCTCACAAGGCAGCCATAGCCAGGCCCACAAGAAACCCAGAGTGACTTTCCAGCCTGGTGAAATCCAAAGGAGTCCTTCTGGAAGGGCCAAGCAAGAGAAAAATTGGTGGTGTTGGGGGCAGTCAGCCCACAGAGAGCATGTTTATAAAGTGGCAAAGTAAAACCTCTTGTCTCACTATGATAGAACAGGCAGTTGCCTAAAAAAATAAACTTTACCTTGACTGTTTTCTAGAAATCTCACATGCAGAGTCCACTTTGGATGTGACTGTAGTGTTCCCAGCCTGAAGTGCCCCCTTATTCCAGGAAGCCTGCTCTGATTCCCCAGCCAGAGAGGCTCCTCTGAATCCCCTTGGACTCCACAGTCTCCTCCAGGGCAGGGTCACCAGCCCTTGCACCCTGTTAGTAGTTGGACACCTCTTTGGAGTCCTGCATTCACAGTTCTCACTACCATGTGCACTGTACTCAACATGTGCCTGTAACCTTTCACACCCACTATGACAAGAGAAAAGCCCAACACTTATTGTGTTGACAATGGGACAAGCACTGCACTAGGCCATCACCTGGAGTGCTTCCTGTACTCCCTACTCAGCCATGGGTGACAGGTGCTACTCTCACGTCTCATGTCCACTTTGCAGATGTGGAAGTTCACACTAGTGTTGTAGACTGCTGAGTGTCCCTGACGTGTGTTCCATTCTTTTTGCTTTCTGTATATATCAGCATAGGATGAGCTTTGCTCCGGTAACAAACAATGACATCTTAGTGGATTAATGACATAGGGTTTATTTCTTGCTCACACCACAGTCGGCTTGGAGTCTAGAGGCCCTTGTCTGTGATAAGACCAAGTCTTTCTGGAACATTTGCCCTCCAGGCTCAGGGCTGGAGATGCAAACTTGGAGGATACACCCTGCTGTTAAGTGTCCTGTCTGAAGGTGAACCCAATCCTTCTCATGGCCTCAGCAACACTGAAAGGAGCCTGGGACCCATGGGACTATGTTGGCTTTCCATCACTGTGAAAAAATACTGTGAAAATCAACTTCAAGGAAGAGAGGCTCAGTTTGGTTGGTGTTTCAGAGGTTCGACCCATGACTGGCTGGCTCCATTGCTTTTAGGCCTGTGCTGAGGCACAACATTGAGGAGGCGGAGTGTGTGGCAGAGGAGGCTGCTCAACACATGTCAGCCAGGAAGGAGCGGATGAAGTGAGAGAAGGAGGGAGGCTCCAATAACCCTGTAAGGGCGCTTCCCTGCCCACTTGCTGAAGCTCCTACTCACCTCCCAGGAGCACCACAGGCTGCAGACAAGCCTACACCCATGAGCCTTTAGGGGATGTTCCAGATTCAATTCATAACCAGGGGCAGTCCGTGGCCCTGCCAGTTCTGTCCAGAGTGATAATATGTCCTGCCACGACACTACACCTCCAGTCTCCCACACACCCAGCGTTGGCCCCATGCTGGTTAATAGGGGACGTCAGCATTCATTCCAGGAAAGAGTTTTCCTTCCCTGTGCTTATATCACCCCTTGTTTCTCCATCCTTCCTTCTTCAGCTTCCTTTCCAGAATGCAGATACAGCATTAGAGAGAGAGAGCTGCTAGACTTCAGTGAAGAGACTGCAGCATGAGAATGAGAGATACAGTGTAAAGACAGTGGAGCCCAAGAACAGGAGCTGGGACGAGGAAGTTCCCATGGAGCCGTGCTCAGAACTGCCCCACCAGCAGAGGCACTGTGTTTGCTCTGTCCTGCTGGGCACCTGAGAGCAGCTGCCAAGGGAGCTGGAATGCCCTTGGATGCAGTCCTCTGCTCCTGTTAGCTTTGGACAACAAGAGGCTCCCTGCACCTGGCCTGTGTTCTCAGCTGCTGGCTTGAGCTCGCTCACTTTCCCCTCAGGCCTGGAATGGGTATCCACTTTCTCTTGAGCTACTTGGTGCTTTCCCACCCCTTCCTGGTCTCCTAATGCTACCCAGATCATTCACGATGGTTCCTCCCTTCGGCCGTCTCCAGCTGCCATCTGATTTATGGTAAAACTGAGCTTTGTCTCCCTGTGTCTTCTGCCGTTTAGTCTTGATTCTGCACTCTGGGAGAAGAAAGACCTTCTGCCGAGGACTCTGTGCCAGGCAGACTTCATCCCAAGTCTATCTTCTATTACACCAAGGAGTTCAGTCGTGTGCTGATGGAAATTACCCAGCTGATAATTCCCTGTTTGGGTATCTGTTATGTGGGTATAATACCCAAATTTCGTGGGACTATTGTGATACAACAACCTTGGCAGTGTTGTCAGAGTAGTAAAACAAAACCATGTAAATTTGAACTTCAGATCAACACATAATTTTTGCTGTGACTATGTGTGCAATATTTGTACTAAAAGTTCGTGTGCTGTTTGTTTGAAATACAGATGGAGCTGGGTGTCCTGTATCCCCCTGGGAACTGGTGTAACTGAAGGACTTGCTTCTCCCTCCCACACTCTCCTCACCCACCAGTGAATGGAGGCAGCCAATCTTCTCAGTCCCTGTGTTCCTGCCCTTACCACAGTACTTGACAAATTTTCAAAAATAGCAAAATCATTGAAAAAGTGAATGAACAGAGGAACTGAGGCCCAGCTGGAGGTGAGTCATTAGAGGCAAAAGATGCTCAATTGGAAAGTGGCAAAGTGTCTGGAACTTATAGGCCAACGTTCTCTCACATCAAATATTTTTATTTACTCTGTGTGTGTGTGTGTGTGTGTGTGTGTGTGTGTGTGTGTGTATGAGAGAGAGAGAAAGGGAGAGAGAGAGAGTATACGTGTGTGTGTGTGCGTGGCCGTGGTTCGAATCAAGTCCAGGGCCTTGCATGAGCTTGGTGAGTGCTCTATTACTGAGCTACAATTGAAAAGACCTGTTCTTATTTTTAAATAAAGTATTATTAGTACCAAGTCATCAACTAAATAGCCTCTTTGGCACAATGGTTTAGGGCAGGAATGGCTTTGTTTTTTCCTGGAAATGTTTTTCTTTTTGACTAAAAAAAAGGATTTGTAAAGGTTTAAAATTAGAATCTTCCTGGGACTAAATACTCACAGGAAAATTTGAAATTTTTTAAAAATTCTTTTTTAACCATTTAAAATTAGCACTTGCAATTGTGGGGTTTTTTTCACTTACTTTTTATTGGTTATACAGATGAATGGGTCTTACTTTGGCAGATGTGTACATGCATGTTACAATATTGTATGATAAATTTTTGCTTTTTAAAAAGATGGTTGAATATAAGTTGTCAAACGTTTTTTAGTAAAACTATTTTTATATAAAAATCCTATATAAAAATCTTACCCCAATCCCAATTTTATATTTTATTTAAAAATAGAATGCTGTAAGCTGGAATAGGTAATCAATGTAAATAATGTACAATTTGAAAAACTCAAGTTCAGATTGAAGATTGTATATTTATATGAGTGTGTACAACTTGATATCATGCTTGTATCTTTGCCCTTTGCAGTTTCTGTCAGTTGGAACAAGGTCATGTCAACTCCAGCAATCAAACATTTCTGCATTTTACTTTAGTTGCAGAGTATTAAGAAAACCATGGCTCATGCAGATGAACTCTTGAAACTCGTAAGATTTTTTAAAATTCACCTTGCAAGCCAAGGATACTGTTAACAGAGGTTTCAACAAAATTCAGGTTCCCAGATTTGCCTGAAAGCAACTCAAGCGTTGCAGGGTAATGAATGTGTTGAGGGTGTGTTAGAATAGAGTCTGTGTGGAAGTCACTTTCCATCTTTAGAATCATGGAGCCTTGGATGGGTGTTTCCCAGCCTCCACTGCAGCTGCCCAGCCCCTTCAAGGTAGGTGAGCTCACAAGATGAAAGGATCCCTAGGATATGGGTGTGTGGGTCCCTAAAGAATGCCTGGGTGCCTCCTCCATACTTTCTTCTTCCTTTTGGAGGGAAGAACCAAGAGGTAGAAGTGAGTGCAGAAACAGCAGGTCATGGGAAGCCCTAGAGGACAGACAGACCCAAGGACTGGGAATCTTCAACTACAGCTCTCTTAGCTTCCTAACAGTTAATGATGTCGCTGATGAAATGTGGTGATCCGAAGAAATGTGATTTTGATAGTGTGTGATATATATTAGATGAAAGATCTGCCCAACTTAACCACAATTTTACAAATAAGCAGAGAAGGCTGCAAACTTGTGTGTGGATAACAGATGTATCCAAAGCAGATTTTAACCCAGCCTGAGTGCCAAAGGTCCACTCAGAGGTTCCAAATTCCACACTGCACTTGCCTGTAAGAAGTTTCCACTGGTCGGGTTCTGCTCTAGTGTTAAAGACGGATAACTCAGAGAATTCTATCAAATACTTGTTCCATTTCCAATTGGGTGCAGATGTAAACCCAGATTTTCTTCATATGCTTCAATTAAAACAATGTATTGGAGACTGGAGAAGCCAGACATCAGAGACTGTTCTCCAAAATGTAAAATGATGCCACTTTTCTCTCCCTCTCCATCTATCTATATAGATCTTATCTATCATCTATTTTTTTGTTTTGGAAAATAATTTTCTTCAAAGTGTGCTATGATAACAAATATTTTTATTTAAAACAATTATACACCAGTATGGTATTAAATGTCACTTTTTATCATTTCTTCACTCAGTAAAATTACAGGGCTTTTACTAACATGTCCTCTGGTCCACATTGGAACAAAAAGTACATTAGTATTTACATTTTGTTTTTTTACTTGGTTTTCAACTTGTAGTATAGTACATCTGTATGTGGCCATAACCTCTTGGGGTCTTCATTATTTGTATCAAGAGCACCACCTTGACCAGTCTACATCACCAACGGCTCCCAACTGTAAAAGGTCCATGCAGGACACACTGGCCTCTAACAGGCTTGGGGTTACTCACCAGGCAAATTTATAAGGCTAAACCCAAGAGTGCCCATATGTTTATGCCCAGTTGATTGTCTCGTGATCCATAGCATTGTGTAAACACGGTGACCAGCTGTCCATGTGACTTTCTTTGCAGCTGGGATGAAACCATAACATTTATGTTCAGGTTGCTCATGCACAAATGCACACGTCAGAGACTGATGGAAGTGTTCAAGTGCCTGGTACTTGAACATAAGCATTCGAGATGGGCAGCTGTTTGAGACCTCACAGGCACACAGGGGTTGGCAGTCCTCCAGTTGGGCTTCTCCATCTTTCCAAGCAGTCAGTGCCAGGGCTGGGAAGAGAATCCAAGACTCCCAACTTGGTCCAGCTGTCTTCCCATGATGCTGCTTCCTCCAGCTTGAGATCTGGGTCTCTGTGCCGTCCTAAGCTGCCAGCAGACCTGACTGCTGTCCTCCTTCCTTCCTCAATGACCCTTGACATTCATCACTGACACAGGTGGCCAATGAGATTGCCTGGGACCCTGTCAACTGCTCCAAGCTGCTCTGCGGGACCAGGGCGAGCACACTATCACCCTTGCCCTCAGTGCAGCTGGACAGGGGGTCCCCCCTCAGCACCTAAGCATGTGATTCCAGGTAACAAGCAAACTGCTGCCCACACCCCTCTCCTCAAATGAAGAGCTGGCGTCTCACTTGCTAGTTTTCTTTGAAGTTCATGTGTGCACAAACACCTCCCTCCCTCAAATGAGGCTCGTGGGTGCAAATCCCCTTTTATTAACACCCTCTTTATGGTACGGTTCCACTCCTGTGGAGTTGGTGCCAGTACACAACATGCCCCAATTCCTTTTCCACCCTTTCGCTCCCTGCCCCACCCCTTCATCCCCTTTGCACCTGAGGAAGATCTCCCTACTGTCTAGTATCTTGATTTTGCTCTTTACAATTCGTTTCTCATAGAACCCGTGTGATGTTTAAGCGTGTCTGATTTATTTCGCTCCAATCCCTTTTACAAAGCCCTGTTTTGCCGTGTGAAGGAATGAGACCACTTGCTCCCTATGGACCTTCGGCAGCTCAGAGCTCTTGCGTTAAAGTCACGAGCCTGTGGTGATTTCCATAATGGGGTCACTCTATGTACATTATTCTGTAACTTAGATTTCAATCATATATTTTGAAAACCATGAGCTTCCATAAAAATTCAACCTTTAAAAAATTAGTGTGTCAAACACATCTATACATCCATTGGTACATGTTGTTCCTGGGCTGTTTGTTGTATTTTTTGATTTTGTGAATGTTTTTCCTTCAATGCAGATTTAAAGTATTTATATAATCAAATGCCCAGTTATCCTTTATTCCTTGTCATTCTCAGAAACACTACTGCTCGCGCAACTGAACTATCTCATGTTTTCCCTGCATGGTTCCACTTGTTAAAATTTAGAGTCTGATGTAAGAGCAAGACAAGCAAGTCCAGTTTTCACACTGCTGCCCAGTTTCACCTACACCACTTTCTGGTATCTGGTTTGCCCACTGATGTGAAAAGCACACTGTCCCACACCCAGGTACTCCGCAGCTTTGCTCTGTGGCAGCCCCAGCCGTAGCTATTATACATTAACTTTTAATTTCCCTTTCTGACTTCTGTCGTCCTTTCACACATGAGCAGTAAAAGCCAGTAGGATTAAGCCCTTAGTAGGAGAAAGGCAACTGTACCGGGAGTGCAAATATGTGCATGGCTTTGTGATGTGCTTCCCACCCAAAACAGAGCCTTTCACTTTGCAATTATCTCTGGCTGCTTGGGAATTTGGTTTTCAACACGTTATACCTTTCTCAAAGGTAGGAACAGGAAGGCCAAAGACTAAGACTCTGAGAACCAGATGGGAGCTAGGCATCACCCGGTCTCACTTCACAGCGAATGAAGTGAGGCCCAAGATGGAAGGAGTGCTCTGGCGGCAGGGATGGGACTAGGTCCAGGAGGCTGGGCTTAACCTCTGGGGCTGTCTATTCACTAGGCGGTCCCCTCCCAAGCTGCAGCCTGGTGAGACCCAAAGCCACCATGACCGCGAGCAACCCACACCACGCACCCTGCCACACAAAGCCAGCCATCCACAATGAAGAGAAAAGATATTTAATTATTTCTCTGAAGCGCTCAAAGTGTTTTCACAAGTGCATGGGGGAGGGATTGTTCTCAGCCAACATTTACCAGTGATTCCGACACACGCAAAAAAACTCCAAATCACGGTGCTTTATACTTACTTTTAATTTCTGCACTGAAAAAGAAAACGCAGGTAAAAACAATGACAGATTAGATTACAGTGATTTCATCTTTGCCCTTAAATTAATCTTTGCTCTTGGGGGCAGAGACAGGAAAACATCAAAGCACAAAAATGGTGGCGACCAGGACACTTCGGTCCGGTGACAGAGCTCTGCACACCTGGACACGGTGCGGTTAGTGACCAGCTCGGGAACACGGACAGTCAACAGTTAAAGGTACATTAAAAAAAAAAAATCATCCCACAACTCCATCGTTAAAACCAAGCACAAAATCTGACAGTGAAATACATCCAGGGTTGACCGTGTCCCTGTGAGCGCTGGGGCAGCTTCCTGGAGGTGGCTGCATGTGCCCTGGGGCTCAGATGCCTGCTCTATGGACCACTGGCTCGCCCAGGGGCAGCGCCCTTCCCTCCTGGAGCAGGGACTTCCTGCCCAGCCAAAGGGTACCCGTGGCTCACTCCCTGCCCAGTCTCCCGAGTGACAGCAGCAGCCTCAGGGGGGCGGGGCTCTGTGCTTCGGAGGCTGGGGCCTCTGGAATGTTCCGCGTTCTCAGGTCTGCCTGGGCTGTGGGTTTTTAGTTACGCTCCACAAGTTGTTTAAGTGCTTGCTTTATTTTTTATGTGCAAACTGTTACTGTCTAAAGCTTTCAGAAGGTCATGTACAGACATGAGCACCCTGAAGAGAAACGAGGGTACCCGGCCCTCCTCCCTCCTGGGGTGGGGAGGAGCGGTTACAGAAATGGTTAGAGAAGTATGTTCCGCGGCAGTTCCATCTAGTCCCTGACTCGGTCCCTCGGGCGGGCGGGGCACCCTCAGTAGGTGATTGTCCACTCCTTGACAGAGGCGTCGTGGGAGGTCGTGACCAGCGTGTGCTCATCCAGCCAGGCTAGGCTGCTGACATGGTGCAGCCGGTGCGCATCTGGGCAGAAGAGAAAGGAAAATTTGGATCTCTTTGTTCTGTGGGTTGATGGAAAAATACAGTAAAAGACACATTGCTATTAATCTCCTTGAAAATACTCCCTCACTTGAACACTTAGCCTATTTATGACTTTCTGAACAGTTGCAAAAGTCCTCCCTTGCAACGGCCCTGAGCTGACCATGTGCCTCTCACCGTCATTTTGACACTGGGGAAGAGACACAGTCAGAGGCGCCAGATCTGGTGAACAAGGTGGGTGAGGGCACGCTGTCGTGTTTTTACGTGCCCGGCTTTCCGCTGGATGCAAACAGCAGAACGATCACACCTTGTGAAGACACTTGGCAAAGAGGACTTCCAGAAAGCGGCAAGGACGATGGGTTAAGTGTGTTAGAAGTGAAAGGAAGATTCGGGGGGGCTTCACGCAGTGTCTTTTTACTTACACACTCACCAAATAGTGTGATCACACCTGTACGTACACCCGGGACTAACAAGAGGAGGCCAGCAGGGCCTACATCAAACAGACCCCTGCCACTAACCACATGTGGCTGACCCCATCTCCTTTGAGGAAGGCTGAGAAAGGGAAAAGCGGGGTCCTCCTCAAGCTCCTGACCATGGGCGGCAGTGCCCTGCTGTGCACCCGGGAAGATGCAGCAGCATCCTGGTCCCTGTGTGCTCACCTGGCAGCACCTTTCCAGTCCCAAACCCCCTGCCCTGGTCCAAGTGAGTGAAAAATTTGTCTTCTCCATGTTTGAAGCAACAATATTCAGACACAAACAGATACACAATTGGTCCCTGGTGTCTCCATGGTTCTCACCTGTGGACCCAACCAGCTGATGGAAAACTGCTGAGGCACGCACGCACGCACGCACACTCACGGCATATATCTGCATGGCAAACCATGTGTCTAGTTGACGTATACAGGAGGATGTGTGCAGCTAATATACAAAACTGATGTCTGTTTATACAAAGGACTTGGTAGCTTTGAATTCTGGTATATGAGGAGGTCCTGGAGCCCATCCCTGGACCCAAGAGAAGACTGCAATGTCATGGGAAGTATTAAAATGAAGGGGGTGGGGACGCGACACACTGAGTAAGGGCTCAGAACAGAGTTGAAGACTCCTTTCCCCGAGACAAATCACACAATGGTGCCTGGATTCTAGGTTCCCCATCACCACCTCACTCTCAACTGTGACAATGGCCGGGACCTCTATGGTCTTTTCTTCACTGCCCCCTCCCATGAAGCCAAAGCACATCCCTGGTCCAGGAAGGGGAGCTCTTGTTTGCTCCCTGCCCTTCCAGCCCTGATGCCAGGAGCCTCAGCCAGAAGGTGGCGCATGGGCCTGGAGGCTGGGACTCATAAATCACCTGATGTAAGGTCAGCCTCGGTGCTGCACCCCGTCAACTCGCTGATTCTTTCTGGGCGCAGAGCTCATCCACAGGCATGAAAGCCAGGCTGGAGGCCAAGCCATGCTTGGCAGTTCCTGACCTCAGCACAGAGACGGGCTCCAACCTCACTCTCCACACCATTTGTTCCTGCTGTTACCAGAACTTGATTCAACCATGGATTTCCACACAGACCAGCAGAGCCCCTGGGAACCTGCTGCAGGCCTCCCCCACCCACCCTGACCAGCCCACTGGGAACCAAGGACACAGGCCAACAGCGCCCCCTCCCCGCAGCACTGGAATGGCTTCTGAGTCCTTTCTATACAGGAAAGGCTGCCTTCTGTGTGCAGGACAGGTGGGAGGGACCAGGCTGCAAGGGGAACCTGGCAGGAGTGGCAGGGTGGAAGGGAGGTGCGGGAACAGGTGACAGGTGCCGGCCCACACTGGGCCACCAGCCACACATGGTGCAGAGCCCTGCAAAGGAGCCCCCAGCATGGGTAGAAGGGATGAGATGCTGGGTGAAGTCAAATGTGCCATTGAAGAACACTTAACCATTTTCTTTCTAAAATGTAGATGCTCACGCTGGCCATCTAGTGGACACCACTGTCACAGGAAGGGCAGAAACTGGTCAAGGGCTGAGTTTGGAGCTGTCCACAGCCCTTTGCTACGCATGTCCCGTGTACGCAGAAGTGTGCCCTGCGCCCCCTGCCGGCCAGCAGAGCTCTTGCACTTGCAGGAAAGGAGAATGAGGGCCACAGGGCCAGGGCACAACCTCTAGGACACCCCGTGGAAACCGGCTCAGGGCCAATTCCTGCTGAGGCATGGGGGTGGGAGTCACCTTGGATCTTGACTCTGGTTTCCGGGTCGCTCAGGGTCCAGACGTACACCATCATATCCATGCCGCCAGAGGCAAAGTGTTCGTTGTCTGGTGACCAGGCCAGGCACACGATTTTTGCATGGTGTCCATAAAAGACGTTGTTCTCCTAGTTGTGGGTTGGAAACAGGCAGGAGGCTAGCTTACCTCGTGTCAACCCACTACCCCTCTGCACCGGGGTGGTGAGGATGTGCGACTGCTTAGTGCTTGATGCACGCCCAGCCACCCCTGAGCCTACTGGCACCTTGTAATTCCCCACAGGGCGCCTGCCCCTGGTGGAGACGAGATCACTGCTCACCGAATAGTCATCAGCAACGTTGAATACAGTGACCACCTTGCTGGCATCGCACACGGCAAGGAAGGCGCCATCGTGGGAGTAGGCCACGTCCGTCACAGGGCCCTTGGCCTCCAGGAGCTTGCCTTCATCCTTGAGTGTTGTGCCCAGGATGGAGTAGATGCGGACATTGCCATCCTAAGGGCACGGACAAGAGAGTCAGCCCCAGCATGCACGACAGCCCGCCTGAAGCTCCCTGCAACCGCGGCATAGAGGGCGACCCCGCAGGTCTTCATCAGCACGCCTGTCTGCTCCCTCTCAGGCAGGACTCGGAGGACTTGACCCCAGGCCTCCCTATTCTGATTCTGCAGGCTGGGTATGGTGGAGTCTATTTTCTGTGAGCAGCGGGTCAGCTCCTAGCCTGACCTGGGGACCTCACGTGGCGAGCCCCTACACACCCCAGCTCCACGGGGGAGTCTGCCCTGCCCATATCCTGCTGAGCGTCCGGTCACCTCATCGTGCTGGGTACCCCCCACCATTCCAGGGCTGCCATCCTAACCCCAGGGCTGCACTCAGGGCCCGGCCCCAATGAGCTGCACATGTGCCTCAACAGTGGCCCCACTGCTGGGACACCAGCATCGTCTCTATATGGTCTCAGGGCCCTTCCCGACCCTTCTGTAGCAGAAGCCAGGGCTCTGTGGTCTGCGAGGAGACATCACCCACAGGAAAAGCCTCAAATGAGGTCACTCCAAGGCAAGCAGGGAAAGAAGGAAAACCACAACCAAGTGTACACATCTGACAAATGAGCTACGGGCCACCTGCTTGTTGGGACCCTTAGTGTCACCAAGGCAAATGCAACTGTGTGTCCGGCATATGATGGGAGACAGTTTAAATGCAGCTGTGAGTCACAGAGACACCGGCCAGGACCACAGCAGGCCAAAGAAAACAAACGCCCACACCTGTGGTGCGAGCTGGGGTAGTCTGTCTGCCACCTGGGCGGAGGGTTTCCCCCAGTACCACGGGGTGGGAAACTGCACCTGTAGGTCAGCGACACCTGGGGACAGTGGCTCCCCAACCTTCACACAGGCTGCAGGGAAGGCTGGCCAGGCTGGCAGAGGGACTCCATAGTGGGCAAAGGTGTAGAGCTATTGCTGTCATACGTGTTAGGTGCTGTGGGCAAAACTCTACACATAGACCAGCCCTCGGGCCCGGATAGCAGTGTGGGAAGGTATTGGCCTCTGTACACAGCTGGGCTCCTGTGGGCTTCAGCGAGTGGGTGCAGGGGCACTGTGCCCTGGAGGGCTGGCCTGCACCTGCAGCCTGGCTCTCCCAGCATGGGGGACGGCGGGGGGGCAGGGGGGGACTCAGACGGCGCAACTGGCTCCCGCACAGCACGCACTGCTTCCCTGTGGGACTCAGGGTCTGCATTCCAGTTCAAGGGCTTCCCAGGCGAGTCCCTGCCTGCCAGACCCTGGGAGGATGAAACTCGGGGTCCACACAGCACTCGTGACCCAGCAGACTCAGCTGCTCTCACAAACAAGCTGCTGCTCTACCCAGTGGGAAAATCACCTTGTGGATGGCTCCAAGATAGAGCTCAGGAAACTGAAACCACCTGGTGGCTCCGTACCAAAAAGGTATTGCAAAAGCTCGTCACTGTCCTCCTGGCGCCTACGAGCCAGGCCTAGGGACGCGATCCTGGCTGGGCCCACTGCCCTCTCTGCTACTCCAACTACCCTTGGGCCTCTTGGTCTGAGGCCACGATGCCTCTTCCTGGGAGCTCCCTGTCCAGTGCGCACCGCCCTCCTTATTTGGGGTCTTGGGCTCCCGCAAATGTCACCCTGGCCACACGGCAGCTCAGCTAGCACAGAGCCCACAGTGGAGTCTCCTGCCCAGCCCCAGCAATACTGAGATGGGACAGCAGGCAGACACACCGTGGTACCAACCTGCGCAATGCTGCAGGAGGCCCCAGTGGAAGGAGAGCGCGGGGCGTGCCAGGCCGGCAGGGAGGGCCCCGCTCTGGGCAGGGGGTGCTGGGGCTACAGGCTGCTCCTATGACGCACACAGCTGATGGGGGCCCCACGTCACTCGGATACCAAGGGCAGTGGGCAGGGGGAAGAAAAGACCTTACCGCTCCCCCTATGGCCACTGTGTCCCCGCCGGGGTGCACTGCCACCACTTCGGGCTCGTAGCCAGGGCAGTCCAGGCTGAAGCACTTCCTCTGGTCCTTCAGCAGGACGATCTGCGGGACACACAGGTTCAGTCAGAGCAGCAGGCCTTCAGGACACGTGTCTGAGGAAGGCGGCGGGCTCAGCCCGGGTCACTGCTGCAGACCTGTTCCCGCACTAATGAGTAAGGGAGGGGGATGAGACCCGGGAACAGTCAGCGTCGTCACCTGGACCACAGCTACAGTCACCGTCACTACACTCACCAAACATGGCACCTGGCTCTCAAAGGCCTCGGGTTCCATCTCAAGACTGTGCAGTGAGTGCTGCATGGTGTCCCCAAAGGGCAGGGGCAAGGGCAGGCCAGCAGCACGAGATGGGGTGGGCATGACATGGCCCCGAGCAACACACAGGTCACAGGACAGAGCCAATGTCCTTCAGTGCACGGCTCTTGTGCAGTCTGGGGATGGTGCAGTGTCCTATGACCAAGTAGTCCAGCAGTCCAGCATGACCAGTCCTGTCCCCAGGGAGTGGAGGAGAAAGAGGAAGAGGAGGAGGAGGAGGAGGAGGAGGAGGAGGAGAATGAGGCAGCGGCACGGGCCCAGGGCATCATGGCAGGACCCCTGCAGGCTGCAGTCGCCCTGCCCCCTGCCCAAGCTGCCCGTGATCTTGAGTCCTGGGGACCCTGGCTGCCCGGGGCTCTGTCTTCAGAGCGCCGTGTGCCAGCCAGGAGTCCAGGCCCCAGAGGAGCTGCTCCCAGGCACGTGCTGACAGAAGGAGTTCTGGAGGTGGGCAGTGGCCTGACCCTCGTCTAGCCACCTACTGTTATGGGAAAAGCTCCAAAGTGGTCCCGGGTCCTTTTCCCAGGGGTGACAACCTAAGAGGACCCAGGCCTCCTGAAGATGGACTTCAACAGCAAGGACAAACACGGCCTGAGCAACAGGAAGCAAAATCAGCAGCGTGCAGCCGCTAGGACTGAATGCTGTGCCCTGCTGTGCTTCGCTCTGAGTGCATAGCAGGGTTCAGCTCCTCCACGTCACAGGGAGAAGACAGGGTACAGAGGGCTTTGGCCACAGGCCCAGAGCCCCAAGGTGTTACTAGAGCTCCCTCGAAGCCCAGGTCCTTGCCCGTGGCCACCACACTGGCCCTGCCTCAGGCCCACAATATGCACAAGAGGGTCCACACTCAGGGACTGCTCCTCTGTCTGCTCCTGGATCCAACCGACTGGCCAGCATGCCCCTGACCCGTGACAGCTCTGGCTCTGTGCCACGTCAGCAGCCGCTAAGCACACCTCCCGCTATCGGGTTCCACTTCTGTGTGCTGTGGGGTGGGCAAGTGGCAGCACCCCCGTCTGAAGGCATGAACATCAGAGGGAGCTGAGACTTGAACCTGGCTGTTCCCTCACCTAACATCCTGGGTTCCCTGCGGAGCTCCTGGCCCTAGAACCTCCACAGGGGCACCTGCAGAAGGTCCCCACCTGGAAGGGACCCAGATGGCAAGTCAGGGGAAAGGTGCACACGTACTTCCCACACTGGCCAGAGTGCTAGGGCACTGCCAGTGCCACCCAAGGGCAACCCTTGCCGAGTTCTCCTCCACTGCCCACCCAATCCAAGCCGGGCATCTGGACACGCAGGCTGGAAGGTCCTGTGGCGTGCACACGCGGCCCCAGGCCATCTGCCGCTATGCCCCACTGGTCATCCTGGCTATCTGCAGCCATGGCCTGGCAGAAGTTCTCATTATCTAGGACACAGAAATCCACTCTCCCTAAAGCAATTCATTCACAGACAAGGGAGGGGTGGGTGGATTCTCAAGGGCAAATTCTTTAGCAAGGTTTATCATTCGCATCACCCCTTCCTAGCTACAAAGGGGTACGCCCAGATCCCTGACAGCTGATGTGTGTGTCAGAGTAGAGTTCTATGTAACATGCGTCAGGTCAGGCGTGGATTCCAGGAAAGGGCCCTCTGTTCCAGAAATTCCAAAGAAAAGGTGTACAGACAACCCTGGCATGGGAGAGAGAACCCATCAGGCCCAGGGTCACCCTGTGGTCTTGACAATGTCAGGAGACGGCTCTAAGCCACATCCTCATCACCAAGCCCATGAGTCTGTGAGGGACGATGATTCTTAAGTTCAGAGACGGTGAGGTGAGACTTGAGGTCGCACAGCTCCAATGCGCAGGGCTGGACGATGACAGAACCACTGGCACTGGGCTCGATGTGCAGTGACAGAACCTAGCTGTCCCTTCACCAGCCAGACCATGGGCAGTGACTCACTCTCCTGTGCTCATCTCCTCCTGTGCCCACGGGGTAAGGCCCTGCCTGACTGGCGGGCTGTGGGACGCCAGGGGCCAGCACGTGGACGCTCTCGCACAGCACCGCCGCTGGCCACCGCTCCCATAGGCTGGTGTGCATGTAACTGCCACCCTGGGCCTGCGCAGCAGGAGGCACAGCCCCTCACCCACTGCCTCTTCCAGCCTGAGACCCAGCCAGATGCGTACCTGCCCGATGCACACGACCACGGCGTACCCTCTGGGGCCGACGGCCACGCACTTGGGTTGGACATCCAGCTTCACGACTCCTTGCCCACTGGTGAAGAAAACAGAGCATTGCCACACTGCCGTGGCTCCGGGTGGGTGCCTGACACACACGCACTTGCACTGGAAAACCACTACTTAGCTGTGCAGAAGGAACTGCACTCTATGCTGAGGGAGCGTTTGCAAAGACATGGGACGGAGATAAAGAATGACCCGCTTCTCTGTGGCACAGAGGTGGGGGGCGCAGGGGAAGGAGGTGGAAAATGGGGTGACGGGGACACTGCTGCTATGGATCCCCGGCAGGTGCCTGCCACTCCATCCCTCCATGGAGCACAGCTCCTATCCCGGCATCCTGCGCACAGAGAACTGGTCCTGCTCCCTCCTGACGGTCGGCACCCGAAGCCCAGCAGGGTAACTGCCAGGAATCTGCTACTCTCAAAGTGTGCAAACCATCTTACCATCTATCTCCGCTAATGCTACAAAACTCATCCTAGAATTTAGGTGCACGCATGTGCGTGCACACACTTCCTAAATACTGTCCATTTACAAAACTTCCACGCAGTTGGGCCAGACGTGGGGTCTCTATGCTTCCTGCATGGGCCCTGCCTGACATGACCAGGCCTCAGTTGCCTTTGTGGGAGCCTTGGGTGTGGGCAGAGCATGCGGCAATGGCCCCGACTGCCTCCAGGAAGACTTGCCAAGGGTTATGTTAGGGCAGGATGGCCAGCTGGGCATGGAAGCACATGCCTATAATCCCGTCACTCTGGGAGGCTGAGGCAGGAGATCACAACCAGCCTGAGCAACTTGGATCCTGTCTCAAAATGAACTGTAAGAAAAAGGCTGAGGATGCAGCTCAGCAGAAAGGCCCTAGGTTTAATTCAGTAAAATACAAAACAAACAAAAACAGAGAGTAGCCGTGTCACAAGGCATTAGAAGGAAGACAGCCGAGATCCTCCTGGGAGGCTGGACGGTCGCAGAGGCCCCATCACCCAGGCGAGGGGGGTGATGCAGTGAGTACCCCGCGTGTCAACTGTGAGCTGGGTGCCACGCCGCACGTGGACCTGGGACTCACAGTCTCCCAGATGGGACAGGTCCCTCAACAAACAGGGAAAGTGCAGCCTGGGGCTGGCAGGTTTGGTCCAAGGCTGCCTTGCATCCTCCTGCCCAGGACTTCCTGTCACTCACTAGCAGCTACTCCCCCAGCTCCAGCTCCAGCTCCTGGGGCTGCCATTCAAGCACCACAGCAAAACCCAACCGAGCAACAGCTCTGAACTGGTGCCTGCACGTCTACCTCACCCAAGGAGCAGGGTGCTGCTCGTATTGAGTGCTGCCCATGGCCAAGGCCTCACCTGACCTTCCCCTCTCCACTGTGAGGCAAGAGGGACAAGGAGAGACTGCCCGGCTCAGGGCCTGACACAGCAATGTTCAGAACGGGAAAGGGCGCCCGTCTGCGCTCCCACGGCAGCTCTCACCTGTAGTCCCGCAGTGCTAGGTTGGTGTACCGTACGGTGTCGTCCATGCTGCAACTGACCAGCTGTCCTGACTCATCCACCGTCATCCTGGACACCTGATTCGTGTGGCCTTTCCCAGAGAAGGAGTCGTTCTCACCGGTCTCCGAATCCCAGTAATGTAGGGCAGGGTTAAGAAGCGTGCAACCTGTGCAACCTTAGCCTCTTGGGCAAAGTCTGTGGGACTTTGTGGGAGCCTTGGGTGTGGGCAGAGCATGCAGCAATGGCCCCGACTGCCTCCAGGAAGACTTGCCAAGGGTTATGTTAGGGCAGGATGAATCAGGTGTCCCTCTGTGGGGGCTGTGGTCAACACCTGGGCCCAGGCAGCCCAGAGACAGCACAGCACGCTGAGGGTGAGAGGCACCCTCGCGGGCGTCCAAGCCCAGGACCTCAAAAAGCAGACGCAGCGGAAAGCCGCACTGTGGGGCAGGGGCACACGCCGTCTCCTGGTGACAGCTCTTCACGGCCCGTCCACCAGGTCACAACATCCACTGCCCTATGGCACTTCATGCAGATGAGCAGCCCCTGCTGGAAATGCTGCACAACCTCACTCTTGGGAATGGACATCAACACCACCAGTAAGTGGAAAACTCCACCTCTGCTTCTCGGGGCAGTGAAGTCACAGGCACTGAAGACACCCGGATGTAACCACCTTCAGGGCACGTATACAAGGTATGTACAAACAGGATGCACTTGGTGCTTAGAACTGGACAGCCCCATGATAGATTATGTATGTGCAAGTATTTTAAACTCTGAAAAAAAAAAAAAAAACACCCAAATCCCAAGAACTTCTGGTCCCAAGCATTGGAGGTAAGGGACGCCCAACCTTAAGTTGGAACCATTAAGTGAGCTCCTGCACGGACCAGGTCAACACAGCTCCCCAGACAACGGCTCAGATGATGCCGCTGGCACAGACTTTGCCCAAGAGGCTAACACTTCATTTCACCCTTTCTGTAACACAGTCCAGCATACAGCTGTCTGACCATCTGCCACGAGCCGGTTGTGCCCGCTTGTCTGCTGATGGCTGCCCCGGTGCCACCATTAAGGGCCTCAGGGGACTCGCCTTTCCAGGAGCCGCAGTGCGGACTCTGAGCTCAAGGATCCTGCACAGGGTGTGGCTTCAGTCATGAGATTCTTTCACATTAACAAATGAGAATCCTATTTCAAATGAAGGCGACTGTCTCCGAGGGAGGCTGACCCACTGGGATGACAGGGCAGACGGGCCCCACGGCCTCCTCTGCATCAGCCATGATACTTCTGACACGGCTTTTCTGCCTGGTCTCTGGGCCGGGGGTGTGTTGAGCCAGAGAGGGGGGCAGCCCAGCCCAGTCACAGGGAGGGAGCACTTGGCCAGGTGGGCAGCACGGAATGCACAGCGCCTGCCGGCCCGGCGATGTGCGCCCGGGCGCATGGCACAGGGAAGCACTGCAGACGCTGTCATCCGGGAGAAGTCCCAGGCCGCGTCTGCGAGGGGCCCCAGGCACCTCTGGAGATGTGGTCTCAGCCGTGGGCTCCTGGGCCAAGCGACCTGGGGGCAGGCACCTGTCTCTGAGCTTGTTTCTCATTTGTGAAACACGGAATTCTAAGACTCCAGGGTTCCACTGCTTGTGACAGGGACCAGGCTGGCACCCACTGCCATTTATTGGGACGACGGCAGCTCAGGTCAGAGCTGAGCCCCACAGTGGATACACAGGGAAAGCGCCTGGTGGGGTCAAGGCTGTGGCTTCCCCCGCCCTGGGCCCCGAGCCGCCAAGGCTCCCCATGTGATGGACGCCTGCAGAGCCTCGTGCCGCTTGGCCCCCAGCACCGTGGCGACAGGACAGTCCCCTCTCCTGCCAGCACCTTGAGTCAAAGGATATTAATGTGGCCGTCGTGGCTCCCAGAGTAGATGTAAGACTTGCCGCCGTTTTTGTGCACCGTCAGACACTGGATCGATTTACTGTGACCCTGTGAGGAGACGAGGGACAGGGTGAGCTGAGGACTCTGCTGCTCGAGCCACAGTCAGCCGTCCCGGATGGCCAGTCACCAACAAATCCAGCCACATGTGCCCTCCCTTCCCTGGCACCTGACCTCTGGGTGTGGACAAGGTCTGACCCACAGCCCCACTCAAACACCTAACTCACAGGCACAAGGCCTCTTCCACCCAAGTATCCCAGCACTCTGACATCCTGCCCCAACCTCCCCAAGGCTGGCAATGTAAGGTCAGGCACGCACAGTTGGTCTACAATCAGTCATGTATCTCGGAGTAAACCTCTTCTGCGACTGCTTCTGGACAGAAAGCCCTGCAGAGAGGCGTCTGGTTATACCTTTCCCCTGATGCCCAACAATCTCCATTCTTTATCAGCAAACTCAACTGTCAGTTGGCCAATTCATACTCTCCCAGAACTTTGCAGCGTTCTGTGGCATTCATGTGTTGCCATGAAACGGCATCTCCCCTCAGGAGAAGGGACACAGAGCCAGTGCACACCATGTCCCAGTAAGGGGTACTCCCAAGACAGCACTCCCAGTCCTGCTACTACTTAACATGGTCCCTGGGCTAGCCCGGACAGTAAGAGGACTCGCGTGCCACCTCGCTGGCTTGGGACCTTGTGAGAGACGCACGCTCTTTGCCTGCAGCCATGAAGTCACCAGTGTCCCTGCTGAGGTGGGGGCGTTTAACAAGCTGGCACTCCCGGGTGATCCCCATGCACCTGAAGGTCATCCCTGGAGCCCCTTGACTGCCCCCCTCTGGACCAGCCAGGAAGTGCTTTCTGAAAGTGCCCAGGTGAGGCTCATGTGCAGCCACGGCTGGGAACCACTTTCTCCTGGCTCCGGCTGGTGGCTCAGCAGCCTCTGTAGCCTGTGGTCAGGCCCAGCCACCTTGCATGACCCACACCAGTGTGACTCAGGTAGCTTTCTCCTGTAACAAACACAGGAGCTCACAAAATGCCAAGCCGACCTAGCCAAGCAATGCTAGCCTGGTTGCAGTGAGCCGCAGAGACATTGCTAAGAGCAGACACGCACAGCCAGGCTGACAGACACAGGAAACAGACACTGCTCTGCTGCTGGAGCTAGGCCTCAAACTGTGGAATTTCCAAGCATCTCACGTAGAGGCCCAGAGCACTGTCCTTCGAGATGCCCCCAACTGCCCGGGCATGGCCTTCTTGCTGCCAGACCATGCACTTTCCCTCTCACCGCCCTCACCCTGCTGCGCAAACCCCGAAGGCCAGCAGGCACCTCCCCCAGGTCCCCTCTTCTGGTTGGGAGGATCTTTCACTACCTGGCCCCAGGGTGGGCCAGGCTCACCTTGATGACCCGAAGGGGCTTGCTGGGATTGTTCTTGTCCAGGTAGTTGATGAAGCCTGACAGGGAGATGCTCAGGAGGTGGTCCTTCTGCCACAAGCAGCCCAGCTGCTGGTCCAGAACAGTGGAGCCCATGGGAAACGTGCTGACGACTGAGTTTGCGCTGACATCCCAAATCTTGGAGGATTTGTCTCCCGAAGCAGAAAGCAAGTGGGTGCTATCAGGACTCCAACTAATCTGTGCAAACAAGACAGGCCTGTGTCGGAGGACTGCAGAGGGAGGAGACCAGAGGGCGGCCTGGCCGTAGCCTGCATTTTCCAGCAGAAGAAAGCGAAGCCTGAGGCGGCCATGGGATGTACCCAGTGCCCAGGCTCCTGCCATCCCATGGTGACCCTGAAGCCTGGAACCACTCCCCAACTCTTAGTCCCTCACTTAAAATTGTTCTCTAACTTTAATATTGATGGCTACAAACACAGACTTGGACAAATTACCAACAGCACACCACAAGACAAAGCTTTGTACTCACAGCATAAATCCCGCCATCGTGAGCCTTGCTTCCTCCCAGAGCACATATTTTCTCTCCTGTCTTCCCATCGTAGATGAATATCTTCCAAGAAACAAAGACATATGAGTATCATGTGTCTGGGTGTGTGGAGGCCCTGGGCATGCCTTTTCTCCAGCGGTCACAACTCGACTCGGCTTCCTATGCTCTCTAAAAGGAAAGCCTAGCAGCCCCAGTCGACTAAAGGATTAGGCATTGGCCTCCTAAAGGGAAAGCTTGTGTCCGCCAGGCTTCGGTGACATGCCCCAGAGGTGTTAAGGAGGGAGAGCTCCCGAAACCTGCCCACCACCCCTCCACCCCTGGCTCTTACCTGGCCGTCAGCACTGGCCGTGGCAAATCTGTTCCCATCAGGGGAGAATCGCACGCAGTTAACAAAGCGGCCGTGGTCCTGTGGGAAAGAGGACGGTCACCCACCTGCCTGAACCCCACGGCAACCTCCACCACTGGCTACAGCAACAGGCAACTTAGGAGGTTAGAGGAAGCCACACGGTCCCCTGGAGTCAGTTTCAGCCTCCCCGCCCTGCCTGCTGCCCTCCAGCTTTTCTCCTGTTTTGCATTCCTCTGCAATCAGACGCTGCCATCCGCCTTCTAGCTCCTGAGGAGCAGAAATCTCCAGCCTTGAGCCTAGACCAACACTGCCACAGCCAGAGCCATGGGCATCACCATGGGCCCTTCCCAGAGACCTGAGGCCCCAGCAGAGGAAGGCAGGAGGTGCTGGAGTAGGGGCCAGGGGTTTGCAGAACAAGTAAGCGACTTGTCCCTAGCAGGTATGACCCACCAATGACCCACCGAACTGCATCAGTCAAAACTCACTTTCCAAACTGCATCTCTGCCTCTTCCACTATCCTAACTGCAGAAGCTTCTGCCAGTGTCACAACCTGTCACTTTACCTCTGGGGGCCATGGCGAGCCTCCAGGCCAACTCTTTACAGGAGAGCAGCAGGCGCAGGGAAGCTGCGAAACCTGAGCAAGCCGGCTCTAAGAACCCAGCTAGAGTTTCCTGCCCAGAGCTTCACTTCCTCAGGGGCACTGCTCCTGGGCCCTGGCAGGTGCTGGGCAGGCCAGGGCTTCTCTGGCCAGGAGCCACCCGGGTCAGGTCTCTAAAGCTGCAGGTAGACTGCTACCCATTCTGAGCCGTACAGAAACTCACTGCAGAAGGCCTCCTGTCCTGTGCGTCAGGGACGAGGCTCACCCCACTGTTCCCTTGAGTGCTGCAGGAGCCAGCGGGGTGCAACGCTGGGGGAAGGGGGCCTGAGACAAAGCCCCACAGATCGCACACCCATCTCCTTCCAGTTGAGGAGCAAGACAAGATGCAACCGCATCTAGACTAAGCATCCAGTGTCAGCTCACCTGGGGTTCCGCTGCCTGGGCAGGGGTCACATGGTGCTTGAGAACGGGGAGGCCGAACTCACTCATCCCAGTGGGGCAGAACAGGGAACAACAGGGCGGCCGAGTGGGCTGCTGACTCTGCTTATATACCGAATATGCCACAAACCAGAGACTAGCTACTGACCAGGCCTAACCAGGGACAACACCTAACTGTGCTGGTTCCCTGGGGACAGGCATCGACACTCCTACTCCAACCCCAGAAGCAGCATGCCCCTGGGAAGAGACCGGACACCCAGGACCTGTGACCCTAAGCAGGTCTATGGCCTGGCTCAGAAGTGTCCACTTCATGGGCCTCTCCTACGGGGCCCACAGGGGCAAGGCCTGTGCCCAGGAACACGCAGCTGTTGGAGGGTGGCCAAGGGAAGCTGAGGCCAAGCAGACGCCCTCAAGTGCCTGGGGCTATGGAAGCCTGGGTCTGCTCCCGAGCCTGCTCCTGTCACTGTTTCCTGCAGCTCAGCCAAGCACCAGGAGTCCAGACGGGTAGCAGACTCACTTCTGCTCCCGAAATAGCCCCTGTACAGGCAGTGAGTGCCAGCAGCCCATTAACCAATGAAACGAGGGCTAAAAATAGCGCTTCCTGCAGGGAGCCCAGCTGCGCACATAGGGGGCTGTGGGTGTCACTTCCAGTCCCGATGATCTGCAGCCTTGCATGCTACCTCCTGACCAACCGGCCACCTCGTGAGCTGTCCCAGCTGACCAGAGGGTCATGGTGCCATCCTGAAGTCCCAGTGCAGGCCGTCCTGTGTGGATGCCCGAACATGGGGGTGCCCCACTGCTGTCAGCTCGTCCTGCTAAGCCCACAGCCCTCTGGCTCCATGCCTTCTTCCTCCAGCAGCATCACTGCCCTCAGCACAGGCTTGAACCGCTGAGGTATTAAGGAGCCTCCCAAGGCCATGTCACCAACAGAAACAGGGGCCCGGCCTCCAGGTGTTCTGACTCCAGCCTGCACGCTCCCTGGCTGGCTCAGGTGTCCACAATCCCCAGCCTCGGTGGCTGCTGTCTCCTCCCAACCCACATCCCTTCCGCCGTGCCCACCAGCTCTGCCCCTCCCCCAGCAAGTGCCCCACAGGGATGGATGCTCCTCAACATTCACCCTTCAGTGCAGACGCCGGCTCCTTCCTCCTGTCCACCAGGCTGCTTCCTCCCCGCCAAGCTGCTTGAGGGCAGCACTGTGTTCTTCACCCGCTTCAGCAGGGCCAAGAAACCCGAAAGAGCCCTGCCCGGCTGTGTCTCCCAACCCTAGACAGGTCAGCCAGCACCACTTTTCTCCGGAGCACAAGGGATACAGCCCTGCTGTCTGCCTCAGGTGCCAGGACTCACAAGAAGAGGCAGGTGCACATTTGTCTTGCTGAAGCCTCCTGGGGGTAAAATGCCCCTGCAATGCCTGGCCATTGCACTTGCTAAGTAAGACGTGCAGTGACCTCCAGTTCCAGGTCGCATGGCCACATTCTGGGCCAGCCCTCCATGAGGGAGTGGGCTTCCTGCATTCACTGTTCCCAGCAATCTCTGCTGGACACAACCCGCCCCACCCAGAACACGCCTGGGAGCCGGATGCATGGAGAGCCCTGAAATCTTCAAGCAACCACCGCCCACTCACAGAGGACAAGAGAGGCTGCAGGCACAGGAACTGGCCCTCGGCCACGCCAGACAACCGAGACACCGGTGGGACTGTTACACATCCGGATGTATCTGTCAGAGGAGGGCTTGGCTCGGGGCCGGGGGGCGGGGATGAGGCCACACCACTCCCCTCCTGAGGCCACAGTCAGCACTTCTCTGAGGGTCTAAATCTTTGTCCTGAGCAGCAGGGGTGGTGATGGAGATGGTCCCTAAACCTCACCTGCCCCAGACTCAAGATTCTCCAGCGATCCCAAGGGCCACGTCCTCCAGACACCCATGACATCTAAAACGTGGGTGCACGGGGACAGGGTGGTGCGTGGCCCACTCCAGGTAACAAGTTTCTCCTTCCCTACCTTCGCTGTGCACCAAGCCAGGCCATGGCCCGAGGTCCGAAGGGCACAAGCCAAGACTCTAGTTCAGAGCTCTGCACAATGGGCCGCTGAATAGAAACGAAAGCACCACAGCCCGCGAGCTTAGGCCAGCAGACAAGAGGTGGCTCCCCATGACCTCAGGTCCCTCCGACCTGCTGCTTTCGTGCCACTCGGGCGCAGCCTCAGCAGGGTCTTGTTTCAGCATGCGCTGGACTGGAATTCCCAACAGCCTGCTCTTTTCCTGGGTGACACCTGTGACTGGTGTTGTCTCCTCCCTGCCTGCGCCCCTCCCTCAGGGCCACTACCCACCTCTGTGGCTCAGACTGGGGTGAGCCCCAGGTGCCAGGGCTGCATGGGCAGGCAGGAGTGGTGTGGGGACAGACGGACACAGGACAGAGCTGCCTGTTCACTGCTCATCCCCGGGTAAGGTCCCAGCAGAGCTGCGCAGGAGGCAAGGCGGGCCCGACCCCCATGACTCACGGGGTTGGGAATCTGGGACAAAAGACTGCTACTGCCTGGATTTCACGATGAAAAGAACTTAATTCTCTTTCAAAAAACCCCACCCACACGCATTTTAATTTCCACAAGAACATTCACGTCCCCAGCTTTGACATCGGGAGGACCCCGCAGTGCTCACAGGTGGTCAGCACGTATCTTCGCACGCCCACGCCCCGACCCTCTGCCCAGCTGTCTGTGCACCTGCCCTTTCCCGGGCTTGCTGACCCATGGGCGACAGGAAGGCGGCAGGTCGAGAGCACGATAGGCAGGAGGACACAGCCCAGGCCTGTGCACACCAGCAGCCACACTGAATTCTGAAGGTCAGCAACACCTAGCAGCAGGCACTCTGGGACGGCGGGGTCTCAGTGCCCCCCTGGCCCTTCTATGCCAGGCCAGCTGAGCCTGTGAGATGCTGTCTGGACAACATGTGGACCTTGACACTCACCAGTGGCTCAAGCGCTCCCCACTGACGGGCACTGGGTCGGGGAGGGTCACCATCACCCTGCTTTCTGGAAACCTAGAGCACACCTACCGAGCACAAAGGCAGCAGGGCCAGCCAGTCCGGTGCCACGTGGCACCCAGAGTCTCTGGTTCTAGGCTTGCAACCCTTTCCACCTCTCCAGGTCCTCAGGACCCACAGGTGTGGGCGGCAGTGCCCACACTGTGGAGGGGCCAGCTGGGCAAAGCTTTCTACCTGACGCTGCATGTCGGTGCTGCCCGGGAAGACTACATGGAGAGTGGAAAGGAGAGAGGATGTTCCACCCAAGCCCCCAAGCGAGCTCACACAGGACGCAGGTGCGCAGAACACAGGCTGGGGCTGCTGTCTGCGTCAAACCCTGGCTCCTCCGTGCACCCCAGCTGCTCTGTGCTGTGTTCAACCCACACTTGCAAATGAAAGGTCCTCCCCAGGGCCAAGAAAAGGACCCTATCTTCACACACCCAATGAAGACCAAAGGTGTCCAAGCAGAGCCTGTGGAGGCCTGGGCAGTGGAGACAGGGTCCCTGGAAGCAGCCGGGACAGCATCCAATTGCCCCAAACCTCTTGCCCTTCCTGCCTCCCTTGGGTTCATAGGAGGTTCAGGCCCGGACTTTGCTGGCTCAGGGTCGCCCCTCCCGTGGTCCGCAAGACTTTGATCCACTTAAACACTGACCTTGGACTGCAGCCTTCAACAAAGCTCCCGAAATAGCCAAGTCTCCACTCCCTACCAATTAGGCGGCGCTACAGCAGACAGAGCTGAAACTACAGGGTGTCGGCAGAGGCCACCCACAACCTGCTTGGCCCGAGGCCCCAGTGACGAAATGCAGCTATTTGTTTCCCCGACAGGGAATCCCTGGGGAGCTCACCCGTCCCCGAGGCCAAGTGCCTCCTCAGGAAGCTTTGCCCACTGCCGCCTCCGAACTCACCCTTTCCAGCAGTGTCACATCTGCTCCCCAGGACCGGCTTTGCTGTCACTGAAACAAGCAGTGCTCGGCGTGCCACGCTAAGGACACTGTCTCATGGGGTCCCGAGGCTCAGACACTGGCACCACTAGTGCTCCTGACAGAGAATGACTGCTAGGCCTCAGCCGGCCCAATCCCTGAACCCAACCACCTCCCAAGGACATGCAGCCCACGAGCACCCTTCCTGGCTACCCCCGGCCACTGCATCTGCTCCTCTTCATCATGGGCACTCATGCCAGGGGCTGCCTCCACAGCAGTGCCCAAGAGCACCAGGAAAGCCAGAGCATGTACAGCCCTGCCGGCTGGCGCCCCTACACAACAGCCTGGCCATCAGGGACACAGCCTAGGGCTGGGAAAGGGGTGCTGTTCACAGCTCAAATCCCTGCCCAGTATCCTTGATGCCAAAGGCGCCCATCCCTCTCCCCAGCATGCCATGGGAAAGGCCAGACCAAGAGCAGCCCATCAGGGAGGAGGAGATGGGGACCCGAGATCAGACGCTCACACGGAAGCCTGCACAGTCCTCCAGGGCACACGGGGCACCTCCCCTCCACAGACACAATGAGTCTGATCGATCCCTGACCGTACCTGCGTGCTCTCACTGTCTCTCAGCAGAGGGACCCGAGGGCGACCCAGGTGTCCCGAAAGCCATTTTCCCTGCCTCGTTGGTAGCTCAACAGGCTTGAGCAGGCCCCCAGGGCCTAGGATCCTCCTCTGGTTACATGGCATGGGACATCATTGCCTTTCATGCCCTGCTGGACCCCGGTGCCCAGCCCCAGATCTGGCAAACACGTGACAGGGACAAGTGTGCTTTCCACCTCTTCCGACATTTCCCCCACCTGACACCACTTTCTGCCTTCACATCATGGCGCTCTGACCCCCCACATCCATATCTGGCGTCTCATACAAACCTCAAAGTTCACCCACACTGCCCTCCGAGAGCAGCCACTTACGCCGATGGTAAACTTGAATTTGAACGGAGGCCCCTCGAAGAACGCGGCGCAGTTATCATCACTTCCCGTCACCAGCCGGTACGGCCTGGTCTGCTTGATGTCCACGCTGTTGATGACTTTGTTGTGTCCTGTGATCTCACCCACGGAAGAGCCACTGTCCCACAGAAAGACGGCTCCGAACCTTTACCCATGAGAGGAGGCAAACAGAAAACATCAATATGGGAAGGCAGGGGAGAAACTCGATGGCTGAGGGCCTGCGCACAAGGCCAGGGGGACGCTGACACAGCAGGCCCAAGATGCTCAAGGGACAGCACTGGAGAGCGTGTGGATTCCAGTCTATCAGCTGTGCGCTGAAGGACATAGCACGAACGGGAGCTGCGACATTCTCCGGAAGGGGCGAGTGATTGCCATGTGGAAGGCATCCCAGAAGCAGCTTTGGGGACTTCACAGCTTCAACACTTTCCTAACCATTGGGGCAGAGGCCAAGAAAGAGACCAAGTACCATCCCCTCCTAGAAAGCAGACACTTTGCCTTAACCCCGTATAAATAAGCTCAAGACAAAAGGAGGACTTCAGCAAATGGGAAGGGGACCAAGAGATGGATGGAGGGGGATAAAAGGAGCATTCAGATGCGCTGTGTACATGCTCCAGAGCCCCACAACGAACATGTCATTATGTACAGCAAACAGGTAGTAATAAAAAAATGAAAATAAATAGTAATGTAACAAAAAAAGTGTAAATCTACTCTTTAAGTTTTCTTTGCCAGCGAATAGAAATGGAATTGTTGGAGCAGTAACTACAAACCACAGAATGACCAGTCCCCAGAATACGTGCTATGAAAGATCAAGGGAAACTGGCTTGCGGCTGTCAAGGGCCTGCAGGATGCTATGATGGACCCCGACTGCGGGGAAACAGACCAGGGGCCCAGCGGAGCCTGCTGGTCACGAACCAAGAGCACAGACAACTGAGAGCACAGCCTCCATAGCGTGCGGCCTGTGCAGGATGCAGCCACTCCTCAGGGGACGTCCCCAGCCAGAGAAACTGACAGCCAGCCCCGCTTGCAGCCTTGTGGTCCCAGCTGGAAGGGTCTCCCCGATTACAAAGGCACATCCTGCCCACTTGGTCCTTCCCACTGCCTGCGATGGGGGCGGGACAGGGAGTCCCAAGAGGCGAAGGACCAAGAATGTCAGAGAGAGGAACAGAGAAGTGCCTTAGGTCTCCGTCACAACCTCAGAGGATGCAGTTCCCCTTGTGTGTGGCTGAGCCAACCCTAAGGGACTGGGGGATCCAGCCAGACTCACACCTGGGAAGGCAGCAGAACCACCGGGAACTCAGCTGGCCCAGATCCTCCTGCCCACCCCCTCACCAGGGCCAGGCCACAGGAAACGGGGCAGAGAGGGGTGAGGCGAGCAACTCACTTCTCCCTTCCTTCCCCGACCACGGCGATCCTCTTACTGTCTTCAGTCCAGGCAATGTCCTTGATCTTCCCGGCAAAAGGCTGATATTCATACTTGAGGAGGTGTTCCTTCTGCGTAGTATCCCAGATCCTCAGCTTCCCGGAGACATCTGCAGCACACCGGTGTGCAGGAGAGCCACACTTCACCACCAGGCCAGGGTTCAGGCCCAGCCCCATCCCAGCACCGAAACTCGGCCACTCTCCATCAGCGTCGCCTGCGCAGGCTGCTACTTTGACCCCTGCACCTCACCTAGACGCCAGATCCAGCTTAGGTCCGGGAAAGGGACCCAGGACACCAAGACACCAATGCACAGCTGAGCAGTTTCGCATAGTGGTTCCTAGGGGATATGGCTGGGGTGCGGACCCGGGACACCTGCTTCACCCTCAGATGGGCAGCACTGTAGCCCTGGGCTCCCAGGCACCTGGGGTGAGGTGTGACCCAGCCCGCTGCGCCCCACAGGCCTGGCACCTCACCCATCACCCATGCAGATGGGCGTTCCGCACTACGAGCCAGGGCTGAGTACGCCGCTCCTGAGAAGACAGGGCGGGGGCGGCGGAGGCAGGAGGGCTGCACACAGCACGTGCAGCCAGAGTGAGTTGTAAAGAAAGGAACGTGGGGGGGCACGCTGCCCCCGCAGACTCTGCGCCAAGCACCAGCCTGACACGCCCCTTTCCAGAGAAGCGCTGTGTGGGCGGCAGAGGGAAGGCATGCTCACACCAGCGCTGAGGTTTACAGCTTCTGCTCTGGCCTCCCAAGCAGGCAGGTGGGCAGTGGCCTTTCCTGGTGTTACGGAAACGTATTTCCTGTGCCTAGACGTCCCCCCTCAAAGCCTCATGTCCTTTTAGATGGGGCGCTTTTGGGGGCAGCTGAATCTAGAGTATGTGATTGATTTATGGTACAATGCCAGTATTAAGGGTGCTGGGCTTAAGGGTGGGTGATTGCTGAATCAGTCCAGTGACTGGACCGGCACCAGCCTAATCCTGGTAGACTGGATACAATATAAGGGATGGAAAAAGGCTTTCTGCTGTGTTTCACCACCATGAACTGTTGCCCTCTGCCACGCCACCCTGCCGTGCAGCCAGCCGAGTATGGACTGCCACCTCTGCCTTTGCACTGGCACACCCAACCACTCCTAGACAGGACAGGGCCGCCGCCCTGCCCTGCGACTTCCCTGGGCTTGTCCACCCAGCGCTTCCTCCTGCTGGCTCTGGCTCCATGACAACCAAGCAGCCATTTCTCCACTGCCCCCCGGCAGACCACCAACCTTCTCCACCAGGCCCTGGCTGTGCACTTTATTCTTTCCACTGGGGGAATCCTGGGGACCAGGCACAAAGCTCTGGTCTGACCAGAGCAGGCGCACAGCAACTGTGCCGACCAAGGGCCTGCCGGGTGCCCAGGCCTGTGCTGAGTGCAGACTAGGTGCTCGCTCTGCAGAGGGGGCTGGCGGGGAGACGCTGCAGCACACCCCCAGGACTTGCTGCCTGCAGTGTGGGGACAGAGTGATGCTGGGTGGGCTTCCTCCCAGGCAAAGCTGTCAACACGGAGATAGCCATTCCGAATGCATCTACATAACCCCTGCACTCCACACACTCGGGGCACACACGGGCTACCTGGCAAACACCTCAGGGAGCAGAGAGAAGCAGCAGCACAGGGCGAGCGGCTCTCCATCCATGCGGAGACCTCTGCTCACGTGCACCCTGCAGCCCGTCTTTCCTCCCCTTTATCTCTGGGCACGAAGCCTTCCTCCAGGAAGCCTGGTGTCACTATCTCATGGTCCCTTCGGTACCCAAGCACGCACCACCTGGGAGTCACAGCTGGGGGATGGAGCAAGCAGACAGGCTGACATAAAAATCACGGGAGGAGGACGGCGCTGCTGCAGAGCCGAGCTGCTGCTAAGCTATCGCACAGAGGCCTGGGCTCCTCCAGGCAAGGCCGACCACCTTGCTCACGCTGGGGCTGCCCGGAGCGCCCCTCCTGCATCAGCCCTTCCACAAGGTCCCGTCCTACAACAGCCCTCAGCCAGAGACAGCATCCACATGCCAGGGGGCTGGGGTGCCGGCTGGCAGATACTGCAGAATTCCTGAAGCCCTGGGTGGGCCGCTGCTGCCACGGGGCAACAGGTAACCTGCTGCATACCAGGGCAGCCTCTCTGAGCCTCCCGCCCCTCACCCTCACTGCAAACCGTACACGCCACACTATTTTTAGCTCTGCAGCAATGCTCGTTGTAACTCTGAATCCCTTTGCTCTATTCAAAGAAACAGATCAGAAATATAAAAACGCCACGTCCACCCAAGAACTCGCCTGGTTCCCTCACCAGCTCGTAGCACTCTGAAGAGCACGTCAGGTGGACGGTCACATATACACGGGACTGTCCCTTGTGTCTGCCTCCATTACAGCAAAGGCCACTGACTTTTGTCCTGTGGGGCAGTCCCTGGGGACGGTTGGCCAGGCCTGGGCTGGCAGCCTCTCAGCTAGGCACAGCAGGACAGGAGCCCTGCCAAGCTGGGCAGATGCCCTTGCCAGGTACTTTTCACTAAGAAAATTTCTCGGAGCACCAGGCTGTGTTAAACACAATCTCTGTAAGCACCTGGGCCAGTTTTGGGGGCTTAATGAAGACGCATTGTTGGCAAAGGGGGAGAACTATCACAGGGCTTAAACAAGCCACGGGACTAGAGTAAACCTTACAAGGCCATCAGAGAACCGAACACAAAACCCTCAGTGCCCACTGCGTGTCGTACTCCCCGGCCAGCCCGACTGCAACTGTGGTGGCTGTCAGCCGATGCCTCTCCCCTCCCTGCCTTTCCACATAGTGCAGTGCTTTGGTTTCAGCACTGGATGGCGTGGTCACTCTGGGCTGAACACCCCTCTGTGCAGGACCCACACTCGGCACTGTCCACCCACCGCCCCTTGGGGGCTTCCCCACCTCCTGCAGCTCCAGCTGACAGAAGAGAATCCTAAGGCTCCAGAAAGTCAGTTATGCAGTGGTGGCTGTGCAGCCTGTAAGGGACACTCTGGGTCCCTCCCAACCCTTGGCCATGTCTCCCACACACAGAGCAGGCCCCACATTCAGCACCCGGGGGAGACAGGGCTCAGCCAGGGGGCCGTGAGAATCTCCTGAGAATGAGAACGAAGGAGTACAATGCAGGGCGTGCTACTCCACCTCCCGTGCCTGTCTTGTCTGTAAATGGCCAGACCTCAAAGGATTAAGTGAGTAACGCTTTCACACATGTAAACCTCAGGCCCCTCCTCTGCCTGGATTCCTACGGAGCCAAGAGAAAGCCCAAGCTGGAGAGGGCAAAGGCCAGTCCTCAGCTCCCTCTGTGAGGCCGGCTGGAAAAGGAGCAGCGGAGAAGCGGGACACAAACGCACATACACATGCGCACCCCCCCATGCGCTCGCCTCACAGAGCTGCCCACGGCGCCCAGGAGTGGCTTATGCCAGCCGAGCTGGAGCCTATGGGGACACTGTACACCTGCAAGTGCGCTTTCCACAACCAAGGCCAGGTCTGCAAAGGGACACGTTTTGGCGGCTTGCATTTCCTTTACACACTGCACATCAGGGCCCTTATCTCTCCCCCACGCCCTCCTTCGCAAGCCTGGAGCCAGGCTGGGCTTCCGTCCTGGGTGCCACCTGGGCCACAGCCCCTGCCCAGGAGTCTGCTCCACGTTACCTCCAGAGGCCACGTAGAACCCGCTGGGCGCGTACTTGGCCACCACCACCTGGTGCGCATGCTCCGTGTAGATGTCAGCAACTGCAGGGTTCTGCGGGGAGAAGAGCGAAGGGTGAGCAGGAGGAGCGAGGGGGCAGCCGGCCAGGGCGAAGGACGCAGGCCAAGGCCTGAGTGGACGGTCACAGGTAGGGCACCCACACCTCCCACCACTGGTGCCTGCCCACTTCTCTTAGGTGGTAAAGCTTCAGGGAACCCTCCCTTGCCTGCTTTCTTGTCCTTTCCTCAGTACAGAACACACGTGTCTGTGGAACGCACCCATGATGAGAAGGAAAGGGAGTGAATCCCGTCACGCTCCTTCTCCTTTCTGGGACGCTGTGGGTCCGCAGTGCGTTTATTCTACTCCTCTACCTCCACTCTCCCGGGCCACCTCCCACAGCAGCCCTGAGACCCCACAGCCGCCTCCACTGTCTGAGGGCCACAGCTCCACGCTCCACGCTGAGGGTCAGGAGCAGAGCAGGCTGCTGCTGGGGGCCCAGGAAGAAGTGTGGGCTCCCTACGCCCGCAGTGGTGCAGATCAAAGGCTGGCTGGACCTTGCGGCAAAAACAGCGCCAGCATCTGGGGCTGGGGACATCCCCATGCCTCAGCAATGAGTCTGACCCAGTGCTTCACTAAGAGCAGACCTCTGCCCTCCTCCCCCGTACTGGCCGCATGCCAAGCCGCTTCCACCCAGCGCCACAGCCAAGCCTGGCAGGAGGGAAGAAAGGCTCGGACCACCGCTGGCAGCTCAGGATAAACCAGTGCTCTCTGGGAAGAAGAGCTTCCCAGATGCCAGGCTGAGGACCCTGCAGGCTGGGGTAGGGAAGCCCAGCTCTCCAGAACTGGGCAGCTGCAGCGTATCTAATCTGACCCCAAGCATTACCCTGCTGATCTATGCCAGCCTCCTGTCGCCCCACCCCCTCCCTCTCACTTCCAGACACCCCACCCCAAACCAAGACAGCCCTCACCAGCACCAGCCCCTCCTGCTGGGCTGTGAAACCTCCTACTTCCCAATGCTGTTCCCCAAGCTGCCCGCCACCCTGCTACATCCAATGGCCCCATGTAACTGGCATTTCCTCCATTAAGTCTCCTGGACGGTCCCACCCCAGCTCCTCTACACCTGAGGTAGGAATTAGGGCTGGGCACACTAGACAACTGCTGGGTGGAATGTGTCCGAAGTCATAAAACTCCCGGCTAACAGGTTGAGCCCTTGATGGTGAATCATGGCACCAGTGCCACAGCGGGCAAGCAGAGTTCTCTCTGCAATGACATCCCGAGTTGTATGAGTTGTTTCTTTTAAACTAAAGCCTCGGTATTCATGCTGAACTGCAGCGTGGTACGTAAGTGTGGTACGTAAGTAGGCTTATCAGTGTGGTTTGGACACTTGGGATCTAAAAGGTTTGCCACCACCAGGAGCAGATGATTCCTAGAGAATAGGACAAGCACAGAACACGGGACCCAAAGTGACCCCAGGGATCCTGACACTGTACATGCAACCAATCAGAAAGCCATATTCTCAGTCCTTCACTAGAATCTGGCACTGCCACAGGACCAGAGATGCTATTTCAATCCCTCATTTGCATGGGCACATCCAATCAAAAGATGTTTTATCTGAGCCTTTATTTACGTGTGGCAGGAAACCAAGGGAGTTTGTCTGTCAGGGTTTATACCTGGCCTGACACCAAGTGAGTTTTTGATAGGACAATCATCCCAACGCCTTATTTACTGGAGGGCCAACCAGTGAAGTTTGGATACAATGTCACCAAGTGTTTGGAAGGAGAAGTGAAGACCCTGGATTCCTGGTACACTGCTGGTAGAAATGCAGAAAGGCACAGTGGAAAATAGTTTGGCAGTTATTTATAAAATTAGAACACGAGTCATGAAATGAGACAATGCCACTCCTGTGTATCTTCCCAAAGGAAATGAAAGCGCATGTGTACAGAAAGCCTAGAACCAAGCCCAGGGACTTTATCCAACACAACACGGCTCAGCAGTAAAACGCCACACACTATAAATACACCCAGTGGCTGTGGAAAGGCAGATGGAGACGACACACTGTGTGACCCCCCGCCCCACAGAAGAAATGCTGGAAGGTGGCCCCTTGAGAGTAGAGCTGCTGTTGCTGGTGATGGGGTGAAGACAGAATGACCACCACAGGCTAAGGGGTTTTCTGGTACCGTGGCAATGTTTTTTATCAGGACCATGGCTGCGTCATGTGACCATTCACCAAAATCCAAGCCATCAGTGTTTGTAAGCCCCACCTCCTTGAAACTGCAATGCCTGCTGTCTCCTGCAGCTCTGCCCGCCTGCCTGGTCACTGCCTCCCTCCTCTGGTGAGCACCTGGGGGACATGATGACACCCCAAGATGAGGCCTCAGGGACCCCCCATGGGCGACCCAAGACAACCCTCCACTCTACAGGTGCCACAGCCTCGCTCCAGACAGCGAATCCCCCCGCAGTTCCCAAGCAGGCTGGAACCCTCTGCAGGCCAGGGTGAGTCCAGGGCAAGACCACAGAAGTTCTGCCCCTGAGAATTCCTTCCCCTAGATGGCTGGGTATGTGCAGACAGGATGTGGAAAGCCCCATAGGGCACCAAATCCAGAGCTGGCTGGATGACTCACTCACTCTCACTCTCGTTTGTATTCTAGATACAACTGGGTCAGAGTGGGGAGAGACTCCATGTTACAGATAATGACTTACACCTGAGTCACGAGGCCCCTCCCGCCCGCCCTGCTCGCTTGGCTCACTGCTGTGGCTACCTGCCCCCAGGCCCGAGGCATCCCTTTCCTGTCCAGCAGCCTCGGGGAGGGAGAAGAGGGCTGGAGGGCTGGGGCGCGGAGCTTACTGGAGAAGCACTCTGGAATGAAGATGAGGCGGAGGGGAGCACTCCCACACAGAAGCAGCAGGGTAGACACTGTCGGGGGGCGGGGGGGCAGGCGTGCGGGGTCACCTGCAGAACAGCCCTGGGTGGCCCCACCCAGAGGCGCCCTCCCCAGACTGAGCTCCACAATCGCAGGCCGGACACAGGTGTGCAGGCCTCCTGAAAACCTCCCACTGGCTCCGAAATCCACCCCTTTACCCGCTGCACTTGCGTCCAGTTCTTCTGGCCCTCCAGGGGGAGTGAGAGTCCCACCACTATCCCTCACTTCCGAGGCACCACCTTCTCCCTGCAGGAGTCCTCCACACCTTCCCAGTCCCTGTCCTGCCCAGAGGGGACTCAGCAAGACACAAGGCCTGCTAGGCAGCTCCCAGACGAGATGGAGGCTCCTGTGGGCTCCCTGGCGCCCATGGAGGAAGCCCCCATCACCTGGGCAAGGCAAGTGCCCCTTCAGGCAGGGCGCTGGGCTCCGAACACCCCAGGCCTAAAGCCCGAAGCGGATCCCACTGGTGCCTTATGCTCCCTGGTGAGCAGGGCCTGACCCAGGTCCCTGCAGAGACACAGCCCCAATGCAGTGACACAGGCCTCTGCAAAACAGGGGAGAGCCACCCGGGCTCCACGCCCAGAACCCACAGCCTCTGTGGTCCAGAGTCCACTTCCCATGACTGTCTCCTCCATGCCATGCTCTACCAATCGCTGCTTGAAATTTCCCCATCTAGACCGTCTTCCCTCCTTCCCAATCCCAATGACCTTAGCAGGCAAAGGCCACCGCCTCCAGGAACCCTTCCCTGATGCTCCCAGCCCCGAGGGCCCACATTCTTTCCTCCTTGCGCCCTCCACCACTTCTGTACTTCACCTATCTTTTTTTTTTTTTTAATTTAGTTTTTCTCCGGTACGGGGAACCAAACTCACGACCTTGCGCTTGCCAGGCAGGCGCTTTTGCCGCTAAGCTAAATCCCCAGCCCCTTCACCTATCTTCTGCACTGCCAAGGCCATGCCAGGCAGGATCTGTGTATCTAATTTGCTACCCCGTGGCCTCTGAAGACCAGTACACGTGTACCCTGTGGTCCTCTGCACACACTGAAGAGCCTGGGGGAATGTGAAACTCTTTGTAAAGTCACAACAGCCCCACAAGCCCATTTTACACAAGGATCCAAGGCTTAGAGACAAAGCAAATGAAATGTGTCTGGGTTCGGCCGTGAACTGGCACCAACACTAGCCTGATTCCTTAACTCAGGCAACTGGAGCTGTAGATGTAGCTGGCGGTGGGACAGTTACTCAGGCCCGCCCCGGAAGACTCCAGTGTAACCCTGAGCACATTCTATCCCTCACTGTGTGCCCCCTTCCCGCTGCCAGCGTTCAGACTCCAGCACCTCCTTGGCCTTCAGTGTCCCCACCTGGAAAGAGGGATGAGGGCATCCACCACAGGACGGGGACAGGGCAATGTGCTGGTTACATCTCACACTGGCTCCAGCATGCCCTTTACTCCCAGGTGAAGGGAACAGGGCGACCACCCACTGCCAGGCCACTGCCAGCACCCAGGGTGCCTGGCCTACCCCAGGAGCTCAGCTGGGCAGTGGGATGGGGCTTCTTTCAAGCTAAGGACCCCAAGAGCAGCAAGCCCTCCTGGAAGAAGTGCTGGACCAGCCACCAAACCTGGGGGCCTGAAGGTCTCCCTGGAGCGAGTGGAGAAGCAGCAGAGGGTCCTTTCCACCCTCCTTTCCATCTGCCCCCGACACGGCTCTGCAAGGGCAGAGGCTGCAGGACAAGCGCCCCCAATCACCCCGCCTCCACACCCAGCCAGAAGCAGGGCTGCAGGAGCCCAGGGTGGGCCTGTGGACTCCAGGGCCTGTGTGCTTCCTGTGTGGACTCCTGGTACCTGCTGTGTGCCTCAATCCTCCCCCTGGAGAATTCCTACCATCCTCCACGGCCATGCTCCAATGTGCCACTTCAGCAGCAGCTGCCCTTCCTACTCCATGGCACAGACGACCATTCCCTTGCATTTCCAAAGCACTCCAGATATTCTCATAAAATCCTCAATCTCATGTGCAAAAACATATTTCTACCAGGGTTTTCAGACCGGGGACCACAAGCAGTCGGGGCTTGGTAACTGTGTTGCGGGATGGTCCTGTACCTTGCAGGGCGTTCGGCAGCCTCCCTGGCTATAGGTACCAGGTAACTGCCAGTACTGTCAGGGCAATGAGAGCTGGGCAAAGCCACCCCCGGAAAAGTACCTATTGAAATTTTGGCCACAGTGCATGAGGCTGGCTCAGCAAGATCCCAGCTTAGGGGGGACACTGGTGTCAGCAGAGGGAACCAAGGGGGACCTGTGCCTCTCGTGAGCCCGTGAGTGGTGTGGATCTCCAAGCAGCCCTGCCTCTGCTCCAACCCTCAGACTAGAACTCTGCCCTGCAGGTCTCAGCTTGTCACGCATCTGCCCACCTTCCAATGGGCCCAGTCATCTCTGGAACAGAGCCAGGCTCTCTACCACCAAGTGGCCTGAAATCCCCCCAGCCCTGCAGCCATCAGCCCAGCTTTGTAGAGCTGGCACCCACTGGTCGTCCCAAACCCACAGTCACCACCCTATGACATAGCACACTGCGCTTCCAGACTGCAGGGCACAGGGTTCCTGGCTCTGGACTTGAATGTGCTCATTTCTGTCCAGATGGTCACCAAGCATGTCACTTCCTACTGCTCCTGAGATCATGCCACTCCTTCCCAGGATAGAACTGCTTGGGTAGGGCCACCCGCTGCACCCTACAGGCGGAAGGCCATCCTAAATGCGCAGCATGGACTCAGCAGGCATGCCATCACAAGGGGACTGACAGGTCCTTCTGCATGTGCTCAGTACCAGATGGTGCCACATGAAACCGGGTATGGGACGATCTGCACCCTGTTCGATGAGACAGGTCCACGGATAGCGCACTGGGACACAATGTCAACTTGCTTGCTTTTCATGTCTCACTCCATGAGATTCAGTACTATAAGCACTGTAGCTTTCTCAATGCACCGTCTTAGTGCTGGAATCTGGGAACTGCGTACTTAAGCAGCCAGCCCCACACATGCCCACACAGTGAGGCCATTGAAAGGCTCACTGGCATGAGCTGGTCTGTACATGGATGTGGACACAGGCAATTTGGAATCATGAACAGGTTCCTTCACGGTCCCAGCCAGCATCCCTCCCCCGTGTCTACAGAGGTCACAGAAGGCAGGGTGACACAGGCTTCAAAGTTAGCAGTGACTCTGGTGATGGGAGCCCACAGGACAAGGTTACCTGCAGGGAAGCACGGCAGTGGCCACAGGGAGCCTTCAATAAACCCCCTGCAGCACAAACTCGCCTTGGCTGGGGTCCCTTCCACGGTGTCAAGCAAGGTGCATGCACTGTTCACGGCAGCCCTCGCTCTGGAGCACTCTCCTGGACTGCCAGTTTCTAAGTGGCCACCATCCTGTGCTTTAACCCTACAAAGAATCTTCTCCCGGTGGAGCAATGAGACGTATTCAGAGATAACACCTCCACCAGGCACACTGGCACATGCCCGTAATCCCACCTGCTCTGCAATTTGAGGCAGGAGCATCACAAGTTGGGGCTTGTCTTTGGACAATTCAGCGAGACTCAGTCGCAAAAATTAAAAAAGTGCACGGGATGTAGCATCTGAGTTGGAGCCTCAATACATACAGAGGAAAGACTCCTTCCCTTCAAGTTTAACAAGTGATATTATCCATCAACAGTAAGGTTAAGATGTTAACGACAGCAGTAGCTCCCAAGGGAAGTTGGTAAGAACATTCTTCAGAAGTGGGTTCCCTGAGCCTGGGATATAGCTCAGCAGTACAAGACCCTGCCCGGCAAGCCAAGGCCTTGAGTTCGATTCCCCACACCAAAAAAAAAAAAAAAAAAAAAGTGGGTTCCCCAAAATTATGCCCAACAATCTAAAAAGCCCACCTTTTCTTCTCCTACAGTAAAACCTCAGGGGCATTTCAACCAGTATCTTCTGGAGGAACTGCAACACGCCAGGTCAATCTACCAACAGGGCCTACGCTGGAGGGCAAAGGGCAAGCCTGGCTTTCTGGAGCTGATGTCCAGTGAGGGATAAACAGCAGACAGGTACCTATGTACAGCTGGCGGCAGGGCCCCACCTGTTTGCTTGCTTCCCATTGATCAGAACTGAGCAACAGAGAAGGTGACAGGTGCAGATGGTACTTAGGGGAAGCCCCACTAGGCCACCTGTGCAAAGAAATTCAGGCAAAAGCAAGCCAGCAGGTTCCAAGAGTGACACGCAGCGTGTCTCAGGGTGATGCATATAGGGCTGGTGAGGCCTGCTTGGCCTCAGAGAAGACCCGGCTTTCACAGAGACGGGAGACTGGGGAGGGTTGCAGCCCACAGGTCTCACAGGTCTGCATGGAACCACTCCAGCTAGGCTCTGAACAGAAAAGACCACAGACAGCAGGGGCAGAAGCAGAACAATCCAGCGGGAGAGAATGGTAGCCTGGGTGGGGTGGGAGCAGAGCCACGCCAATCTGTCAAGATCCTGCACACCCTCTCCATGGACAGCCAAGGGGACTGGTTGAAGAATGAGATGAGCTGTGCCGGGGAAGTGTGGACAGAGCCGAGTCCCAGGGCTTGGCCTCAACAGTCAGACGGAGGTAGTTGCCTTTGTGGGGTAAGTGCACACGGGAACCCCAAGTCTGACTTGGGCATGTGGAGATGCCATGCAGACCTTCCATGACCTGGTGCCAGCCTCCCTTTCTCCCCTCTTCCTCTGCAGGGACCAGGGGCTACAGGGCGCCTTCCCCTGCAGAAATGAAATCAGACCACCTTCGTTGCTACACACTGAAAGTTGAAGGGAATTCACACCTCACTTTTTGCTAGAAAGACTTTGCCCTAATAGAAACCATACCCACCTTTGAGGACCAACACCCCACCCATCAATGTAACTAGTGTCTTGTATCACTGGCACAGGGAGGGATGGATCGGTGGCACCTAATGTTACAATGCAGGAACTTAAACTGGGAGGGAAAGAAAGAAGATGCACCTCAGGGGAGAATGATAAAGGCTGGGAGGAATAAGAATGAAGACCTCAGACCAGCTGGCAGAATGCACTCTGTGAGTCAGCAATCACTTCTTGCAAAGAAGTGCTCCATGCTGGCTGTGAATCTGCCTCCTTCACCTGCCAGAGCAGGGCTCCTCTGGGGAGGAAGAGACCCAGCAGGGGGATGGAACAAGCTGGCAGCACTCCACACAGTTCCCCTAGCAGGAAGTGAATGCAGGTGAATGACACAGGGAAGCCCCGCTGGAGGCAAGAAGAAGAATCTCACTGCTCAGTATCTGTTCACTGCTTTAGGATCTCTTCTATGTCTAACTACTAAGTGAGGACCTGCTAAGGGCAGGTCCCATTTTCACTCTCTCCCAGGACTTTGCCAGCACTGCTATGGAAGCCCTGGGTATTGTTTCCCCAGCGGTAAAGGAAGCTGGATCAGCTTTCTAGGAATCCCTGTGACTAGCCAAGCCTTAGCATCTTCAAGGCAGGTTCACACCCACCCACTCCCTCCTGTGAGGGGCCCAGCAATCCCTGGCGGGGCAGCAAGCCCCAGACAGAGCTCCATCTTCCAGCAAAGGAGCAGCAGGCACTGGCTGGCTAAACTAGCCACAGGGACATAGCCAGCAGCACTTCCCACCAGACAGGAAACGGAGCCCTGCACTCCCTCAGCCAGTTGTGAGGCTCATGGAGCCCAAGTGCCTCAAGCCATAACCCCAGCCGATCTGATGGCAGATGTGAGCTGAAGCTGACACCCCTGGGAGCAAGCACATGTGCACTAGCCCAGCTCCCAGCACGGAAGAAGCCCCCTAAGGGGGCCACCCTGGCACCTGGGGCTTCCACCCCACACCATCCTCAGGCCCAGGAGAGGGAAGCAAGACTCAAGTGGGCCATCCTCCAACTGGGGGAGAGTGACAAGCAGCCCGGGCCATTTAGACTATCATGGAGGAATACCGTGAACCTGAGAGGATTTCCCAAGGAGCTGGCTCTAGAAGCATTTTCAGTCTGGGTACAGAGCGCCTGCAGAGAATGATTCATGAATAAGCTGGTTCCTGTTTTGCTCTGAGGCTCAGATCCACAGCGGCAGATCAGGCTGGAGTCCAAAGCACTGGGTGTGCACAGTGGGAAGCTGAGGGTTCTGATGTGATTATGCATAAGGCCATTCACCAAGTGCTCAATGCACACCAACCACCCTGGCTTTCCCACGCATGCCACTGGCCATGCCTTAGGCCAAAGGGGCAGGAGGAAGTGAGGGCATTATCACCTCACCATCTCAGCATTACAGATGAGGAAACTAAGCTCAGAGAGGACAGGTTACTAGTCACCCCAAGATCAGGCAGCAGCTGCAGGGGCCTGTCTGATCCCTCAAATCTAGAGCCCTTGCTCTCAGAACTAAACTAATCTGAGCCTCAGTTTCCCCACCTCCCCACCCCAAAAAAGGGCCTGGAGAAACAGGATCAGATTTCTAAGTTCCTGAGGTGTGGTCACAGGGCCCAGGGGGCGTGGCACCCCACCCTTGGCCCTCCCCAAGCCCTGGGCAGGGACAGCAGGGGGCGGAAGGGGAAGGAAAAACCTCTACTCCTGAGGTTTGCCGGCTGGCAGGGAGGAGAGCGGGCTAGATGCGACAGGGGTACTCACGTCGATGTTTCTCAGGACAACGCACTTGCCATTGGTGTACAGGAAATTGTTGCCCTTGGGGTCCCCGCCGATAATTTTAGAGACGCCCCTCTCCACCTGGGGGAGGCTGGCAAACACCTTCTCTGCGGAGACAGAAGCGCGCAGGGCGCGTGAGGGGTGCGCTTGCCTCGGCCCCCCAGGCCGGGCAGAGGTCTGGGGAATGCAGGGAGAGGGGCCCCCAAAGGTCACCTGTTGCCGCCCGCGAGGGGCGCCTGCCACTCTCCAGGCGCTCAGGGGCTGCGGCGACTTCCTGGCCGGAGCTCGGGCCAGGCCCTGGGGGACGCCGGGGTCGCGCGGCCCGCCCCCCGACTCGGGGGCCAACTCCCGGGCTGCCCGGGGATCGCC
>NW_004955549.1:2607689-2635140 GCF_000276665.1 Chinchilla lanigera | reverse complement strand
GGCCCATCCAGCCACTTGCTCAATATGTTGGGCTCCGAGCACTTTTGCGGGGAGGGCCCTGTGCTGTTTGCCTCAGAAACAGGCGGGGAAGCACGTGGGTGTCAGCCAGGTTTTGTCCACAGTGGGAAGTGGCCATGTGAGGGTCTGTGGCTGCATTGTCTGTTTTTGAAATATACTTGTAAGTTCTTGGTCTGGCTCAGGTGGGATCCAGGAAACATGCAGCGTCTAATTAGCTATGAAGAGGGGGAAGTGTGGAGTCACACAGGGCAGAAGTAGCTATATGATGCTCACCTGTGATTCTGAAGTGGGTTCTGGGGCTGTCCCTCTAGAAGGGAAAGCTGAGAGCTGGCCCATTCCCCCCAAATTATGACTACCAAAATTTTCTACTGCCTACATGAACCTACATAGAAGTTTTAACTTCTGGATTGGAAATTCATCCCACCAATTACAAGTGCATTTGAACCTGTTCTGTGACATTGTTATTGGAACTGTTCAGGGTGTTTTATTGCCAAAACCTCTTGTTTCTGATTCAGCCCACCAGGGAGGCGGGGCTTGCAGATAGGGATGCCCAACTGCTGTAACCAGGGCCACACAGTTTCCGCCAGGTAAAGGCTTCTCTCCTGTGTGAGGTCATCTATAGTAAATGTCCTTGAGGGAGCTCAGCACTAGCCTCAATCAAGACTACTTATAACATGGTTCAAGGAACACGTGTTCTGTGCTCCTCACCAATGACTGAGGGTGATCCTGCTAAGGTCCCATGAGGGCTAATTAGCTGCAGTTGACAACTCTTGGTTGAAATCACATTGAATTCTTGCTTAAAAGACTTGAGGTCCTAAGCCTGTGTCTTACGATGCTTCACTCAAATCTTTCCCTAGCTGTGGGTCTGGGCAGTTCCTGTCCCTTACACTCAGCTTTTCAATAAGAGGCTTGCATGCCTATGATTGCCCTGCTGCGTGAGACTCTGCACATAGTGTTGCCCTGGAGCAGATCACGGGAGTCGTGGCTGGCCTCTCCTCTCCCTCTCTGCTTCAGGAAGTCGCTGGCATACTCTGGGATACGGTCGCATGTTCTCTCACTGAAAACTTCTGGAGCTTGGCACTGGCTACAAGTCAGGCTTCACTTTCATCAGGGCCTCAGGTTCTGAGTTGGCTGAGTTGAGAAGCTAGTAAGAAGGGTGCAGCCAGCATTTCAGGGTCAGGTCTGTCTTCCTCAGGGGCTGACCTGCTGTCTCTTGCATATGGGAGGGCTGAGGTTTTGGGACCGGGCATAGAAAATCTTAGGCTCCTAAATGATGGTGACATAAAATAACTGAAATAAAAAATTTGAGCTACATGTCAGTGCCTATACCTGAGGAGCACAAACTCGAGCAAACACAGGTCTCTGCAAGAGGTTACGTTAGAGTGCATAGCCACACAGAACAGTAAAGGGAGTCATGACATAGGTAGACTGTAAACAGGTAGGAAATCTATGACTCAGAGGTTGCCTTTTAACATGGTGGTGGAACTACATTACAGGATCCAGGCGCCAAATATGTCCTTAGCTTTAGGTTTGTAGCAGCCTTGTCTGCCAAGGTTGGTAATACTGAGTTTTATCCTATCAGAAATTCTCAGCCAGGTGCAGAGGCCTCATAAGTTGCCAGTGAAAGAGGCTTAAAGGTAGCCTGATGTTACTTTTACTACTTGGTCTGCCACATTCTCTGTCTCCATGATGTTTCCAGTGGAGGTAGAAGCGATATAAAAATGGGGTAGAAAAGAAACAAAATCATAACTAAAATTTATACATTTAAAAAGACTACAAGTTCCTGCAGCCAGCTGAAGTAACCCAAAAATCCAAATTTCTTTGGTTACATTTAGGCTCTTTCCCTACCAGACCCATCACACCCTAAATTTCTTAGGAATACTGAAGGTCCACAAATGGGTTTAATTGAAAGGAGCAGGAGTCTTGATCCTAAGATGAACAAGTTGAGAGAATCCCGAGCATATCAACATAAAAAGATGTGCCCATCCCTGCAGAGTGGGTTGGTACCCTCTTTGGAGGTGGGTTGCCTTCTGCAAGTCTCTATCTCTTCACAAGAAGCATAAATGTTCCCTGTCTGAGGAAATGTGTCACATTTCTCAGAACCCCTACTCCACCCTTGAGTGCATCATAAACTCTGCCTAACAAACCCTCCTGTGTGTCTCACAAATGCAGCCTGAACATTTTTCCGTGAAGAAAGTCAGCAAGCCTGCAGACTGATTTTTAAGAAGGGTGGGGCTAGGTTCCATTTTTTTTTCTCAGCCTCGGGAACCTCCTCAGATCCCAGCCTGGTGACACAGTGACAGTCAAACAATATAGAAGCTCTTGACTATAAATGTTGCTCAAACTTGATTGAGTAAAGGGTAGAAGCTGTTAGCTTTCTCCAAACCAAACTTAAAGCTGATGTTTTTCTCAGGGTGAGGAAAAAATATCTGACATCCGCAAATTAAAGGAGGAAAGATTGATGGAAGCTCAGTTTGTGAAGGTTCAGTCCATAGTTGGTTGGCTCCAAGGCAGAATGGCGAGGCAGAGAAACGGAAAGCAAAGAGCTTTCTTTCTACTTTCCTTGCATTCAAGCTTCAAGCCTATTGGTTTTTGGCACCCGCACCCAGAGTGGACTTTCTGTCTCTTCAGTAAATCCCCTCAGCCACAGCCAGAACCACACTAATCCAATCAGTGATCACAAGCCCTGGGGTTGGAGGAGGTCCTTGACGCATCTAGAAATCCATCCTGACTTCTTCCAGCACATGCACTACAGACTACTGCCCTCGACGTGTTGACAGCTCTCTCCAGTAGGCAATCCAGAACTGTTTAAATCTGCATGTGGCCAGAGAGGTGTATTAGTTTGCTCCAGCTACCATAAAAAAAATAACTACGTGGCTTACATAGTAATCTGCTTTGGAGGCTGCTTACACCTGGCTAGTGGGCTTCAGTCACTACCAGTGGCATGTTGGAACTAGGTAGGGCTTCTGTACACAGATGTAAGTTCTGTGCTCCGAGGTTTGCCTTTACAGTAGATTCAAAGGGAGATTCCAGGTTGAGGTTGGAGATGGATGAGTTCAGACTCAGTGGATCACATGACAGCCTCGTGTACTTCTGGGGAACCCTTGGTTTTAAGCAAGGCATTGTTTCATCAACAAGTATGTGTCTCATTGAAACACTAAGCACCTTTTGGTGCAGGTATTAATTCCCAGCAAGTTGGCCGCTCAGTTGTGCATTGCACTGGAGAGGCTGTGGTTTGGGGCATAGTAATGGTGGCCTCTCAAAGGCTTAGCCCTGAATATTAGATTGGTCAAAGTCAGGCACTGTGACATTTGTTCCTCGGCCATGTACCTAGTGTCTGCCTGGCACATTGTGGGTGTTGAATTACATGAGTTGTAATGTGATATTTCCTGGAAGTAGCCTCTTAACTGAGAATCAAAGCCTCATAGCTATGTTTGTGTAATATCAAACTTGGAAACCAGAAATGTTTATCTCAGAGAAAATATTGCCAACCACTGTGTGTTGTGGTTTACTGAAAAGGTCAGACACAAAAATAGAATGTTGTGATTCATGGTGCTAGTAGGCTTTTATTCTCCTTTGGAAAAATGTTTTATGCATTATGAGTAAAGCATATCCCCTTAGTGGAAGCATGCTTCTTGGCAGAACTGGAGTGTCCTGAGGGCCAGGTACATGGAATGGGGCTGGCGTGTTGTGGAGGCGTGGGGATCGTCATCCCTCTGCTCTGCAGGGAAGTGACTCCAGAGCCTGAGACCTGATGCACATGGAGGAAGAGTACAGAGGATGGGACACTTGGTAGAAAAGGGGAGTCTGCCTGGGAGAAGTTGGTGTGGCTTGGAAATGGGCTGGGGATGGCTGAGGCCTTTCATGTGGTGGTTCTGATCTCCAAAACCTGAAGTTACACCTTTCCTCATGGCACCAAGAAGGGCTTTCAGGTCTCTAAAACAAGACATAGGTCTCATTGTTGTCACTGTGGACATCATGGTAGGGTGGGTTGGATGCGGGGAGGGGGGAGATTGGCGGACAGCTGTGGAGGGTACTGGTGTGATCGGATGGTGGCCAACATGAGCTGGCCAACAGCAAAGCTGATTGGTGCTGGTAGGGGAGACAGTGCTAAATGTACTGGTGGGGGAAGCAAAGGCGCCCCCAGGGGTGACACTCTTGAGTTAGACAGCTGAGCAGGTGATCCTAGTTACTTGGAAGCTAAACTGCAAGCCACCAGGGATCTGACTGCTTCTTGTATGCACAGTAAGGACTGACCATTACCTTTATCAGCTGTAGTGACCTCAGCTCCCCAGGGCCCTGCCACACTAAGTTGGACAGCTGACATGGCTGGGGGGCTTTCTGGTAATATTTGATGAATTTTTCCAAAAGATGTTGGGTGAAGACTGACAATATATTTAATATGGAAAAGATATAATTGGACTGCTGTTTCCATGAAAGAAACCTACACAGCCCAAGTCCATGGCTCTACAGTAGGATGCATTTCAAGTTTCTCCAGTCTATGGAGGAGTCACAAACATTGGGATCATGTAAGTTCACAGTCCTAATGATAGAGGAAAGTTATAACTCCTCACCTGTTGGATGTCAAATGTGCCAAGATCTTGGTCTCACAACATGGAGGAATAATGTTAGCAACCAATGGAGGAAGCTGGTTTTATTGGACACAGAATAGCTTCTGGATCTCAAATGGGAGGCCACTGAGGCCCTTTGACAGGGGTAACTTCTACAGGAAAATCATAATGTGGATACAAAGTGAGCTGAACTACAACCAACCTTATAGGATTACAAGTACAGCACAGCTGCTCACCTAATACTGATCCAATAGGGAAATGAATCATGAAGCCATGGGTACCTGAGAAGAAGAAAGGCGTTTTGGGAAGAAAGTGAGGAGTATAGGTCCAGATGTTCTGGCCATCTGTCCATGTGTCTGAGGCCTCTCTGAGCCCACTGGACTATAATTTCCAGTTGCTGGTTATCTTGTAGGCCTGGCTGCCACATCTTCTTCCCGATGCCTGGCTCTTTAGGTTTGCCTCCAGCCATAATTCTGATGTGTCTGTTTTCTGTGTGGACTCGCTTGAGACTTCACATCTCTTGGTGTACATGGTAATTTCTATCTATCTTTGCTCCCTATAACATCTCTGGTTCTGAAGTGGTAGCAGCATTAGGTCATCTACTCTGGGACAGGATGTGTCCCAGTAGGTAGATGAACCAATTCTACCCAAGCTGTCTTGAGCGTGAGTCCTGGTGTTTCTCCTATTGCTGTGTTTGTACCATATCCACACTGTCCCCAGTTGGGGTAACCGTGTGATGTAGAAGGCACAGCTGGTCTAACCACCTTGGTGTCTCCATATGGATGCAATACAACTCCTGTGTATCCCTTGTTCAAGTTTCGATAATTAGAGACCCCAAGTCACTTCTCACAATGCTCTATCTGGTAAGGTAGCAAATCACCCAGTTCCCTCTGGATGGCTCTTTAATGACAAAGAAGTAAGTTATGCTTTAAAGGGAATTTGGCTAAACTAATAGTAATGGGATAGTACAGAAGAAATTCAAGGGTCAGTAATCTCCAACCTTAAAACAGGGTGTCTGGTCATAAGAAAGTACATATGGCCCTTCCTGTGGCAAACCAAAATCCCTGTGACCAAAATGGATTTGCTGTGATGACAAGTATCACATTTGGTCTTCCTAGTTAGCTGCTGAATTCCTTTGGGCTCCTCTAGAGTTGAGCAGTGCATAGGACGTCAGGTCTTCCTAGGTGCATACTGTATTCGCTATGACACCTAGAGCTTGGATCTATTGATGCAGTTAGACACAGAACTTGTATCGCTTTCTCACTTGACACAATTCAAATCTAATTCATAAGTGGCAGAATTATTAGATTTGAGATAGTAAGCTGCTTAAAAGTGCATCTTGGGGTATTGAGTGAAACTTAACATTGATGACACATCTGCTAATAAGTTCTTAACTCTGTTTAAGATACTGTGCTGAGTGCCCAGAGCATGTCAATGAATGGCAGGGTGGATCAAGAGTTCAGTTTATGCTCATGACCCCTGTTGGGCTGCGTGAGGAATCCTATGTAGCCTTAGTGCTACAGACCTGGTTTCTCAAGGCTTTTCCTACGTGAAGGAAGCTGATGACTTGGGGGTGTGAAGGATGAAAGTGGTGGTGGTTTAGAGGCAACTGAAGAATCTTGGGTGAGTTTGGTTGTGGAACCCCATCTTATTTCTTAAGAGTTAGGGGTGGAATCAAAGTGTTCCCAGTGGGCAAGGAGGTGCAGAAGGAAGGTAGAACTGAGGTTTCCCTGGCAGGGTAGAGATGTATCAAGTCCAGAATTCTACTGAGGGACAGGAATTTCACAGCAGGTTACTCGGGGTTTAGGGCCCAAGGGGCAGGTCTTTGGGGGTTAGAGACTGAAAGACTAGAGAAAGCACTGTAGCCTTTTTGAAGTCTTAAGAAAGCTTTAGAAGACGCCCTGATGAGGACAGCTTAGAGCCCCAGTGGCGAACGTTTGAGGGACTGCCTGACCTGCAACCCTAACTCACCCTTCACAAAGTGCCAACACTGCAATGTAACCTCAATATTGTTTTAGTTTACAAAAAATGACTAACATTCTTTTGTTACAAGAAAACACTTAACAGCTCTCAATGATAAAAACAACTGTTTAGTGAATAGTGCAAGTTTGCACGTGACTATGCCTTTGCTCAATTCATGGGATCTTTGCTGTTGCGGGCATGCTGATAATTTGTCAAACCTTGGCTCCTACCTCGCTAGTTTGAAGGAACACTTGCAGCACTTGGCTCATCAGTTAGTCTGTTCCTTGTATCGGATCTGATAGAATTCAAAGCTGAAAACAGCCACTCACAAGCATCAGATGATCTATGCAAAGGAATAATGGCCGTTACATGTGCTTTCACTGACTGAAAATTATTTGGCAGACACTCCCACACTCCGGGTCTCATTTTCAGAAGTATCAGCTGTGCTGTCCTTTGTCATCCCTCCACACTCTCTGAAGTGTTGCACACAGGTCATAGCATTTATTTTTTTTGGCTTGTGCCTTCTTGAAATTCCAATGGATCCCTTTCCGGTTTTCCGAAATAGAACCAGTGTAAGCAGGAGTGATCCAGGTGCCTTTATCTGGAGAAGGAAACACAGGGTTGTCTCCACATGAAGGAACTGCGAAACTCATTCCTAAAACTTTCCCTTGCAGCTGCTCCAATGCTAGAAAATTCCTTGTAGATTTCTCAATGGATTGTGGGATTGTGTGCAAGTGTTGCAGGATTTGCCTAAATGCATTTTTAGACTGGAAATATTTGAGCTGCCTGCTCTCAAGGTCTTTCACCTGTGTGGGGAGCTGCTGACATTTACCAAGCACAGGACTTGATATTTGACAGTATTTCCACTAGGTGGCATCTTGGTGGTACATTGCATAATTTTATCCTCTTTTTGAGAAATGAAAGGATTGCTTCCACAATATAGCCATTTTGATAAAATCCCCATCAGAGAAGTTTACCATGTTTTTTCTATGCACAATGAAATTTGCATATATGCATCAGTCCAATGATTTAAGATAGTTGCAAAAACTGATACTGGGAATACTTAATTTCCCTTCAAGAAACTTTCAGTTTCACCAAGTTCGGCAACACTTCTGTAGCTGGTGTCAAATGCCACTGCCACTTACTGTGCAATGCACGCTTTCTCCACACAGAATACGTAACGCTTTCCCTCTCCAGTGACTGTCTAGGCCTCGTGAAGTGATCTTCCACTATGGTCAGGGCCCAACCTATAAGCGAGTTCTCTTCTGGGAGGACACAAATCTGATTCCTTTGTAAGTCTGACAAAATGTGTCTGAATACACCTTTGACACGTGTACATGTGAAACATAAAGCCAAACACAAACACTACAAACTATTCTAGTTGCATTAAAATGGGGATACAGTATAGCACAACAACTGGCATGCAGGGGATTTTGTATGGAGTGAACGCACAAGGGAGAGTAACTGGAGGAGCGGGGAGGGTGGGTCGGAGCTGGTGGACATATGAAGACCAACAGGAGAACATAAAGCAAGACGGGATTCGGCCCACACCGGATGGTCATGACACAGGTTTTTTTATTCAACTCTCTACTCGCTTGGAAATGACTCAGTGTAGTGCTTGAGCAACAGCTTTTGTCTCAGAAGATTCTGAGTCACTTGACGGCATTCTGAATAGCTGCTGCTACCTTTGCATATCGTTTGAGTCCTGTGCCTCAAACTGTGCCTCAAATCAAGACAATCCCCTTGCCTTTTCCTATGTTATGATCTCTTCAGTTCTTCAGGTACATCTTACTCTTTTTATCTTCTAAATGGGTGTCTAATTGCATCAAGACCTCCTTAGTAATCATGTTACATAAAGAGTTGTAGCTCCTTATAGGTAAGGGTCATTAAATTGTCGAAGACCACTTCGGACTCCTTACTCATCTTAAATCCAGGAGCTTCATGAATTGTGGGCAAAGGTTCTTCAAAACCCCATGCATACTAACAGCTAAAACTACATGCCAAGAAGAGTTGATTTTTTTTTTTTTTAATGGGCTTTGAGACATTTGTTCCTATCTCCAAATGGTCATAATGCTAAGTCCTTTCATATCTAAAAGTTTGCAACCTGAATGCTAATTGGGGGACTTCAAGTGTCTTTCAGTATTGCATTTTTCTTTCTGTAGTCAACTTTGGTGTTCAAGACTTGGGAGTCTACAATGACACAAAATTAAAAATGAAGCACCCAACACAACAAAATGTATCTGAATACACCTTTGACACGTGTACATGTGAAACATAAAGCCAAACACAAACACTACAAACTATTATCACTACTAGTATCAAACTAGTATCACTACACTAAAAATAGCCACCACTGGCTTAGACGACTGTCTGAGGCTCTAGTCCTGCTGTTATCTTCAGGACTGGAAATGAGCTTGGGGAGTGTTTGTTCTTTCAGGGGTACTCAGCAGAGAGCTGTGTTTCATGGACCACAGATGTGAAAACAGAACAAGGGCTACTGTTAGCAATCCTGTCGGTACCGGAAAACCCTGTGTTCTGTGGCTAAAGGGGTCATTTGTTCTGTTGTGGCAGCAGTCGACCTCAAAGCAATGGGTCGAGGGACTTAGAAGGCATAAGGCAGTATGTTTTGTGTGTAGATCATTTTAACTACTTAGGCTGAAATCAATGGTTGTCCAATTCTGGGTAGTTTGAATTTGATCTCCTCAACCATTAAAGTGTCCAGCTTAGAGACAGAGGACCCTAGCCAGGATTAAAGTCAGATGACTTTGGGTGCAAGAGTTGATGCTGTCACTCATTGTTTTATGGTACGTTCTTGACACCAGATCAAAAAGGTAATAGAGCTACTTTTAGAACCAGGTGTGATTATCCTGAAATTTTGAGTTTGAATCCCTATTTTTCAGGAAGTCTTGTTGTCAGGTGTTTTGTGCTTCTCAGTGCCAAGCCTTCCTCTTTGGGTGCTCTCTGCTGTTAGAGAAGACAGTTGGGAGACCAATGTTGGCTGAATTCTGTAGTCGCTGTCCACTTCTACAAAGCCTATGATGCCTTTTAATGCTGGTATCTCTTGTCACGACACACTGCCTTGGACCACTGGTTGATTTTCTTTTGCTGACTGTAGCTGAATGATAGGTTTCTGATTATTCCCTTGGAAACTTGGTGCCAGGATCAAGGATGGTGTATCGTGTTTACTAGAGAAACACATAATACAGAGCTATAAACATGTATGAATTTACACATTGGCTCACAATGGCCGCCTGCAGAGTCAGGTGTGGAAGCATGCAAAAGGTCTGTCTATGCACTAGGGATCTGAGGGATCCAGTTAAAGGCCTGGAGCTCTGAGTAGTGTCCATGGGAATCCATATCAGAAGGTCAAAGGGTCTCTGTCAGCAGGCTAAAGGGTCAGTGCCAGTGCTGGAGGCTGAAGACTTTGTGCTAAAAGCCAGGGGACAATGTCCAAGGTAAAAGTGAAGATTAAAGTTCCTCTGAGGGAAACAGAAGCAATCCCTAGTTTCCCTTTTAATAGCATTCTGGCAATAATCCTCTCTAGGGTGTGCATTGGTGGTATAGTGGTGAGCATAGCTGCCTTTGAATAATCCTCTCTAGGGTGGGTCTTCCACACTCAGAACTATTCTGAGTCAATTCAGTTGGGTGTTGCTCATACTGAATTCACCTGTCACAGATGATGTGTATGAAGCTCTTGGAGAAGCTTCCTGTTTCTCATAAGGAATGTACTAGGAATGCTGGGGTGAAGGGACAGGAACTACCCACCTCTCCCTTCTGTGGAAGAAGAGGGAAATATCCCCTTCTCCTTTTTGGATGGAGCTGTGTTGACTTTGACTTTCTCATCCTTAACCCCCTGATTCCACCAACAGCGGACAGAAGCTCTCTGGGCGGTGAACTCACATTTTTTGTATGCCCTGGCCTTGTTCTGTGTCATTGGTGTGGCTGCCTTTCTGTAGGGTTGTGTGGCCACTTCCTCAAGGAGGCTCACCTGATGACCTCCCTACACTTTGAGTCAAGGTGTGGAGGATTAGGGCCTCATCCTTTACCCCCCTTGTCATCTTAGTAGTAAAGCTAGAGGACAACTGTGCATAGGCTGCATACTAAAGTAAAGTGCCCTACTTTGCTACATGATGCAGTCTGAAGGATCTAGTTGTATATAGAAGCCAATATGTTGTAGGGGTTGTGAGTTTCTGCTCTGCTTAGTTAGTTGCTGGCATTCTGAATTCTCGGGTTGATGAGTACAGGCTGCATAAACAGAAACTAGCATGTTGGGTACAATTGGTTCTATCCTGTATAGCCATGTGGGCTCCTACAACAGCTGGGGAATCAAATGTGGCTTTGCTGGAGTTCTTGGTTGCAAGGTGCTCCAGCTGGCTTTTAAACCCAGAAAGTTTTACTTGGGCCAAGGAAGACTCCTCTCCATCCTCCATCTGAGCACACCCTGGGGTCTGATCTGTGAGCTGCTCTTCTGCCATCTGAAGAGGCTTTTAGAGGCAAGCAGGGAGGAGCCCAAAACACAACCATCAAGCTTGTAGCCCACAGAGTATTTGTCAAACTCGTGTGCCAAATTGAAAACTCTGCTGTGTGCCGCTTTCTCTGGCTAGGGCAGTGACAAGGGGGTGTGAGCTCCTCTACAAGGCCACAAAACCATGTGTGGATTGGGGAACACAGAGGGGCTGCGTGGTGATGTCTGCAGAGCCCTTGAAGGGCTGATCCTAGTGATGTGCACTGAGACACTTGCTCAAAGATGCAAGGCTGCTCACCTGTGGAAGTGATTGAGCAGACTGAGCAGATCAGGAGCCTGGAGTCCTCTCCACTGAGTCTCAGTCTCCTCGCCGTGAGATCAAGATGTGCCGCACAGTCAGGAAGCAGGTTCCATGTTGCCCCAGGTGGCTGTCCAGTCGTCCTCAGTCATCTCTGTTAGTGTTGTGTGCATACTGTGCTCTTTTGGACCCCATCCTGGGGCTACATCCCAAAATGCACCCTAGAGAATGCGAGTTGGAGAGAAACACGAGGAGAAAGGCTCATACTGGGGGTGGGGGACAGCTCCCAACTTCCTTGAAAGGTCCAAGTTCCTTTCAGAATTCAGAATGTGTACAGGGATATCATCTATCATTGTGGGAAAACCTTCCTTTCTGCATCCTCCGAGAAATCTGAGCTCAAGTTGAGAAATTGTATGTCTCATTGGATGGGGGAAGCATGCGAGTGAGGCCTCCCCTTGCCATGTGCTGTGGAGGACCACCTGAGCTACTTTCTTTGAAAGAGGAGACATTGTCTCCATTTTGGCTGAACCTAACTATTTCCATGTATTGATATGTGCAAAGCTAGGTAGGACTTTTTATTATTCCTTCAGTTGGCTTTAAGCAATGCATATGGGTCCAACCCAAGGTGCTGTGATGGCAGCCTTTGAAGAGGCAGGATCCCCCCACCAGCCACTGTTGCCATGTGTGAGAGCGGATGCTTCCTACTGTCCCTGGGATCCCGCTTTGAGATAAGAGGCTGTGACTTCCCAGCACATAAAAGATTACACATCCAAAGATTATACCCCAAAACATTAGATACTATCTCAGTTGTGTTATGCAGATCACTCTTTCTGCAGATCCTTCTCTGCATATTGCAGAGGTGATTTTGGGCCTCCTACCTAGCCCAGCTCACAGCACTCACCTATTTCCAGCCATTTTCAGTCACTCATCCTCAAGCCATTTCTTTCTCCACGAATTAATAAAACCTGGGTTCAGCCCTGGTCAAAGCCTCTGTTCTGGGTAGCCATCACCATGGCTGGACTTAGGACCCCTTGTCCTCATAACTACAAATACGCCTTAGTGTCTTTATTCTCGCCGTGGGTTGCACTGGAAGTGGTAGGTTGGAATTCACTAGAATTCCAATAACTGTTCCATGGAATTACAAATACAACTTCCTAGGCTGCAGTGAGGACCTGGAAGGACTCCCCATAATGTGCCAGCACTCACTTTGAGCACGACATGGGTCTGTGATCACTGTGGGAGGTATGGGTTTGACCTGCTTGGGTTTGACCTGTATGGGTTTGACCTGCTTGGGTTTGACCTTCGTCTTAAGCTATGAGCCTGTCAGACTTAAGGTTGCTATGTGCAAGACAAGGTCACCACGAAGACCTCATTGCTGGTCTCTGCACAGTGGTCTGCAGGGATACAGTGCTTCCACCTCCATTCTTAGGGCCCAGGTCTTTCTGGGTGAGCTAACAGTTACTAAGCATGAGCTCAGTGTGTTGGCACAGGAGGAAGCCAATTAAGAGGGAAGGTGGTGGGAGAAAATGAACTAACTTGCTGGAAGATAGCAAAGATTCTCTCTGAAGGGCCATCTTGCAGGGAGGCTGCTTTGGGGACAGTTTAGAAAGCATATGGACAGACTGGGTACCTTCTCACAGGTGTGTAGCCAAATAACACACCTGATCCTGGTTGTTTGATCAAGACATCCTTTCCAGTTCTGCACATCTTAAGCACCAAGATCCTTTTCCCAGCCTAGTCTGAATAGTTTGCCCACTTGTTGTTCTTGACAGGAAGCCTGGTAGCTGTCCCAGCCCCTCTTACTAATCAGGAAACTAACAGTAACAAAAGATACATTTCACCTGTGTACTAGGAAAACTGAGAGTCCAGTGAGTTTAGATAGGGCACTGGGCATGAGAGCTGGGCTCTGCTTAGCTATGACTCTAGGACTGGACTGGCAGAATCACCGTACTCGGGTCACAGCTCTTCTCAGTGGGTTCTGCAAGAAAAAGTTGAAGACAAAGTAGAGTGCCCCTGTGTGAATGGACTGGAGGACGTTGGCAGCCCAGGACCAGGGGTTTAGTGTCAGACTGTTTTGGGAACAGCACTGTTGTGCTGTCTGGGATGATGCTGAGGCTTCCTTGCTTTGGTATGTTAAGCTCCAGCTCTGCAGCTCTTTGCTGGTCTTTGCCAAGAACATGGTGTCTCATGAGCACCTTAGTGCTGGATTAAAACTCTGCATCTGGATGGAGGAGGCCCTCAAAGGCTGTGGACAGAGACCAGGTGGGGGAGATGTTGGATCCACTTTCCTTCTTGTGTATCGCCTGCCTCTTGTCCTCATTCCCACATGACATGCTGTGATCTCTAAAGGGGGGACTGGGGCAAGAGACACAGCAAGAAATGACCCAAGTGGATTTGGTGGTGGGGATTTGGAGCATGGCAGCTTGAGATAGGCTGGAATGGTATTTGACCTAGTTAAACAGATATGCTTAGAAGACTGACTGAAGTGTGACTTTAAAGGGAAAGAAAATAGTCTTCCTCTCACATAGCCCAGTGTCAGAATCTCTCCACCTTTTCTCAAAATGAATATTCCTCCAGGTAGGGCTTTACAGCTTTCTGGAGACTGAATCTGTTTTTTGGATGAAGACCTCGTCAGGGGGAGAAGAGCTCTAGATGTGTGAACAGAGATGCTGAAGACAGCTGGTCAGGTAGGGGGGTGGGCAGGGAAGTGGTTAGCCTGTCAAAGGAACACGGCTTGACTGGGCTCCAAGATGACCACGGAGAGATGGATTAGCTGGAATCTAATTCTACAAAGGTTGGGCCACCTGGGTGAAATAGGCTTCGATGGTCCTAACAGTGTCTCCCAGGGAATCTCCTTAGAAGTCTTTGGCTCACCTATATTTTCAGCACTGATCGTCTCTTCCAAATATGTACATAGCAGATCCATGGGATGATTTTATTCTCTTCCTCAGGATGCTGATTTGCTTGGCTCTTTCTCCAGAAAGATCTTGACTGATTTCAGCATTTCCTAATGCTCCTCAGCAGCCCTGTCTATGAAGTAATGCCTGAGCCTCATGCTCCTGAGAGTTGGAGCAGAGCAAACTCTAGCTTCTCATCCTGTTCAGATACCTTTGTGTATTGGCACACATGTTCCCCAGTGAGCACAAGGGTCTATTGACAGAAGCCTGCAATGGAGAGCAACTTTCTGTCTTAGTGTGTAGAATCTAAAAACATTCCAGTTATTTCCAGGTATGCGGTCTGTGTTAGATTGTCTTCTACAGCAAAACACAGCCAAATCAAACGTTGTTAGCTACCTCGATTCAAAGAGTCCTAAGGTGATCGCCCTTCAAGGTGGATTCTGGGCTCAGCTAAAGGGCCTGATTACAAATAAGGCTGCTGCACAAAATAGAAGATCCCTGTGGTCTTTTGGTGTTCCCTCTCTATCTAGGTCTACACATAATGTTTTCTTCTTGCTTCTGGAAATAATACACTCTGCTCGCCTACAGTTCTGAGAGTTATCGTACTTTCCACTGGGTACAGCTGATGTGCAAATATTTTCTAAACCCGAGTCTTCAGGACCATAGATCACTAGTGCTGAGGTGGCCTGGCCAGATGGTGCTATTGGTAGGGACCGCGGCCAGGCATGGCAGCCCATGGACAGTAACTTGGCTCCAGCCTGATCTTCTTCAGAATTCAGCAGTGAAATGTGCCAGAGCTGCTGCAAGTCTGGGCTGTGGCTCTTCCTTTTGTGTTTGGCTGGGCAAGGCTGTAAAGCAACCTGCAGGTCAACTAGGTTTTCCTAAGCACCAAACCCAGTTTTCTGAACTTTCAATAGTCTGTAATGGCAGTTTAAGAATGAAAGTTGATGTGAATCAGTTTGACCTCAGTGAGGACTTCATATTGGGTGTCACGGGTTTTTGTCCTAGACTTTCAGTTGTGTTTCATGTCTGGCAGCATTGGATTTGACACAATTCTTGGCTTGCTTGAGTTCACTATTTGTGCTGCTATGGGCACATTTGAGTGTTTAAATGTGGAAACCACTTCTAAAACATACATGGAAACATACGTGGAAAACATACATGGAAACCACTGAGAAATGGGAAACTGTTGGCTTTGTTGTACTTTTGGTAGGGCTGTGGGCTTCAAGCCAGGCTGCCTCTGTGTCTGCACTTGGAGTGGACATTGAATTCTGATGTCCCTTGCTGCTGCTAAGTCACCTTCACTGCTAGTCTCACTGTAAAGGAAGGAAGGAGATGAAATGTAGAAACCCCTTCCCTTTTTATTGTATCCCTTTCTTGCATGATGAATGTATTTTAAGAGTGATGAACTTGTGATGCATATATAAGCCTCATGTAATACATAAAGATTGTACTGAATTGAGGATATGTTTTTTCATCAAAAACTTTCCAGAATCCCAACAGAGGTAGGTGGTTAGTGGTGGGTGTATATGATAACTAGGATGCTTCCTAAGAAGAGCAGATGTTTTCTTAATGGTCCAGTGAGTAGAGAAAATAAAAATGCCCTAAGCGGTGGTATGTGTGGCTCAGGTCACCAAGGCCACTCATTGACAGAGGCCCCAGAAGGAGGGGACTTTGCAAGTCCTGTTCAGCTTCATGGCTGTGTACCTCCGTGTCAGAGGTGTGATGCATTTCCATCCTCCCTGGGCACTCGGAGCTGGGACAGTCGGCACAATTCTGCCTTTGAATGTCATTCTCCACTCCGCTGCTACAAGATGCACATGGTTGGGAGCCCCTTGAAAGGTCTTGTGCTATTGGCCAGAAAATTGTGCGAGTCAGTTAAACTGGGGGCAGCATAACCCTGAGAGAGACTCGGGGCCAGCAGGGGGCCAAGAGGGTGTAGTATGACACCAAGAATACCAAGGTGCTAAGTGGCTGTGTGGGAGTCCCTAGGTGGCACTGGGGAGAATGTCTTACTTGGGTCGGGCCCTGCTAGCAAAGCGTACTCCAGGGAGCTGGAGTATTGGGTGCCCACTGACGCTCAGGCAGAGGATGCACAGATGAACCCAAATCTGATTGAAGGTGAGCAACACATTGAAACAGCAAATGCTGGAGCTCCGGAAATGTTCTGGAGGACAACGGGGAGTTTCCTTTGCTGTGGGAATAGCCATTTGGGTGCAGGTTCTGCACTCAGCTTCACATCTTTGCATTCAAAACCAGTAACTGCCCTGATCCCACCATGAAGACTAGGAAGTCGCTGTATAGGAGACGGAGTCACTGGCCTTGAAGGGGGGACCACAGGGCTCTGGCTATCCCTGAGGGAGGGAGGAGGCCCTGGGATCCCAGGATGGCTTGAATCCTGAGAGGCCTGGCTCACATCAAGCTTGCTGACAAATCAGCTGGCTCTGGGACGTGAGGATAAAGGAGCACGATGAAAACAGGTTAGATGAATGATGAAGGAGCAGTCCTAGGGCGTGATTTTTTATTTCTTGGAGGGAGGGTCAGAATCTTTCAGCATATTTGAATGCCTGTGTCCTCTTACAACTGACTTATTTGCCAGTCATTCCATCCCCAACCCAAGTACTGTAGACTTTAATTCTGAATGAATTTTTTTCCCTCAAATTACAGGTTGGTAGGAGTTGTTGCCTCCTGAGAGAACCCCATGGCCAGTGAACTCAGGGTCACGAGGGGTGGGTACATGACACTGTGACAGCATTGTGCACAGGTTCTTCCAAGCCTGTAGGCGTTTGGCAGTCGGACTCGCTGCTGTTCTTGGCGAGGCGGCAGGCTGCCGTGGCTCCTCTGAGCCAGAGACTAATACTGAGAAGCCCTGCCATCTGACTCTCAAACTTGAATCAAACTTGGGTCTGTTTCCTCTCTGGGACAAGATTGATCGGACCTTGCATTCTCATTGTTATAGGGTGCACAGCATCTTCCAAGGGTGACGGCTGAGAAGACTTAAGCTTCTGAGCTCTAGGTCTGCTGTTATGCCAGATCACGGCCACCAGGTGGTAGCAAAGGCCTCCCCTTGGCTTGCCCCCTGGAAACTCTCATTGCTTCCTAAGGTTGGATTTTTTGAGGACCCTGGGGGAGTCTTCCTCCTTGCCTGGGCATCGTCTTCTGGAAGCATTCTCCTTACTGACCTCCCAAGCCTTTTGAAACATAGGTGACCCTGTCTGGGGAAGATGGGTAGCTGAGAAGGCAGCGCTGCACCTCGTCAGCTCACAGGAGCTGCCCTGGCCAGGAGTTGTGCACCAGGGGAGCTTTACTTTTATCAGTAATGTGACTTCTGTGATATGCTCATGTGACCTCAGGTACAAGCTGCTTTTTTCCATAGTTTAGTTTTGTTTTTTGAGACAGGGTCTCACTATGTAGCCCAGGTTGGCCTCAAACTCAAAGCGATCCTCCTGTCTCAGCCTCCCAACACCTGGGGTTACAGGCATGCACTACCACATTTGGCAAGCATTTTGTTTTTTTATGACAGGGTCTTGCTACGTGTAGTGCACAGCAGCTTCAGACTTGTGTGATCCTCCTGCCCCAATCTCCCAAGTGCCAGGATTACAGGTGTGTGCCACCATGTTTGGTATTTAGTGGGAATTTAAAAACATATAAGATCCAAAGCTTAGTCAACTCCCTCCACCTGTGAGGATTGGGAAAAGGGTGCTCTGTCAGCAGAAAGCTGTTTCTTGCCTCCGGATCCTGGAAGATGCAACAAACTGGCTGTTGAAGGTGCCTTCCTGTTCCCTTCTTCCTTTAGGAAATGGTCTCAGCCCATGTGACATTGTCATGAGCACCTAACCCTTCGTGGTGGAATTAGTCTCTACTGGAGGTGAGCGTGAGACTTCTCAATCCTCTTAAGCAAAAATTCTACCACTGAGCTGTCCTGGTCATTCCAGCGTGCTTATGCTAGTTTACATGTGCTAAGATCAAGATTTCCTTTACTTGCAATATTTATATGATGGGAATAAACCGGCGCATGAGCAGTGAGGGGTCTGGGTTCAGGTTTCCTAGGAGCAAGGTAAAAGATAGTGATTCCTACATGTCAGGTTCAGAGTGCACTGAGCAGTAGCACCTTGAAGGTATGCTTTCATCAAAATTTACGGTCCGTGTTTGGGATATTATGACAACGACTTTCGTCGTGGGTACTTGGTAAATGTGCATGACACATCCTAATTCTCCTACATCCCTTTCTGTTCCTGCATCTCTTGGTCTCCTCCCCATTGTTCAGTAGCTCTATCTCCATTTCCTTTTTATCTGTGTTACACATAGTTGGTACTTTGGACCTCTCATAAAGGAAATCATGGTATTTAAGCTTGTGTCTGATTTATCTCACTTAACATTATAAACACCATGTTTCTTTATCCAATCATCTATGATCCACAATGTAGCTGTTCTGAATTGTGCTGCTATAAACAGTATGCATATATCACTGTAAAACACTTTTAACTCTTTGGAGAGGGGTAGCTGGGTGATATGGGATTGTGTTTAGTTTTTTGAGGAATATCTATATTGACTTTTATAGTGGTTGTATGAGTTTACATTCCTTCCAGTATTGGAGGGTTCTTTTTCTACCACAGCCCCACTAGCATTTATTTGATGTGATTGCCATTTTTTCAGGAGTAAGATGAAATCTGTGTTTTGGTTTGCATTTCCCTAATGGCCAATGATGTTGAACATGTTTTTCACCTTTATGGACTATTTGCCTTTCTTTGAGGTGTGTGTTCATTTCAGTTGCCCATTTTTGGTTGGGTCTTTCATTTTGGGTGGCCTAAGCTTTTAGTTCTTTTTATATGTTCTAGAAATTAGTCCTGTTTGAGGTGTACCTGACAAAAACAATTCTGGGTAACAGAAGCAAAGCAGGAGGAATAATGATTAAAGTTGTTATAAAGCTATAGTGATAAAAATGGCATGGTACTAGCACAAAAACATGTAGATTGATGAAATAGAATAGAGGATGCAAAAATGCTAGACAGTCAGCTGATCTTCGATAAAGTGGCCAAGAATGTACACTGGTGGAGACAGCCTGTGTAGGAATATAGATTCTGGTAAAACTAGCTATTTACATAGTTCAATGCAGAAGATTGAACGAGACCCATCTCACCATGTACTACACTAAAATAAAAATAGATCAAAGCTCTAATATTAAAGCATTTATTCTACTGGAAGATGAAATCGGTAAAACTCTTAACAATAGGCATAGGCAAGAACTTTCTGAAGAGAACTCAAATTGCGTGAGAAATGATATCGTCAGTCCATGGGATTAAATAAAGTAAAAAGCTGCACAGTAAAGGAAGTGGAGAGAGGACCCACAGAATGGGAAATTTTTGCCAGCAGATACTCTTCTGCATATGAAGGATCTTACAGGGGTAAGGGGAAATTACTTGCCCTTGAAGTCTTAAGTCTCAAGGGCATCAGTGGCTTAGTTCAAGATCCATTTTGGGGGAGGGTTCATATGATGGATCCTTCTGGGAACTTCCAGAAGAGAAGGCCTTGGCTAGGTCTCTTTGTCCTGGGATCCGTTGTCACTCTCACTTTTTTTTTTTTTTCTCAAAGAGGAAAGGTTTATTTCATTTTGTAATTCATTGCATCAGCTGGCATGACAGCTACATGGCAGAGGAAAAGCAGCTCATGACCTGGCTGTGGAAAGCAGAGAGAGGTTAACAGGGGAGGGAGGGAGACAGCTTCTTCTAGGCCATGCCCCCAGTGCTCCACCTCCTCTGACCAGGCTTTGCCTCCCAACCTCACATTAAGGTATAAATGCAGTGGACAAATCCAGCGATGAGTATCGTGCCCACAGGTGCACTCACTCCCGAAAGCCCCACCTGTTGGAGCAGCAGCTTTGGAGGGTTCACTTAGATTAAGAAAGTAGGTACATTTAGGTTAAGAAGCTTTACACCTGTTGCATCTAAAGCTACTTCAATAGCAATACTCCTTTGTGACTTCCCAGTTCCCACTGAGCTCCAGTTTATAGAACTGACATATGAAGCACCAATCACAGGAGTTAGTAGAGATCTAGACTATAAGAGATAGTCTTAAGTCCTTCAGAACCTGTGCCAATTTGGCATGGACCCGGGCAAATTTCCTAGGGTGCACAAACTCTGTTAGAATCTTGGAGTCATAGCTCTCCAGTGGGGCAGGATATAGCCCGTGGGTTAGCTGGCTCAGTCCAGCAGAGAGGCACAGCAGGACCTGAAGGATGCCCAGGGAAAAGTGATTCCTATAACAACTGAAAGTCTTGAGCCAGGAGCAGCAGCTCAGGGCAGGTAGGATGGCAAGGAGCTGGGAGTCTGATGTCACAGTGCTGTAGGACCAGAGTCTCCAGGGTACTGGCCAGTTTGTGTAGTAGCCACTGGAGGGTCTCTGGATTGAGTGACTTCATTGAAAACCACCCCAGAGTCAGTGACTTGAGCTGGCTTGTGCTTGCACACTGGGACAGATGCTTCAGGTCAGATTCCTTCAGTGGACTTGAACTCAAGGACAGGGCCTCCATGGGGGTCTGGCCCCTGATGATCTTATGCAGATTTCCATGCAGGAAGAAGACTTCATGCACATGAAGCTCCCGGAGAGTTTGCAGCTGTCCTAAATGAAAAGCACAGATGTAAGAATACCACTTGTTTTGTGAGGGTGAAGTGAGCAATTCTGGACTCGTGCTGCTGAAGTGAAATGTGTGAAGGTTTCTTGTCTTCTTGAGCTGAGGAACAAATGCTTCCATGCTTTTGTGACCCCAGCCACTGAACACGTGCAGCTCATGGATAGAGTCCGGTTGCACAGCATGCAGAAGCTTCAGAATCACAAAGACAGCAGCGGACTCGATCATCACCTTCTCACAGTGCAGATGTACTGAAGCTTTTCTCTTTCTGACCCACTTCAAGAGGCAGAGTTGTAACTGATCATCAGTGGCACAAACTCTACTTGAGCCTTTGAAACAAAGGTGTGTGAATATTCTGAAGATTGGCTTCTTGTCACTTAAGCCAGGCTTCCCTGTTTCCTTATTCCTGGCATCTCCTGAGTGAGCTGCACTCATGGCTCTAGGCCCTACAGTCCAGAAGTCCTGGTGTATATCCCTCCAGTCTAGCACCTGCAGTTTTCACCTGCTGTGCTGAACCTTCTAGGCCAGCTGTATATCGAGTTCTTCTAGCAGGGCTTCCAGGGTCCTTAGGTTTCTCTCTTGTGCTGTGATGTCTCTAAACTGAGTGTGTGGGGTCTTGGGTTTCCTCAGATCCATCAGGGTCCTCAAAGGGAGGCAAGGGAATGGCCAGGTCTGCACCATGGCCTTTAGGACCTCATTGTGTTCTCCCACAAAGGCATCCATGAATAACTTATAGAAGATCCAGGGGGGCAGGTCATGCAGAGCAGTGCTGGCTATGGTCTTACTCTTCAGCAGGCTGTGCTTGTCCAGCTCAGACAGAGTTGGGGTGGGCTCTCCATAGTCACCCTGTGATACCAGGTGCAGATTTGGGTGAAGGTGAGGGTGATGAGGCTCAGGAATTCCAGCAGGACCAGTAGCAACTAGAGAAGCTCCAGGACTCTCCATTGTCACTCTCAGCAAGGCTCTGAGGTCCCCATTCTAGGGCTGATTAAGGTCCAGGTGGCAGCTACAGGCTTGGAAGCAAGATTTACCATGCTGGTTTGTCCTGCCCTGGTGAGATGGGCTGGTAGCAGTGGTGGTGACTGTACTTGAAGGGGTGGTGCTGAGGGCTCAGCTAGGAATCTAAGACTTCTGTTCCCAGAAATATCTCATCTTCTCGCTCATGTCATTACTTGGGGTCTCTCTGTATCAGAGATTCCTAACTCATTACCACATCAAATGAGCGGACTAAACATTCAGGGGGTCCACCGAATCCCAGGGACTCACCTGGGCTCATGATGACCTCGGTAGCTTTTCTGGTGACTATGCCACAACAGTCAGCAGACTGGGGCAAGGTATTTTCCGCCTTCTTCCTGTGTGTTAGAACTGTCTGGAACTGTCTTATCCATAACACTGAAACATAGCTGCATAAATACTAATTTTCACTTGGTCTCAGGAAAATCTAGGGAGATAGGAGACGTGACAATCAGTATGCACTTGCCCTGAGTCATCAGAGCTGAGGGTATGCGAGCTCTGGAAAGATGGTGAGAATCATCAGGGCATCAAGCTGTAACAATGAACCACACAGGCCCATCTCTGATCAGTAGGCCGTCTGCAGTCACTGGATGACATATTGCTTATTACCCTTATCGTGGTCACAGCTTTCTGTGCTTGGTGTCTGAGGATGTTCCCTTCCTTCTGAAGCTGCCCTGCAGGAGGAATGTGCCCACCTGTGCCCTGCTAGGAGTTGGCCACTGTGGCTGATGGGCAAGGTAGACCTGGTGACTGGGCTGGCCATGTGTATGTGTAACTTGGATCTGCTCAAACCTAGGTTTTTGGGTTAGACTGAAATACGGGTCATCTTAGGGCAGCAAGTGACCGATGCCATGTACTATATTCTTTGCCCTCATGTTCCAGACATGGTCTGTTATGGCTCCAATATCCTATCACTGAGTTTTAGCAACAGAACCAGGGTGATAAAGTCATAGTTTCTTTTGACTTTCCTTAATTGGAGTCAAATAACTTGATAATCGCAAAGTGCCTGGCTTTGCAATAGGCATTTATTTGATGTACAAGACAGGTTTCTTGTGCCCATGGGTCTACTTCTGAAAGTAGACCCTCAAGTATTGAGTTTTGCCCTTGGAGAGCTTTCTGCAGAGCCCTAAGGTCACACCTTCCTAGCGTGGGCCCCTTGCTTAGGTGGTTTTGTAATGTAAATTCCTTGTGCTTTCCTGTGGTGCCACAAAGCCAGTGACCCAATGTCTGATTACCAAAGGTCCTTGGGCAAGTCTGTGGTAAAGGGTGGTTCTGACTGGGTAGTAGGATGAGAGTGTGTTGAGAGAATGAAATCCAGGGCTGCTCTGTGGTGGTTCAAAGATGGGATGAACACTAGAAGATCTACACATCTGCCAGACCCATCTCTCACCATGTACTTAACAAAAAATCAAAATGGATCCAAGATCTAAAGATTCAAACATACATATTTGGAGCATCATATGTATTAGAACCCGCCTCCAGGAAAAACCGTCCATGAGTAGAAGATGCCTCTGCAAAGCCTTAACATGTGAAGGTTCCCCATGTACTAGGGCTGGTCTGCTATGATGGCTTCAGTGGGAAAATTGAGACAGTTTCTTACTGCTAACAAAGGCATGGTGGCATCGATTGTGATGGATGCAACTGTCCAGAGCTATAGCATGCGAAGCTGTGATGCAGCTTCACAGAAAGCAGGGGACCTTTGCTTTTCTGAGGCCCTTAGGAAGTGGTTCTTGAGAGTTAATCTTCAGAAAATATGGATCGCTGTGGAGTAGTGAGTGGCCAATGCCATGTGTTTTGTCTTCATTCCAGGTGTAATGTTTACTTAGTTAATGAAGACTTTCTCAATATATAACTGCATGTTATATTGTGACTCTGCTTGAGAGTGAGCATTTTCTGGCATGACTTGGTGGTAGTTGATTCAGTACGGCATGCCATTGCATTAGTACAACTTATGTTCCTTTCTCACCTGACTAAGGATGTGTCCTTAGTCACCCTTCGAAGTTCAAGCACTCAGGGCCAGGTACTTTGGCAGGGCAGTCTTACTAATTCTTCTGCTCTGATGCCAACTGCTTAGTAAAAAGGCAGGCTATTCTTTGAAGGATCAAGCACGTGTCTTAGCCTCTCCCTAGGAATTGGTGTAAGGCTGTAGCTGCTGCCTCTATCTTAGCATCTGTTCCCTGGTTTGTACCAGATCCATTTCTACCTCCGATGTTTAAGAGAAAAAGATGTGAGCAGAGAAAAGAGTCGAGAGGGTTTGGCTGGCCAATATGACTCCCTTTATTCTGGGATACTTAGACTTCTAAGGAGATGCCTGTCCATTCAGATTAACGTTCTTGAGCTTCAGGAAAGTTAAAAGAATCTGTGAACCCTAATTGTGACAGATGAGGAACACTTCTGCCTGATGCTGTGCAGGTGGCCCACCTGCATCCAATGCCCTGATGACCTCAGTGAACTTCCATTTGAGGATGCCCATTGGATGGGATCCTATCCGAAGAGTCTTTGGGACAATATCTTGATGTGCATTTTGCAGAATTCTCATACTTTCATGGTGTCATGACCCAGTACCCTCATGAACTTGCCCTGTGAACACAGATAGAGTTGTTCTACATGAAAACTATCATTAAGGGTAAGTTCTAGAATTCCATGGGTACTCAATTGTGGAAGATTTGACTGAGTTTACTCCTGGAAGAGAATCTTCTACTGATTTGGTTTGTTACTTATTTCTGGACAAAAAGGTGAACTTGCTTTAACAGAAAGATGCTTAATATCAGAGTTTGGACTCCTAATCTTCAGGTCAAAAGCTCAAGGTCTGAGTTTTGGGCCCAGCACTTCAGATCTGGTCTGTAGTAGAAAGTGGGATGGACAGACAGTCTCTACTCATAGCTTGCAAAACATCACCGTGGCCACTGCATTGTCTCAATCTCTGCAGGAAAATGCCACCAGACTCCTCAATTACCTGCAAAGCCTAAGTCCCAACCCTTGAAGTGTGTAGCCCACAGCCATGTGCACAGTGCTCAGTGGCACTTTGAGGGGCTCAGGTGGAAGGCGGCTCCATTCTCAGCTCTAGAGAACAAGCTTTAGCAGCACGGTGAGCACTGTTACTTTTGTGCTCTCCCTGGGTGCATGAGATTTCAAGCCCCCAGTGCATCACTTGTGCTCTGTGGACCTTGAGAGGCTTTAAAGTGTGTGACCTTTCTGCAGGGCTCGTGGGAAGTCAGGACCCTTTGTCATTAGTACTGATGGCTTGGGCTGGGTGGCTCTTCATGGTGGGGGCTGTCCTGTGTACTGGAGGGCTTCACAGAATATTTCTTGACTGTTGCACCTAGATTTTGGGAGCACTCCTCCAGTTATGGGAAAAAAAGTCTAGACTTTTCCAGGGATATTTCCAAGGAGCATGAAGTCGCCTGGTCGGGACCCACTGAGCTAGGTTCTTTAGGAAACAGACAAGTGCAGCTTGCAGTTCTCTCCTGGGCCCTTTGGAGGTAGAGCCCTGGGTGCCTGTGTATTAAGTGAAAGAGGATCTTCTGGAGAGGGTAGGTCAACACTTCCATAAAGGATAATGCTACCTCCTGGTAAATGGTTGATTTCACCACTGATTCTTGTGTTAAAACTTGCAGCTCAGCATCCTATCTTCAATGTGCATGGTCCCAGCTTGGATGTCTTACTGTGTTACAGTTGAGTAAAGCATAAATACTGCAGGTTCTTATACACGATGAGGAAAGAATTGCCAAATGTGCACCTCCTATGTAGTAGTAGCTACCTTGTTTTGAAGATCATGGGATGGTAGCAAGACTGGGCAGAAGGGCAAAGGGAGAGACTCAATAACCCAGGCTTCCAGTCTGCTCCTGACTCGGCAGGGGGGGTGGGGGGATTCCCACCCCCATGTCTTTGACCTGCAGCTTTGGGCATTGCAAACTCCTAAACTTGCATTGTGTACCTCTTTTAGGACAATAGCAGCCTGATAATCCCTAGGATTGTGTGGTATTTACAGTTGAATGGAGGGAAGGGCCTGACTCCCTGGGCTTCTTTGTAACTGTAATATTACTGCTCTGGGACCTGAATGTGACTGACCATTGTGTCCTCCTATGGGACATTCTGCTTCATATCTTGATCCTTTGGGTAGATGCTGTGTGAGAGATGCTAGTGTGCCCTGCTGCTGCCTGGATCTGAGTGACATATGAACTGCCCTTGACCTGTTTGCCTTGAGCAGACATTAGGCTAACTCTAGGATTTGAGGCGGCATAGCATCTGTATTTCATCAGAATGGGAAACAAGAGATTTACTGCAGGGAGCTAACCTGATGGTTGGGTATGGCAGGGCTTGCTAGTCAGGTTGGAAATTTATAAGGGTCCTCATTGGGAGGAGCACACTGGATCACCTGTCTTGCTGTTAGTGTAACCATAAAATACATCACCTGCTCCACATTGGCCATAAGAGATACTGGCTTCTCTTGCAGTTGGTGGGTAGGGGTTACTGCCCTCTACAGCCTGCATCACCCTCCATTACCCTCCAGCAGGCTCAGTTGTTGTTTATTTGGATGTCAGTGTGTGAGAATTAATCATGAAATTCCAAAATGCTCTCTGGGAACACAGATGGCTTTGCATCATTGACCTTATAAGGTGTGAGCATGAGTTCTTAATAAGTTTTTTTAATCAAGCTATAAATACAGGTTAGTAGAGAGACTGAGACAAAAAATATAACACATCAAACAATTATATTAAATCAAGGTTGAGTGTGAGTTCTTAGAGGCCTGCAATGCCCTTGAGTTTGTGGCGCTTGCTTTCAGGGTAAATTCCCTCCTAGGCTGTGACCAGAAGGAACAGGCTATTACAGCTGATGTTCACTGAGTAGTATGCAGGTCAACCAGCTGGTTGTGTAGATGTCAGCCCAGTGTCAGTGTTGCAGACTTTCTGAAGTAGAGGTGCTTGGTAGGATACCTTTTCTGTGATGAGGTTTGGAGATGTCCTGGGACTTTCAGAAGGATGTGGTCTGGTTGAAGCTGCCTCTTAATGAGGTCAAAACACAGCCAGCTCATGCTATATTTTGGAACTTCATGGTTAATTCTCTCACACTTCTCCAGAATCTTCAGGTCAAATGCTCAAGCCTCTCAATGTGCCAGTCTAGCTTAAGGGCTGTGTCGCTTTAGGAAGAATAATAGGTTTGTCTCACATGTAGGATATTGAAAAGTAGGTGAGTTTGTTATTAATTCAACCCCATGCCATGTCTTGAGGTTCTCCATCGCAGAATGAACGCTCTCCTGCCCGTTAGACTGTGCTGCTTTGTAGAGACCTCTTGCTCTCTAACAGCCCTGCACAGGACAAAGTCCATCCCTAACAGGTCTGCATTTCCATGACCAACAGTGCTGGAGTCCTCGGGTATGGTCCTGGGTTAGGTGAAAGACCTTTCAGTATCATAATTTTTCTGTTTGAACATAGCTTTTGATGGGTATAATGGGACACCTGTAAGTCTAGCACTCAGGAGGCTGAGGCAAGAAGGTCCTGGTGTCTGATGCCAGCCTGAACTACATAACAAGACCCTGTTTCAAACAAAACAAATACAGCTTTTGTTGACACAGGGCCGGTGACATAGGTCCCATGG
>NW_004955549.1:2575386-2607157 GCF_000276665.1 Chinchilla lanigera | reverse complement strand
TGGTCCAGCCAGCTCAGCTGGGCATGAAAGTTCAAACTCTATTGGATTTTCCCCTTGGTTTTGGTAGTTAGTTCATTTGTACCTGGAGATGGTCCTGTAACATTGGGCAGTGTTGACAAGCAAAGTTCTATTTGTGCTCCCCTCACTGTGGGATACAACTTGCCTGTGGATTTTACAATGCCTCATCATATTGGAGGTATTCCTGGGACCCTAGCTAGAGGCTAGATGTTTTAAAAAGCTGGATTTACTTGTCTGCTTGCATTGGTGGCCTAATGAAGAAGGTAATGAGATAAGGTCAATACATATACTGGTAATTTGGCTAAATTTGGGAGAAGAGCTTAGCTGGCCTTTGAATCCATGACAGTATGAGATTCCACATATAACAAGCTTAAGAAATAGGTATAACATGTTGCAAACTGGGTTAGGTTTTGAGTTTATGTCTCAAAGGGATCTTGTAACAGTCATCAGTCTTGTTCCATGAAAGCTTTAGGACCCACTATTTGTGGGGAGTGGCTGAGGCTGGAGAATAATCACACATGCAGGGATTACAACTGCAGGGCTGAAGCAAAAGCCATCCTGAGAACAAAGCAAGCCCAAGGGAAGCCATGTGAACAAGATGCTGCAGTCCAGAGAACACCAGGTGCCCAAAGCAATCCAAGCAATGGGTTGCTAGGCAAAGGTGTGTCACATGACACCAACCTCCCAAATGCGTAATGTGTGGTGAGAGTTCCTTTCCTTCCATCTGGAGAGAGGGCTCCACCTCATCCCAGCTTTCTGCATTTTGTCTTTATTTCTTCCCTTTACAGTCCTTATCCAAGGAAGTTCAGGAGCCACATGAGCCACAGTAAGTGCTGCTCTTGAAGTTAATGTGCATGCAAAGGGGTTCATTTGCCAATAAGTTTGTCAGGGGAAAGCACAGCTTATTGCTCTAAAGAAAGTTAAGATGGTCTGAGTCAAATGAGTGACTGAGGCCCCCACATACATGGATGCTACCCTGAATTTGGCCCTCCACTGTGAAAAAGGTTATGTGGACTTATAGTCCAAAGAACAAACAGTAATAATGAACTTATTGAATAGATTGGTGGAGAAATTGGGAAGGCAGACCACACCTAATTGGGGAAGTTTCTATTAGGTTTAGATGTTAACACTGTATGCTTCAGGATTGGTGAAACCTGGAAAGTCAGCTAAGCTGCACAATGTGCTCCAAACACTTTACTTAGTTTTGAGGATGTTAGGTCAGATAAAGAAGTTGGTGCTATATGGCTACTGAAAAGGGCTAAACATTACCTAACATAGTTTTTCTCTGTAATAGTCCATCTCAACAATCACAACATCATAGGCAAGTAGACGCAGGCTGTCATGCAAATGTGGCTTCTTTGGAGAACTTCACACAATGGAAGCTAAGGAAAATTTCATGATGCCCCCTCGGAGCTGTATGAATCCCCTCCTTTGGAGGTCGTGGTCAGTGCTGGGATATGCTAACTGGAAAGTATGCAGAGTGTGAATGCCAATCTTAGTGCAGAGAAGGGGGCACCTGGTTAAGACCAGAGAGCTTGGGATCTGGGGTCTAAGTCTAGTACCCAGCTGTCATGGCTGACTTTGTTTGGATGGGTGGTTGGTCCCTTAGTTGATTTCTTGATGCACAGTGTCCTCTGTCTTGATAGAGGAAGGAGAGTACAGCCAATTCTCATTGCCCACGTTAGTTGTCTAATCTATACAGGCTGACAGGGAAGCAATGTGTGGCACAAGAAAGGTCTTTGGGGAAGCTTCCAATATGGGCAAAGGTGTCTACTCTTGCCTGTTGGTTCTGGCTATTGGATTAGGCTCATTGTCTTGGAGCTTAAGTCCTAAACATTTCAAAATCCTAAAGATCTTACCTACACCTGTGCAGACTGCAAAGGCTGCAGATTGTGGGTCTTCTGTAAGTACCAGCTGGTCATGTTTTTCTCACCCTCAGTACTGTTGACACTTACAATGCATGATTCTTTGTGGAGCTGTGCGGACCATTGTATTTATTTTTTTTTTAGGTTAGTAAAGCTTTTTTCTTTTAAAGAAAGACAATAAAAATAGTATACAATTTCAAAACAAGATTGTAGGAGAGTAACAATGGTTAGTGCATTGCATATAATCTTTAAAGTAGTTGCTCATATTACAAGATATAGGCGTGAAAAATTGATCAAACCAATATAGGCATAAACATTTCTTTTCCATGAAATAATAACAATTAGTGAAATTATCTTAACTATCTTGTGTATGTAGTGTGTGTACATATAAATATATAAATAAAGGGGAAAAGGAAAAATGTGTGATTTAAAGGCATCATACGTATTGTTAATTCCATCTTCTATAAGCTGTGACAAGTAAATGCGTCCCTATGCTGCAAGAACAGCATATGCTGAATCACTTCAGTGGCTAAATGAGTGAGAGAGGAGTTTATCTCATTCCAAATTGGTTCCAAACACCCATCCTCTATGTGCAGCCCTGCAGTTATCACACATGATATTGCATATCCACTATGAGACTCACATTGTGAAATTAATACATAGCCTGGTGAATGAGATTTCAGGACCCAACTGTTCATGTGCATGGAGAGACTTTAGACAAATGACCAATAATTTCATGCAATGTATGATTCAAGAGTCCTGGGTACACTTGGACTGTTTTTTTAAAGTGGGAAATATTCCTCACTATAATCCACATTTCGGGTCCTTGGTCATGCCAAGCACCCAGCACTTCAGGTCTTTCAAGGGAAAGAGATAGGCAGATTAATGCACTCCTGTCATGATTAAGTCACTGCATGGCCACTGTGTCATCAGTGTTCCCAGAGGGAAAAGGGACAGCACCAAGCTCTTGTCAAACCACCATACCCATATCCACATCCAGCAGGGAGCAGCAGTACAGGGCAGAAATACTCTGGGGGAGGGCTTGAGAAGATGTCAAGGGAACAGAAGATGTCTGTCTCTTAGCATTTGGAATTAAGCCTCAGCAACTGGAGTTGGGGCTGCTGTATGCAAGGTGCGTCTTTGCTCACATCTGTCCATGGGACGTTCGTAGGTGAAGCCTTGGATATTTCTGCATTTTCTCCATCTAGAAAGCTAGAAAGAGCAGAACACTTGTGATGGAAAGCAGCTCAGTTCCTCAATTCTTTCCTGGGAGTACACCCTCAGTTTAGCTCTTTGGTCCAGGATTTACTTCATGTTCTGGGGTTTCCTTTTCACCCTTGACTCCTATGGTGGGACTTGGAGCTCTATGTGATATATTTATTGTGCAGAGGTAATCGGATAATTAGACTTGAATCCACAGGTAATGAGATTTTCTTCTCCTTATGCAGGTTGTCTGGGTGGGTGATTAATGACATAGTGCTAGTGTGACCTATTGATGTCTTGTGTGGTGTGAATCTCTGCGGGTAGATCTGAGGACTTCCCTGTACCGTGTTAACCTCGAGCCTATTGCCGTTCTCTGGAGTTGAAGGTAGCATGATCTCTACATTATTTCGGGCTTCCCCAGGCAGTGTGAGCAGGAGGCTTTTTGTGGGTACCTGGCTCACTGCATGGGCTGACTGTCAGAAAGGGCAGGTGTGAGACTTAGGGCCTGAGTTCTGTCCATGGGCAGATCTTAAAAGGATCCTCAGCTCTGCTATTCAGTCTCCTCAGCAGACTGAATTGGGCACACCAATATTGAGGAAATCATTCTTCAATGAAAACTGATGCTAATCAGCTCTACAGACAACTTTGCAAGTTGCAAGCTCATCTACATTAGTACTTGGTAGGAATTAGGGAATTGTATAGCTGATTAGTCAGCAAGTGACACTGACTATCAGCAATTCCAAATACCCTTTATTTCTTGAAGCTTATTTTTAGAAATTCAGAAATCCAGATCTATTATGCTCTCTGACTATACAGCATCCTGAGGTCACCAGCTGTCCTCATCTCCAAGACACCTAGATCCAGAGCATGAGTCAGAAATTCCAACAGGCATCAACTCAGACTTTGTGTACCAATAACCCAGGATGTTCCAACCCATACAGCATGTGCCACTGTGAGGTATGCAGAAGAGCCTGGGCCTGAATGTTCTCAGCAGCACTTCTTTGGATGGCCGATCAGTATTGTCATTGCCTATCCAGTGAAGCACACTTGCATGAATTTGACAGATGCTTACAAGTCTGCCCAAGGCGAGTGACCAATTCCCCAGACCTTAATTTCATGGGGCAGTTGCTGGCATTTGAGGAAGACTTAAACAATGGTGAGACCCTGCAGATCCTGACACTAAAGCTTACCTATGTGGAGACAGCCAGGGGATGGAGGAGCAGCCTCGCACTGGGGCCTGCTGTACCTGGTCTTCACCACACTGGTCACCGTGACAAGGCAGCATGATTGGGCCTGGTCCGGTTCACAGTCCTTGTAGCTCATGCTCAAAAGATGCTGGGCTGCAACCACCCTGCTACCTTTTAAAAAGTGTTTCAAATACAAATTTATTGCCAGTTAATACCAATGAAATGGAAAAACTCTGCGGGGAGGACGTCCCACTCTCTGGGGCCCTTGAACAACGTACAAGTCACCCCACTATAACCTATGTCAGTTGTATGGGTGTCTGGATCTGGCACTGAATGGTGTCATGAAGTTTCTGAGGAAGATACTTGGCTTCAGGCTTGGTACTACTGCACATCTTTATATTTTACCTAAGCTCTAGAGAAGCCCATCTTAGATGGTGACTGGTATGAGGCTTACCAGGTGTGTAATTTACAGCTAATGAGGGAAGTAGAGGTGAATCCCGTGGATGGGATTGTTTCTTTGCATATATAAATAAAACTCTCATTTGGAAATCAAAGGCTGGTCTGGCAGATTAACTTTGTGCAGGAACAGACTGATATTGAGCCAGAGATAACTGAGGATTCTTGCCCCAGTTTGTGAGATGTAATTCAGTCATTGTGAGGTGGTTTATGTGTGCATCACATCTTAATGTTTTTTACTTTTCCCCCTACTCACGTTCCCCCAATCCCAGCTCCTCTTCCCACCTCTGCGTAACCTGTTTCCTATCTCTTATTTTGCTCTTTCAATTTATACTGTGTGTTTCTCATGAGAGAAAACATGTGATGTTTAATCTGTGGTTATTTCTCGTATAGTTAGGATCTCAAAGTGCAAGATTCCTGCTTCTAAGGCCCTGGGACAGTGAGCTTGGATACACCAAGATGCGCCCCAGCAAATCACATAGTCTCATCTCTCTCATTTAGTAACTGCCTCTGTTCTCATGGTAATAGTTCAAATGACCCGGCAGTATTGTTTGCATTCCCTAGTGGAAGCATCCTGGAGCTAGGACGCTGGTGGGACAAATGAACCCACGTCTGGGGGTAGAAGCCTCAGTTGGGTCAGTGACCCTGATCTAGGGGAGGAAAATTTTCATTCTTTGATACTCCAATACTTCTTCCACCTCATGGGGAAAAGTGTACCATACAACAGCACAGGGTACCTGTGCCTGCCTGATGCCCTGTGCTTGTCACATCTTGGATTTTATAACATTCTCTTGTAACTGCTTGTGAATGCAAGTGGGGTGTGGAAAAAGTTTCAGGAGTCTGGCTTCTTCCCCTACTTGTCCCACACCGAGTCTGTGGCTCTGCTCCTGATTCTTCTGCAAAGCAGAAGCATGCAGAATTGGGAGTCAGTGGAGGTAGGATGTGAGCCTGTCTGGGAGCTCCAAAACAAGGAGTCTCATGCCAGTCCCATGCCAGTGCGGCTGGGACTTGAACTCCAGGCTCAGCTTGTTACTGGCTGTGGGCTGTTACTGAGGGACCTGATAATTACAGGCTGATCATCTTCCCTAATGAGCTATGTGCCCTGCCTCAGTGGAATCTGATGGTGCATCTCTGTGTCTGTGTTTACACAGAACTTCACTGGGCAATTCACATAGCAGCTCTTGGAGGTGTTGCTTCTGCTGAGCACTTAAGAAGTTATTCCAATATGCCAGGCTTGCAGCTCTTAAGTAAGCAACAACAAATGCATTGTATCCTATTCTAGACATCTTTAACTATTAAATATGTTGGCTGTTCCAGAGGAATTACATGCAGTTTAATGCAGTAAACTAGGTATTCTGAAAGGCATGGACAGTGGTGAGACAGGTACATAAAGGAAAGAAACATAAACCTTCTCAGAATACATGTCGGTCACTGTAGAATAAATGAGTCCTCTGGGCAGAAAGTCGGATGTAATCACCTTGCTAGCCAGGGGCTGTTTGGTCCACCTAAGGGATGCTACCTTTATAGAGGGTTTGAGTTTTGTTCCTCACAGTTGAGAACCAGTATCACAAAGTGGGAAAGGTACTCTGTTGGCTGGCCACGAATAGGTGGTGGCTGACTTCTACTAGAAACGCCATCCCATTCCCTGAATTGTAGAGTGGCTCCTCTGTGATGAATCCTGAGAGGCTCTGACCTTCAGAACAAGCTTTGGTTCATGCCTGTCCCTTACGTCTCTTTGTGTGACTTTTCCTCAGGCCTCCTTGTTGCCCCTTTTGTAATCTAGCTGCTTTCAGGCTCTGGCATAGGAAGGAACAGCAAGTGTGCAGACTGGACTTCTGCCCACAGGGAGGAATTTCCCTAGATAGTTTAAAAGGAAAACCTCATGTAGTCATGTTGCAGCAGTACATTCAGTTTGGTTTTACATATTACTGAGCCCCAATCCTCTATGAACTAATTTCCCCTGAGTAACTGGCTTGTCCTGGGACTTCCCAATGAAGCCCATAGTAGTGAGCTGAGGGTGGAGATTTAGGGTTGACAGGAGTCTGAAGCGCACCTGTCCTTGTAGCTGAAATGTAGCCTTACACTTGCTTGAGATTGGAGCTTATGACTTTGTTGACCTTAAAGTAGTCAGCTCATCTTTGATAATGTTCAGTAGATGATTACTAGATGTTTCTTGGCCAGGAGATCAGACTAAGGCATAGTATAGTAATGCTTGGGGGTGGCGTGTCTTACAAAGTGCCTGCCTTCTCCTGGCAAAGGTGTAGACTTATGCTGGCAGTGCAGGAGTCTTTAGTGCTTACATTTCCTACTGAACCTAGCACAGGTCTCATTCAGCATCCTCTCAACCTGGATCTCTTTGACTACATGGGAGGCAAGGCCAAAGGTAGGAAGGCTCAGACTAGTGGCATAGACCTGAGTTCTCTGAAACCTGCAGTAGATTTGAGCCCCCTAAAATGATGGTTTTGAGCAGTATTGCCATATATCATCTGCTGATCTCTAAAATTTAAAAAGTCTTCCCAATTTTGAATTTAAAGTTGGAAGTGATGTCCTTGGGTGCTCTAAAAGCCCCATTGCTATACTGGTTCCAGAGCCTTTGTATGTTTACATGCAAAATTGCGACACCATGAAGTTTTTCGGAGTACTTGCTAATTCCTGATCATCTCAACCAATCATGGTGACACTGATACTTAAATGGACCAGTGAGATGTTTTGTAGTCTCAATAGAAAAGGTTCCTGCAAATCTTACTGTAGCAGAGATCAAGATCCTTGAGAATTCAAAGATAAGACTTTAGACAGTGTACTGCTGGCCTTCTCAGGACAAAGCAAACACACTGATCCTCACTGAAGAGGAAAGAATGTATTTTCCAGATCTGTTGCTGTGCATAGAATGCCAGGAGCAAAGCGGTTATTAGCAATATTGTGTATTGCATGACAACTGAGATGGGTTATAAGTATATGGTAGTTCTCTCATACAGCATGAGACTGTGAATTGTGAATCAGAGGTACTCAGTTGTAAGGGACGTTCTTTCCCATCTTGCCAACTGAAGTGTGTGGAGAAGGTCCCTCTTGCTGTAATCACCTGGAATCACTGGTCAAAAGGAAGTTCCTTGGGGGGGGAGGCTTCCTGCCCTCAAATCACACCCACTTCAGTAAATCATGGGCTTTTCTTACTGGCAGAGACATTCTTATAGAGGTCCAGCTTGAGGGGAAAAGCTGACTCCAACCCTGGCTGAATGGAGAGGCAAAGAAGTGCCCCTTGCACTTGTCTTCCATCGTGGCTTTGGCCATGGGGGTGACAGCACTCACAGGAGGTCAGCCATGGGTGCTGAACCCTGTAGGGCCCGCTGATCCCTAAGATGCGTTAGGTCATTAGGAACACTAGAGTTCTGTTTTTTCATCAGATTCTCCAAAGGACAATGTAGGGATGTTCTGGATGCTGATGAATTGAAGTTTCTAACCTTTCAGAAAACATGGAATTTCCATGTGATTGGTCAGAGGCCAGGAGCATTGCCTAGAGAAGAACAGGTATTACCACCTGAACTTGGCTCTCTGGACTTTGAGTATGGCCTCCTTTATCTTCAGAAATACTTTCTCACCTGTTCTGTCCTGTGGTTTGTTTGCCAAAGTGATCAGACACATGCTGTATAACCCGGAGTGGATCTGAATCTGAGTGACCTTTGCGTCTTTATTAGGATGCTGTGTGGTCATGTGTACCTGTCTGCACAGATGCTCAAAAGGATAATCTCACTGCAATTAGGCCTTCATTCAGTGGTAAACTGTGCTCTGTTACACAGCTCAGTGTGGTCTACACTTACATTTCGCGGCTGACTGATGACCATCTCAGTATTGATAGACAAATACTTCAATTTATCATTGGTGTGTTGGGAAAGGACAGTCCAGAAATTCTTATTTCCATACTGGCCAATATTGTTTTTATTTTGTGGAAAAAAGATGAAATTTTGTGAAAGATAAAACAAAGTTTCATAATAGGAGAATAACCCACATCTTGTACCTTCGCCAGGACTTCTGGAAGCATTTCCTTCCAAAAGACGTGTACCGCCCATCATACAGATGTTTTTTGGGGCTTAAACTAGAAAACCTTCATACTTAATTTATATGCTTGGTAGTCCTGAAATATTTCATGATGCAAGAAGGCCTGGAAAGAAAGACCATGGTGTTGAACAACTGGTTGCTGGGGAGTTCTGCCTGCAGGCACTAGCTGTTGTGGGGGCTGAACAAGTATCCTGCAGTGCCGCTACCAGCTAAGGTGTGAATGTGAGTGACCTTAGTCTCTGCATGTAGAGCTCTCTCACCATACTCCGCTTGCTAGGTAGATGCTCAGGAATAGATCCATCCTGTGGACATTGCTGTGACATGCAGCTTTGTATGTGCTACGTCTGTGGTATACAGCACAGGGGCAAAGTGAGGTAGGTATTGGCCATTTTGGGTCCTGCCCTGGAAGATCTTGGATCATGTGAGGTGTAGAGAGAGGGCCATTCATAGGAGTGAATAACTCAGTCTTCTTGAAGAACCAGAGAGAAGACAGTCCTTAGATGTCAGTAAGGCGCTTGTCTGAGTAACGGGTGAACCACTGAATACATGTCCCATGACCAAAAGGGACGCTGACAGCTCCATTTAAAATAATTGCAATGAAGTTACAATATTAAGTACAGCTAGGGAGAAAGCTTTTCTTGACCATAGAGTGGGCTAAGGTAATCATAACTGTCTCAGTCATTTGTTCTTTAATGCCCTATACCTCATGGCCATCTGCCTATAGTTAAGTGATTCTAGCCTTTCAGGATGGCCTTAGGTCTGTAACTTGTTAGATGGTGTCCAGGTTGCTCCTCAGTGCCACTTGCATGCCAGGTATGCATAGCAACTGGGAAATACACGGCACTATAGGCCATGGGAGAGTGTGATGAATCCTGGAACCTGGGATTGGAGGGTATTGGTGCCACTACCAATGACATTGTCTGTTGAGAACCAGGGATATTTTGGAGATTATACAGCACTGGCAGGGGGCTAACATCTCTGAAACATTTTGGATTTCAGTCTTGGTGTATTCCTTCATGATTTTTCCCTTAATACAGGAAAAAGTTGTACAAATTCCTCCATAAAAATCTGTCATAATCTCACTAAACTTAAGGTCCTTCAGGTATTAAGATTCTCATGTCTGATCTCTGCTCAGTAATGGAAGTGGGTGGAGAACCCAGCAGTTCTGAGGGACGTAGAGTAAGTCAAAACAGTAGTGCACCTGCAGGTGACTCCCATCTCCAGGTATTTGGGCACCAACAGTTGACAACTTTTGCTGATGGAGTGTGCGTTTATGTGTGACTGACGATACCAGGCAAGGAGGGGGCAACCTTTTTTCAGCACTTAGGCATCCTCCTTCTTTCTCTGCTCCTGCAGAACCTCTGGATGGCTTTGTTTTGTTTCAACATCTTCAGTTCCTTAAGCCATGGAGATCTTGAGTAATCCATTCATCTGCCAAGTGACAATTCTCCTTTGGCCAAGCTTTTCAACTTGGTCTAGAAGCTTCAGAACAGCTGGGAAATTTAAGATATCTCTTTGCATAGTATCTTGGTGCATAATGATGCACAAATACTACCAGGTGGAGCGTTCAGCCATGAATGTTTGGAATGTAGAGATCCAGGGCCATTAAGTTTGGAACTCAGAGACCTGGGTACATCTCATTCGAAACTGAATTCAAGCACCCGTTCTGTATGTATCACAGCACTTGAGAGTCACACATGATGGTGTATTCGTGACCAGATTTGCACTGTGCAATGGACACGTGTCCTTGTGAATGCGTAGTAGTGGGCAGAGCCTGTTTCTGCACTCACATGGAAGAGGCCTTCAACACTTACCCTTTGTTTCCTGAAATGTATGACCAAAAAGCCAGGCCTTGCTTGGTTTGGAAGGACAGGCATTAGTGTGGGGTGCTTCATCATTCTTTGCTTCCTCTTTGAGCTCTCTATGGGAGTAACGTGAAGGAGTAGTACACATAGATAGTCTGAAAGAACTGTACAGATCCACTATTACTTGGATGATGTACATGTGTTTGGGGTAAAGCGAGGTTTTATTAAGTAATGGATGAGAACAAGCTTAATGAGTAATAGGTAAATTTCTTAGTCTTGCAAGCACAGGAGTATTGAAGTGTGAGAATCAGTGTGGTGCTCAGTGACATGACCAAAATGAGTGATGGATTATTCTCTCCATCACCAGCACTATTGGTGAACAGTGGATTTCTTCCCTCCTTGGCTTCCTCTCTGCATTGGAGGTGGTTTTCTTCCAATAGGGGATGCTTTAGCTGAAGCATAGCCACTCCATCCTGCTTCTCCTTGTCCAGACATCTCTTTAGACAATGGTAACAGCCCAGGGGAACTTTGTCACTTAAATCTTTATGCTGTCATCCCTCAAAATCTTGGAGTCATAAGTTTCTCACTGATTTTCCTTTATGCTTTTCCTTTATGCAGAAGTACTTGCCAACTTTGCCAAATATCACAGAACTGGCACCCTTCTAAATGTTTACTCAAGTTCATTATAGCAAAATTCTAGATTTACTATACAGTATAGCTAAAAGGCCACCAGTTCTGCAATGCAGAGAGAAGGCATTGCATCATTACAGAAGGCTGTGGATGGTCCTTGGAATCTTCTCAACTTAGTCCTATACAGTGCTACTCAGTTGAAAACTTGATTTCTTTTACAATTTTGGAGAAGATGGTTGTATTTGTCTGAGGAAGATGCCTGTGGTTGTTTTTCACCTGATGTGGAATTTGTAAGTGGAAACAAAATTTTGCTTAATGTTTTTGTCCTTGAACCATTTGCAAACAGAAGTGTTCATGAACTGAGCTATCGGTATATTTTCAACCGAGTCATCTTTAGTTTTGTTACACAACTGTACAAACTTAGAGGACACAATGTTTCAATAAATACATATTTGCCATCAGGGTAATTAGTATATTCATTAGCTCTAAACTTTGTCTTTGGAACCTTGGCCTTGCTGCTTGGAAATACACAATGCATCACCACTGACTGCGTCAGCCTGCAGAGTAACGGGGCCCAGAACTTACTCCTCCAGCTGTGACTGGTGACTGTGGAGCCCTTCTCCATTTTCTCCCCACAGCTCCCCCTCCAGCCTCTGGCAGACATTCTTTCTCTACCTGAATGAACAACGTTCTTGGATTCCACGCGTGAGGTTAGTCTTACGCCCATGGACTTTAATATAATGTCCTCCAGGATTATCTGTGTTGTTGCAAATGACAAGATAAAACCTTATGACAGAATAGTACTGCACTGTGTAACTTAATCACAACCATCCATTCACTTAGGTCGAATAGTGCTGCCATAAACATGGGAACGCAGGTGTCTCTAACATACTCCTTTCCTTTGGTATCTACCCCGTTAAGGATAGGGTCATATGGTAGCTCCATGAAGTCTTTGAAGAAATTCCATGGTGTTTTCATGATTGCACAAGTTTAGTGTTAAAGGTTCATTTTTTCCCCGCATCTTTGCCAGTACTTGGCTTGTTTCACAGAGATAAAAGCAGTTTTAACTGAATGGAAGTGATGCCTCATTGTGGCTTCATTTTGCTTCCCTAATGTTTGTTGAGGAGCATGTTTTCATTCCTGTGAACATTTCTTTTGGGAAATGTCTATTCAAGTTCATTGCCCATTTTAAACTTGTATTTGCCTTTTGCTGCTTCTGAGCACCTTCTTTATTAATTGTCAGATGTATAACTTTTCTATTAGAAAATATTTCTAATAGAAATATTTTCTATTCTAGATTGTATCTCCAGCCCACCTGTTTATTGTGTAGAACTTCAGTTTAATCTCATTTGTCTGTTTTCTTCCTGTGCTTATGGGTTCTCATCCAGAAAGTTTTTGCCAGCCCAGTGTCATGAGCACTTGTTTTCTTGGATAGCTTTAGGTCTTACATTTAGGTTACATTCTGAGTTTCTTTTTGTAAATGGTGAAAGGTGGAGATGTAGCTTCTGACATTTGTGGGTACTCAATTTCCCCAGCACCGTTTGTTGAAGAAATGGTTCCTCAATGGTTCTTGTCCCCTGTGTACCAAACAAGTTGGTTGGAGAAGAGATCTGTCAGCTGTCCATTCTGTTGTAAAAGTATTGTGCTCTGCTATGTAGGTCTCTGGGTCTCCTCCTGGAAGGGAGGGAGGGAGCAGAGGAAGGAGGGCTTCTTCACAGCTGTTTTCCCATTATCTCAACACTAGCATCCCTGCTAATCTCTTTAGCAAGTCATCTTTCACTCTTACAATCTTTTACCCTTACGACCTTATAACCTTCTACTTAACCATCTTCAAGTCTCTTCAGTCTGTTTCCTTTTTGCTCACAAGTCTTACTGTAATTCTCACCAGAAGTGGCCAACAATACCCATGTGGTAGTTGGAAAGCTTTGAGATTTAGTCACCGCTTATATAACCCCTTCTGCTTTCCATAAAAGTCTAGGACATGGGCACAGCTCAGTCTAGTTTTTTGCTGCTTTGTGACAAGGGTAACCCTTACAGCATGCTCAGATCTATCTGAATAGAGTATGTTTTATTGTCCTCATCTTCTGAGCCCTTAGTAAAATGGTGCATAATGCATCACTTACAGAGTTCTGAGCTTTTTTTAATAGCCCGATCTGGTAAAATCTTCCAAACTCTACCCACTACCAGTTTCAAAGCTGCTTCCACATTTACAGTTATTAGCACCCCTACTTCTTAGTACTAATTTTAAGTTTTAATCCACTTTCCATTGCTAAAACAAAATACCTGAGTGTGAAGAAAGGCTTGGATAGCGCACAGTTCTGGAATCCTAAAAACATGGCTTTTTGTTGTGCTCAGATCCATGAGGTCCCTAGGCCGACTGCACTACAATGGGGGTGTCCATGTGGGGGTGTGAGGAGACAAGAGCCAAAGAGACTTGCTCTTTCATAACAGTCTACTCCCTAAGCAGTCAGGGTCTTGTGAAGATGGCATTCGCCCCTTTCAAAGGCAGGGTCTACAGTGATGAAGACTTCCAACTGAGGATCTGGTCTCCAGACTAGGAAACTGGGGAACAGACTACATCCAAACCACAGTGGATGGTTGTATTGATACATATTTGAAGAAATTCATGATCATGTTAACAAGAACAGAAAAAGCATTTGGTACAATACAACATCCTTCCTGATAAAAGCTCAACAAATTAGTATAAAAGGAAAGTATTTCCATGTGATAAAGGCCATATGTAGTAATCCTCTAGCTAACATCATACCAAATAGGGAAAAGCTGAAAGCTTTTCCTTTAAGATTGGGAACAAGAAAAGAATGCCCACTTTTACCACTTTTATTCAACATGGTACTAGAAACCGTACGTAGCCAGAGAAATTAGATAAAAAGCATCCCTGCTGGAAAGAAGTAAGTTTTGTCCCTGTGTGTGGGTGACATAATCTTACATAGCAAACCCCAAGGCACCACTAATTATTAGAGCCAAGGCAAATCAAGAGTTGTAGGACATGAAACTGAAATGAAAAAAAATCACCATTGCTTCTATCTGCCAACAGCAAACTATCTGAAAGAAGAAAATGAAGAAAGCAAATCTACTAGCAAATAGCTACAAGAAGATACCTAGGAATAGCTTTTGCTGCCAAAAGAAAAAAATTCTATCTTTATTAGTAAGTCCAGGGGCTTCTCCCTGCTTTTACACTCTTCAAGGAGCAGATGTCTCCTACATCTGGAATTTGAGAATAAAATGATGTGGAAATTGTGTGAGATTGAATTCCCTAAAAAAGCACAGTGGGAGACAGAAATTTTAATGCAGAAGTTTTTCTGGTGCATGTGCCTTGGCAGCAACACTAGAAAGAGTAGAAGGAGGAGGAGAATTGGAATCTGATGCTCTTACAACAGATGTTGCAGCTGGTCTCATAAGCTGCTCTGGAGCCCAGAGACCTCCCGAGCATTCTGAATTGACCTACCTGGGCTTTTGTCTTCCTCGCCTTTAGGGGTTGGATGTGGTTTCCCAGGGGAAAAGGATCCCATCAGGCAAGGTAGCTTCTACTGGTGTGAGGGTAATTCCCAGAGGAGGTAAAGATCTTGGCACTTGGAGTCCAAGGTTTATCCATGGCCTAGCCCAAGGTGCATCTCACGAAGGGCATGCATCACTTGTCCTGGAATAAGCAGCTTTTGGTTAAGACCTTTTGTCCTGTCTGTCATCTTCATCTGTGAAAACTCCTTTGCATCTCGGGAGGGTTCCAAGGCTCTCAATTCCAGAACCATGGTTTCCAACCAAGAAAGGCTCAGTTGACGGACTTGCAAAGGCTCCTGAGTGAGCCCAGACCAATTTGCTTTGTCTTGGTGAGATGGAATCAACGGATGCAATTGTGCTGAAGGGTGTTGAGTGTTGTTGCCAGATTTCTGGGACCTCTGTTTTGTCAAGAGAAATACCCCCAGTCTTTTTGGCTGTTGCCCAACCTTTTTCACTCGAGATCGCTGTAGCTGTAAGGTCTTACCCAAGCTGGTAACACCAAATGAAACAAACTAGTGGATCAACCAAACCCGAGGAATATAGCATGGCTCACAAATGGATTCTGTTTCTGCTGTGGCCACTGAACTCCTCTGCCTTGCTGACAGACATAGCTGGAATGTTTATCTGCCTTCACTTGGTCTCAGGAATATCTCAGTGATTGAGGGATGAGGGAAAATCAACAGGCCCTTGCTCTACAGATCACTGAGGCTCAGGGTCTATAAGCCCTGAGGAGATATGTGGGCTTCGTGTGGACATGAGGCCTTAAGACGGAATGCCGGAGGCCTGTCTCTAATCAGTAGTCACTCTGCAGAGCTTCTCAGGTGGGCATGGTCCGGGATTTCTGTGCATGGTGTCTTGGGGTGTTCCGCCTCCTGACACTGGCCTGCAGGAGTGTCCACATGCGCTCTGCTAGGAGTTGGCCACTGTGATGGGCCGGGCAGAAATGGTGATTATTTCCTAGATATAACTTGAGGAATTTGTCTTGAATCTGCTCAGACCTGGGCTTGAAATGAGGCTGAAATGTGAATCATCCTAGAATAGCAAGTGACTAATGCCACATGTTCTTTATTCCCGTGTTCCAGCTGTATCTCAGGTAATTCGGATGACCTGCGACAGCTGGTGTATCAGGGCCAGTGTGATGGTGCCTGTGATAAGGCCATAGTTCCCTTACTGTGAGACAACAAACTGATGTCTGGGGAGAGTTGTACTCCACGCCATGCCACACTAATATCCAGGGTGGACAGCAAGCCGTTGCTCTACCATGTCCTGCCTCTGCTTTGCTGGCACACATACCTCCCAGCGCAGCATAGCCCCAAATGCAGCATTTGATAAAAACTAAAGAAGCAGTTTATAATAAGAATGTATTTGAAGGTGGGGAAAGGAAGGAACAGATATGACAGACAGCTACCCTGGTTGAGTAGGGAGCATTCAAAAGTGAGTAACACCTGGATTATTGTCTGCAGTTGAGATCCTTGTCCAACTAGGCTCCTGGAATCTGATTGGCTTCCTGGCTTGTCTTTCATCCTAACTTGGAATGTTTTTCTGGCCATGTGACCTTTTCCTTGTCCTTGGTGGAGGGAAAGCTGATGGATGGGGGCCTTAAGGGCAAGTAGTTGAGGTTTAAGGATTAAAGGGGAAGTTTTTCAATGTTAATCTTGCTCCCTGGGAGCTTCCAGGTCCTGAGTTCTTGGCCTTTGTCTTCATACTTATTTGAAATTAAAGAGACAAGCTGTCTTTTTTTTTTTTTTTTTGGTACCAGGGATTGAACTCAGGGCCTTGTGCTTGCCAGGGAGGTGCTTGTGCCACTGAACTATATCCCCTGTTTTGCTAATTTTTAACTAAGCTCATGAGGCCTTCATTCTATCTTTCCCCTACCCATGGGGTCCCCTGCCCCTACAATATACTTGAATATCACTAGGTATCCAGTTTTGCAATACATACTTATGTTTCATGTAGAATAATAGTGTCTGTGAGGGGTGATTCTGACAGTGGGCCTTGAGATTCCTGAGCTTTCACTGTCCTATAGAGCTCGGGTCTTGACCTCATAGGGTGGGCTCTTTGCAGTTAGGTGGTTTTGCATTCTAAATGCTTTCTGTGGCTCCACAGGGTGTACTTTACATGTCTAATAATAAATGTACAAGGAATGTCTAGGAAGGGAGACTTGGATTTGGTAGACTAATGTCTTGAGCAGATGAAAGCCAGGGCCACACTATAATACTTGGAGAATGGAGTGAGCATTAGAAAAGCTAGACATCTGTGACATATCTGGAACAACCATCTCTTTGACACTGGGTCTGGATTACTCATGGTGACCTCAGAGGGGAGGTCAAGGGATGGGTTCTTAAAATGAGATTTATTAAATATAATCAAGAAATAAATGCAGATTTTTTCAGATATGTGTATGTGTAGTATGTCTGAACTGAGTGATGTTGTGCTTAAAAAAAAGATTTCTAGCAATGATAGTTCATTTGGAACTCTGTAGCCACTTACAAATGGCCACTCCAGTACTTTTGATTACTACAGAGGGTACTACCCACTGTGCCAGCTTGGTACGTTCTTAAAGAAAATCTGAAAGCTACAAGTAAAAACCACCACATCTATGGTGTTTTTACTGCTGTGGGTCCTGATTTTTCTATTGGAACTGCTTTTGTGATAAATATCTGAGCTGTAACCCCATCCTAAAAGTCCACTGAGTATGAGCAACAGCCCATCCAACTCATGGTAAGGCAGACTCCATTCTCCTATTACAGAATATGATGCTTTCAGGGAGGTCAAGTAAGACATAATACCAAATGCTCAGAAAGATGTCCAGATTTTCCTACTTTTTCTTCAAATAACCAGAGTCATGGTGGCAAACATATCTTGTCCAATAGCTGTAGAGTTTCCCTGAAGGTGGAAGGAATAACTCCTTTCTATCCCCGAAGTGTTGGAAGCTAACAAAAACGGTAGACTTCTGATGAGGATCACTCCGATGATTATGAACAAGGTAAAGAAAGCATCTTAAGGGCTATACTTTTCCTTGAGAAACATTCCAGCAGAGATGTAGGCATTAGGCAGCTACAGGAGGTAACTGGTAGTTGTGAGGGACCCTGTCTGGAAAGCACAGTACACAAGAGTCATGGAAGTAGAACCTCTGAGAATGAAGAAACATCATTCACCTTTAGGACCTATAAACCCAGTTTGGCTCTGTATTAAACTAGGGATAACTAGCTTTTGGAACACACCAAGATGCACTAATTTCTACAGCATGGCTGTCTTGCACTTTTTAAAGAAAGTGTGGACACTGAGAAAAGGAAGACAATGTGTGAAACAAGAAAACTCCAGGACAGGGTACTTGTTTCTTGGCTTTCGGCTCCACATGCAAGCCAGGTGAGGGAGGACAGTGCCGGCACTTGCCATGGCTGGGTGGTGAGGTCCAGCAGTGGTAGACCAGGCTCTCCCAAATCGGCAGACTCTAGGGCGCTGTCCTCAGGCCCCATCTCAAGGCCAGTGCACTGTGGGAACAGGTTTTTGCTGCCAATAAGGACTGATTGGTATGAATAGTGATGAAGATAATTGTCCAGAGCTTGAGGTGTCTTCATGGAAAATGAGGGAACAATACCCTTCTCTAGATTTTTATGAAATTATTCAAGGAACAAGTTACTGTCCAGCCCTTAAGTGTAGATCATCAGGATTTATTTTGTGTGTTCTCTGCCATTTATGATAGTTTACTTCTGTGCTCTGGTCCGTGAAGAATCTATATTGATCTATATTGATTGAAGAACCTATCCAGGGTCTTGTACTTGATGCATGAGAACACTGTCTGGGATGTCTTTGTGGTGTTTGACTTTATATATTGTCATTACACTTTTGTATATGGATCTTCATTTGTCTGACAGTCTTAGGAACACAGAGATCCAATGGAAGAGGATCAGGTGCTCTGGCGGGGGCACTCTTAGTAGTTAACACATTGTATCATAAAATACTTCACCAGATGGCATTTATTCCTTGAAGCATTGCCTGTGTTTCTTCTCCAGAATTGGCTCGTATGGCTGATAGGTTCCCCACTCTTACGTTCGAAGACCTCTATTCCTCTCATGTGAACTAGGACATTTTTGGTCTCCTTTCCGTGTTGATTCCAACAAAGTTACAGATGAAAATCCAGAGTGTGTGGCTGGACATCTTGGTTCATTTATCTCTGAACTTGTGCTAGAGACAAATGAATTGGGTTCATTTTCTACCTTTGCTGCTATTTTATGTGTTTCCTTTGTGTACAAAATTTTATATTTCACTAGTGTCAGAGTCTTGGCTGTTAGGAAGTCCTACTTCAATTTGAGGATATTCAGAAGTTTGAAACATCCCAGACATGGAGAGATGTTACTACCTGACTCAAGGTGGCTCATCTGACCTCGGCCTAGTGACCTCAGCCTGTGTTGTTCTGTGACATTCCATTTGGAAAATCCTGTTGAATGACCCCTTGCGGCAGCATTTTTGGGGTATCACAAAATAGATAGGCTACAAAGATGTGTTTCATGACCATGTTAGGGTCCAGCAATATCTTGAAGCTATTTTATACATATAAATAGAATTAATTACAAATTGATATGAGGATGCAGGTGTATGAGTGCTTGAGACTACAGATTGCAGTCTGACTCCACACCTGAATACAAACCTTAGCACAAAATGTGCACCTGGGAAAACCACAGAAATATGGGTATCGTGGGATCTCAGATTCGGTTGCAAGTTTTTGCTGTCTGCATTTGCAAGAGAAACATTTAATGCAAGACACACAAATTTACAAGATTAGTTGCCAATATCCACCCACAGAGTCAAGTTCAGAAGAGTGCAAGGGGTCTGTCTGTGTGCTAGAGATCCGAAGAATCCAGGCTGACCTCTCTAACAAGAGGCCAAGGAATCTGCAAGTAAAACTGAAGCGTCTACACTCAAAGGCCAGTGCTGGGGGCTAGAGTCTTTGCTAGCAGACTGAAAGGCCAGTGCTGAAAGCTGAAGATTGTGTGGGGAAAGCCAAGAAACAACACCCAAGGTGAAGACTGGAGCCCCTGGATAACAGCAGTCATCCCTTGGCAACAGTGAGGACCAGAAGTCCTCTGAATAAAACAGCTGCCATCCTTGGCAATGGTAAGGACTAGAACTCCTCTGAATAAACAGCCAAAGCTCCTCCAAGGAAAGTCAGCCACAATGGAAGTGTCTTCCAAGGAAAATCAGTATGAAATGCACCCCTCCCATTCTCCTCTTATGCCATTCAGCCAACAAGTCTCCTAAGCACGTCTTTTGTCCAGAACCATAATGACTCGTGCAGCTGTACATTCCCATTCAAATTGCCAATTAACCACCACACAGATACTGTTGTTGGAGGTTGGTTTCCCCAGTAACAGCTTGGAGACGATGTAAAAAAGAGGCCACTACAATGATAGTGTCCTGAAGAAAGGAGACTGAACCAGACTCAGCATTATTTTCATGCCTTAATTGAAAGCAGTAGTGCACAGCAGAGGGCAAGGTGTTCCACCAAAGTTGGAAGGAAAAGATGGCTCATCTGTCAGCCCTGGGCAGCGTGCTTCAGCAACGAGGGTGGAGCTTCCTTATCTTTGGGTGCTGCTTTGACATACGTAATAGGGGACTGTAGAAGGTATTACTCAGGCTGGTATTGCAGCTTCTCCAAGTGTTCTGTTGCTTGTTTGCAGAATGAGTGCTTCTCTCACACCATGACCAAATGAATCAGGTCACTAACTGGTATGAGAAGTAGACAAGGCACCACATGATTGTGTAGAAAGCAGACATAAGCCATGGACTCCCTCAGTGAGGAGTCATGGGCCGTGGACTGACTCAGCAAGGAGACATAGGTCACAGACTCCCTCAGCGAGGTGTCGTAGGCCATAGGCCCTCTCAGTGAGGAGCCATAGGCTTCCTAGGCTAGGAGAAATTGACCATATACTCTCTCCATGAACTTTCTCTGACAAGGGTCAGAGATGTCCTTTGATTTTCAAACACATATGAGTGTGCCTTTGACAAAGTCAGGTTTTTTGCCCTATCTCCTACCACCTCCTAGTCAAATACTTGAATATCTACATGTTAATTTTTGTTCTTGGAGACAAGGTCTTGCTATGAAGCCCAGGCTGATCTCAAACTCACTATGTATCCCAGGCTGGCCTCACATTTGTGGCACTCTTCCTGCCTCAGCCTCCTGAGTGCAGGGATTATTGTAGGCATGTGCCACCATGCCCAACCTCCATGTTAAGTGGTATAGCTGCTATGTGACTTCAAAAAGAGTAAAGATCTCTTGTTTTGCATATGAAGGATGCCAAATGTTGACCATGTGTTACGATTTGCAGTTCCACATTAGCTCCACTTAAATATTTGTCATAATGGGACCTTAAACTCAACGTAAGACACTGGAAAGAGTTAAGCAGTTCATTGACTAGACTGCCATTTGAAAGGCAATTTTATTGGAATTCCCTGAATATGCCTTTTCCCGAGGTTTCCCATTACCAGCGGGATATTCTTCCTGTCCATCAGACTGTTCTTCTTTGCAAAGACCTCCTCCTGTGCTCTAATGGCCCCAGGTGTAGGACATGTTCAATCCTTAATGCACATCTAGTGGTTGAATGCCCATGACCAAGTTATTTAAGAGCCCACTTACACAGTATAACACATTTTTGCCAAATGCCCATAAACATGGATGTGTCAAGTCCATTTTTATCCTTTAGAATATTTCTATTGAGATGAATTATTGTAATTTTGAGTTTTGTTAATGCGTGCTTAACAGGAAAAACACAAATATTGCATTTTTAATATTGAGTGTTTATAAAAGAACATCACAGTTTTCAACTTTAACAGATTTTGGTGTACAGCCTAAAGAATGAACATTCTTATATGAACTACAATGAAAATACAATAGCGCTCTACACGCTACAAAAAATTACTTCAATTATCACACCTAGGGGAGTATTCACATAAGACAGTGGCACATTCCATACATACTATGAGTTTTGCTTTCTTGGCCTTTTTATAGACTGTACTTGACATGTCACTGTTCTTGCTGTTTTGTCTTTTGGAGGTACATATTTTATGTTTCTCTTGCATATTACACATTACAAAATGTCAATAAAGTATTAAATTCTTAATATGTATTGTATATTTAGAATAAACATTTTCACATCAGCTGTGCGCTTGCTTACAAAACCCAAGAGATAACATCTGAAATAAAAACATATGTGAGCTACAATGTAAACACAAGTATACCCCACAAATACTCTGCTTTAACTGTCACATCCAAGGCAGATTTCACACATGAAAACTGTATGTTCCACACATATGTCTCACTTTCACTGACAGGACATGTGCTGAGATTTCCTTTCCTGTCTGGCAGGCTACTGTTGGCACTTCTCTTTCTGTTTTGTCAGGAGCTTCCTACTCTGTTGTACAATGCGCATTTAGCAGGGAAATAAGTTACCAATAAAATATGTACTGAGGGCTCAGAATATTCATTTTCACATCAGTTGTTCACTTGCTTACAAACCCTAAGAGATAACATCAGAAGTAAAAATTTATGGGAACTACAGTGAAAATACCAGTAGAGCTCTACGGCAATCTTTTCCTCAATTGTCTCACCCAAGGCAGTCTTCACACATGGTTCATACACAAGTATCACTTACACTGATAGCACGTGTTTTGTTTTCCTGTCCTTTCTTGTAGGACAAGTTGACATCTTTTTGGTTTTCCTGTTGTAGCAGGTCTTTGGGATGTTGCATCTGCCTGTTCAGCTGTCAGTATATGGTTCACAATTTTTTGCTTAGTTCCCTGGGCAGAAATATTGTTTTTTCTCTGCTGTAAATGACTGCTTATGAGTTTCATTCCAAATCCTCTAAGAATTTCTCTTCAGTATTTTGCACTTGTTTCTTTGTAAACTATCAAACTATTTATGCCACTCATGTTTAGGAGTGAGTAAAACACAACCACTGGCCCAAGCTTTGTGTCTTGAATGATCTCATAGTCTCTGCGTAACTCAGCATCTACTCCACCTTTGCTCTTTTGCAGAAAGTTTCCATTTCAGGCTTCCATTTTTGTCGAGGTTTCCCTATCAATATTTCCATCATGGTGCAATATTGACATCAGCAGTACCAGCTTGGTTTTTCTTTGTCATATATGAGGCCAATGTAAATCTTTTTTAAATCCAAAGATTGTACTATAGGATTGTTTTGAAATTAAAACATTTCATTTGGAATTTCTGCTTTGTTCCTGTGTGCTGTCCTGTGCTGGTCAACTTGTGCTCTGTTAGCAAATGGAATACTAATTGATGAATGTCACATTTTGAGCAGCTCAGGAGATGGGAACAAGCCTTGGCTTATTACTATATGAATAAGGACTCTGGTGGCTGACTTCCTATAAAGTTCTAAATTGAAAGCATAGTTTTTTAATTGACAAAGGTATAAAATTTTATGACATATTTTGACCTATTACTTTGTAAAAATATTTAATGAACACTGTACTTCCACTTCTTGGTGACAAACAAAAACACATCATTTGCAAGAGTATTAAAGTATAAAATAGTGATCTCGCCACAAATTTGAGACACTTGTCTATAAGTCCTTTACATTCCTCTGATTATCATGAGAAGCCCCCCCTAAGCAGATGTATGAATGCTGATTGTCCCAAACCATTGTCCAAATCTTCACCAATGTTTTGCAGTGAAAGTGTTCCATTTCAAGCACTTTCATCTGCGCCTTCATCTGTGGAATGTAGTCTGTCTGCAGAATTTGTAGTACATAACCCAGGTGGAGGCAGCAAAGGTATCAGTATTCCATGCAGCTTTTGATGTTGCCAACACAAAGTAAAAGGATTAGTCAGGCCTTTGCCTTATTAGTGATTGCCAAATAACTTCATTGGTGCTGTCACCTGAGGCTTAAAAGTTTGAATTTTTTCCTTGTAGGACGTGGTCTTTGGTGGTCTGCTTCTAACAGATGTAGGAGTTTTCTGCTCCTAAAAAGGCAAAAATGCAAAGCTCAGCACAGAAAGGGCACCTGGTTGGGATAGCAGAGCTTGGGTTCTTATGATTGGAGTCATATACCCAATTTTTAAGACTGGCTTGTACTGGATGAGCTGGTCGGTTCCCTGGTAACAAGTTTATTGATGGTGCACAGGGGTCTTTAATATGTTCTCAGAAAGAATCAGGGTAGGTGGGGAGCCAACTTTGTATATACACAACTTTGAAGGCAGTGATGCATGCCCTTGGGAGGTCATTGGAGAAACTGCAGAGATAGGTGAAACATGCCTTCTTCTCTGCTCACCAGCAGGTGCTCACTGCCACAGTGTCTCTGTCCAGCTCCTGGAGGCAGCAGTGCATGGCAGAGGGTTGGTCTTGGGAAAACTTGAGGGAATTCAGAAGGAAGTTGTTCATTTCTGAGCTCTGGAAGTAGCCTCAAGCAACAGGGTAGGGCTTCTTATTTTGTGATTCTTGAGCATCTTGAATCATAAAAATTGTATGAATCAGTTGGATTCTTGCCGTACCCTGGGAATGAACAGCAGTGAGAAAGGAAAAAATAGAGACAAAAGCTGGGATCAGGAGCGGATGGCCTCTCTGTCTTCAGCAGAGAAGGGGAACTGCCCGAGAATAGTAGAGCATTTATTTTATACCCTTGAGATGTGGATTATTTTCAGCCTCTTTTCCCAGCAATCAGTTGACAAGCCACAATGCCTTGTTTACATGCTTTGAGGAGCTCCTGTGTTCTCTGGTTGGCTTAATCCTGCACGTGTAATTACTTTCCAGCTTCAGCACCTACCAACAAAAAATATCAAGTACTTATGTGCTCCTAGAATCCCCCTAGTCTTTGGAATACATGGACATTTTGTCAAAGCTGCTAGCTAGTGTTGATGCTCATCAGCACTGACACTTTGGGCTGAATAATTCTTCATTGTTTCAGATGTCTGTGCGCTATGGGAATATGTTTAACAGAATACCCTGACTACTTTATTAGATACTTGACAAGATTTGACAAGAGAAACATCTGCACATATGTCCTATTTTCCCTGGGGAGCAGGATATCCCCTGGAAGAGAAACCAGTAACTTTGGGTTCCTCAAGGGACACCTGAGTATTTTGCACCTGTTGGCCCATGGGCCTTCGTAGAATACTTGATGGTTGTGTATCTTGAACATGTCAGAAAGATGTAAAGCAGAATATTTTGGAGAGTAGGCAGATAATTTCCTTGACCAAAACTAAGTCCCTTTCTCATTGAAATGTCCTCAGTTTGGCTTCTGAGCCTGAGATACACTGCATGCTCTCTTCACTTTGAGGAACCTTTCTACAGTGATTCTTGAACTTTTGTAGCTCAATATCATGTCTTCAATATGTACATCAGGGTTTTGATTCTGAATGCTGTCATCTGAGATGGTGATTCTTGGTTGTCTGGTGCTATATTCAGTGCAGCTCTTGAAAGTGAAGTGGGGAGGACAGTGGAGAATGAAAAAAATGAAAGCAAGAGTCAAGTTGTAGAAAGCTGAGGTCAGGTGGAGCCCCGTCTCTTGATGGGAAAAAGGACTGCCCAACCACTGCAGTGCATTTATTTATACAATCAGCATTGTAGACTATATTGGGAGAATTTAAGGGGGAGGATAAGATCTGGAATAGGAAGAACATCTAATCTTAACAAAATATCATGCCTTGGTGGTTACATTGGGAACAAGAAGGGAAGATCCTGTATTATCACAGGGGAAGCCCAAGTCACTTGGTTCATCATCTCTCTGAGCTGTGTACACTTCTCATGGGGCCCTGCCAAATTCATGAGAAGCAGTGACCTTGTCTTAGACACCTAAGATACAGACAGCTTTGCTCTCAACAGTTTGGGTGTGTTCTCCGTGAAAGGATACTCACATGTCCTATTGCCTACTGTGGTTTGAATCTCTGCAAATGACTTGAAGACTTCGCTTCCTTATGTCATCCTTGTACCAAAACTAGCTTGAAATGACTTAACTACCTTCTGGAGTCGGGGCAGCATGAATATCTGCAGACATAGAAATAGCCAGCAATACTTTGGCTGTTGCATCACATGGGTGTGGGCTGGCTAGCCAAGCCAGAAATGCTTGTTGGGAAGGTGGCCAGGGACTGAGTCTACGGGGTGGGGGGGTTAGTTCAAGGGGAGACTCAGCTCTACAGTTGAGTTTCAGTAGATACAGGCCCACTCAGATGAGGATAGTCATTCCTCAAGTCAACTGATTGTCAGCACACATAAGCTCTACAGACAACTTTGCTATCCTACTTGATTAGTGTGTTTTGGAGTTTTAGAAGGTGTATACATAGTACGCCAAGTAAAACTGATCATTGCATGTTCCAGATATATCTTATTTCTTGATGAGCCCGTCTCTAGGAATTGAGGAAGCTTGGTCTTATGCCAGTCAGGTTATGAGGGGGTCACTAACCTCACTTCACTGTGCTACTTGTGGGTAGAGTAAGCACCTTTACTTACCCAACAACATTTTAGTGGCTTCCACTTGGGAATCAGTGTGTAAGGATGAGCGACTCGGGCTCACCTGTAGTCTCTGTATAGGCACAAACGGCCTCCCTCTTTGCCCACCCTGTCGAGATCTAACCTTCCAATGCATTATGTCATGGGATGTTTCCTCCAAGTTGTCTGGAGCTTGCTTGTGGGATGAGATGTCCATCTGTACAATGATCAGAATGGTAGTGATGAAGTGCTCAAGCTGGCTTTGTGCAGATGTCAGCTTAGAGGGATAAGTTGGGAAATCTGAGCCATTTGAGAAAGGTATTTTCTGTGCTAACGTTAGATGTCCTGTGATAGCCAGAGTGAAATAGCCTAGCTGAGCACTGCTTTGATAAATTGTTCTTTTCCATTTCTTTCCATTCATCTACTCATGTATCTAGCATCTCTGTCTGGATGTGACGTAGGTGGTTGTGGTACTTACACAAGAACAATGATTCTTACCTCGGGAAAATTAGCTCAAATGTAGACCATGTCAGTTCAGTTGTATTAAAGGGCACACAGACTGAGTGGCATATTGCCATGTCTACCAGTAGTTGGTAGCTACAATTGCTGCTGTATCTGGTTTGAAACTATCCATATAAAAAGTTGATACTCATAACCTCTTATCATACCCAATGTCATTTATGTTTGGTTGCCACTACCATTCCTTTAAATTGCTTGTGAGGTGTGTTGTCAAGACCATCATTTAAGAAAAGGTCAGAGTTGCTGGTGACCTTGTACTCATAAGATTGTTGGCAGCAAATGTCTGGTATTATAATACTGGGCATAGACTCTCCAAGATGTGCCTCTCTAAGATGTGGCTTTCCAAAGTTCTATATTTTGTTATTTTTACACAGAAATGACCCTGGCTGGTCTTGCAAAAGGAGCTTGACAACCTGGCAGGTCTAATTTTGTCCACTGGTGACAGCATCCATCTAGAATGAAGACCATTAGATCTGGTGGGCCTAAATTTGTGTGGATGGAAGGCAAATACTTCACTGGGTCACAGACAGTAGTAAGGGAGAAACGTAATTCTATTCCTTAGTTCTTAGAACAGTGTATATTGTTAAAGAAATATACAACAGCTGTTCAGAATAGGTAGTGCAGCCGGAATGCACTGTACTTGTCACAGGCTGGGTTTTTTGCTAGAAGTTTGGGCAAACTCATGTACAGAAGGGGGAGCATCAACTGTCTGACTCCTGGTCCTCCTACTGTTTATACCATGCTGAGTCTATGGTACCTGATGTGTCATAGCTTGCAGGTGAGCTCTTGAAAGAAATGCTGAATGTAGATTGCAAATGAATATTTGCATAAAGCAAAGATCACAACCTTATGAAAAGAATGGAAATAGGGTTGCCTGATATCGGGGTTGTCAGAACTTGACTCCTGGCTTGCCTCATCATGGGCTGCTCCAGAAGGGATGGCCAGCCAGCGGCTGACTTCCTATCCTCCCTAACAAGTCCTGTTTGAAGAGGGGAATGAGCAGTGCATTTGTGTCTACTGCAGTGCTCTTACAGTCTTTGCTAACTTGATCCTTCTGCAGAGCATTTAAGGAGTCCCATCTCCATGACATTACATTGGCAGTTCCTAATTGATATATAATAAAAGCCTTGCCTCTAGTTCTGTTTATCCTCTTTCACCGAGATGGGTGAGTGCTCCAGAATTTTATGCAGTAAAGTAGGTACTTTTGAAAGACTTTAGACAGTGGTGGTTACCATTAGCACATGGATAGGAATCAAAACTCACAATATATGCTGATCAAATCATTGATAAATACAAAGGGTGCTCAAAATATACCATCAATGCTTAAATTAAAAAAGACTATAGTAAGACACATTGCCATTATTTCCCCTCAAAATACTCCCCATTGTTTCAAACACACCTACCCCATGGTTCTTGACACTTTGTGAAGAAGTTCGGGAAGTTCTTTCCTGAGTGTTTTTGATGTATGAGCAAAAATAAGTGAATGTTCCTGTTGAGTGCCACCCAAGGAAAGGCAGCCTTGTGACAGCTAAGTAATAATTGCCAGCACAGTGTCACTTATCATGTGACTACAAGTTGTGACCTGAAAGAACTAAGACTTCTAGTCAAAGGCATGGGGGCTTCCCTCCTAACTGGTCAAGTGAAGAGGTGCGCAAAAGGCACTGTTAGCGGTTAATCCACTTGAACCAGTGGTCAAATGAAAATTGGTATTTTCAAAAGCTTCCTGGCCCTAAGTCCCACTCAGTAGAATACTACAGAACTGTGCTTTGCATGGTCCAGAGCCATTTTAATTTCTAAACATGAACCTGTGAACATCATCATTTCCAGTGCCTAGGAGCATGCTAGTCTTACTGGGACAGGCAAGTTCTTCACAGAAATAGAGCTTTCTTTAGGGTGGCTGCGGTTCTAGATCAGGATCTTGGTTATATGGAAAGGCAAAAATATGAATCAAAGTTCTTTGTCTTAACTATGCCTCAGGTTGGGAAGATCAGCTCACTATCACAAGGAGGGTGAGCAACAGCTGCTGGACTTCCATGGGCTCTGTTGCTTCCTAAACAAGCCTCATACCCCTCCTTATGTTGGAAGACTTTTTTATCCAAAGGGGGTCCTTGTGCAAGCTTGAGCATTTGTGTAACTAGAGACTTAAAAGTGGTCAAGCCAGTGGATGGGGAGAGTAGATCCTTGGGAGTTCAAATAGGCCCATTACCAGATATTTCAGTGCCAGGAAGTCCTTTCCAGGTTTTGTGTCCTGTTTAGTGAATTAGATGGCACAGCCCAAAGGCTAAAGAGGAAAAAAAGTAAAAAGGAAGTCCTCTAAACAAGTACTCTGAAACAGAAAATCTGCCCTGTACACCGCATGGGCCACTCTAAAAGCAAGAGGACAGTGGCCATGAGGCCAAAGGCCATCTTTTATCTTACTCATGTTGGATGCTGGTCCTCCACAGCAGGTCCTAACGCTCCTCTGCATTGTGTCCCAGTCATGATTTGACAGGCCTCCATGTCTAACAGGTCATGCTCGATTGTCCAGCTGCATGGCCATGCCCTAATCTCCTGCCTCAGGCCAAGGCTTGTTTAGTGAGCATCTTGCTGTATAGATGCGATCTACTTTGCCACAACAAGAATCTGTGCTTGACCTCAGTCTTCAGTTCTTCAATTTCTGTTCCTTTTTGATCATGAAGGTGAAGACCACTGAAGACATGGGCTACAGCTCTGCTCAGTTAGATTCTACAGATTCTCTGCAGAACACAGATGCTCTGCAGCACACAGATCAAGCTGCCAAAGGTTGACCTCCAGGAGACTGAATTGCAAGTGGGGACTTCAGAGAACAGCATGTGCAATGCTTCCTCTTCAGGACAGAAAGTAGTTGGTCTCTACCTTGTTTCATATTTCACCCTAAATATGGGTCTGTGCTGGGCTGTCTGGGGAAAGGGATCTCTTGAAGTTTGGAAAACTGGCTATTAGATTCCTGCCAGCAGAGATGTTTGTTTCAGGAAGATCAAGTGTCCTGTGATGGCATAAAAGCAGGAAAATGTTAGGTGCATGAGGCTGGGTGTGGTATTTAACCCTGGGTGTGCTACCTGGCCTGGGATGAAATGTCCCCTCATGAGTTTGTGGCAGAGCCAGTGAAGGAAGAGGGGAAACCCTTAGCCTGTCTTATTATTTTTTTTCCACATGTCCATATACTCCTTTTCTATGTATTTATTTTTTCAATTTATTTTAAAAATAAAAGAAAACATATTAACAAACAGACATCCATTTACAAAATAGAATAAGAACAATACAAACAATACAGAGTTACAGACAAAGTGATAGGAAATTAACAATGGTTGTTGTATTATGTATTGAAATCTTCAAAGTGGTTTCTCAGGAAAACAGAGACATGATATGCAAGACTGATCAAATAAGTAATCATTAACTGTTCTTTTTAGTAAAGCACCTTAGCCTGTTTTAATGTAATGAGTATATAAGAGCTTGTAAGAGGTACATTGTTGTACAAATGTCTCATTACAAAATGAATACTGGCAATGTCATGTAAAACTTGGTTGCCAAGCGTTCAGATGCCATTTCCACCATACTGTTTTGCCTTATCTTCATAGCTGGAAGTCAGCTCTCAAATCTGAAAACACGTCATCTATATTCCTCACCCTGTTGTAGTTCCTTTCTCCTATGAAATAAGCCTGCATCTTAATCTTGGTGTCTTTGTCAGTAGCTTGTCATAGGGCCGTGCACACAAGCAGTCAATGAATACTCTTTCGATAGAAAAAGTTTCAATGAAATTTAAAGATTGACCACAGCAGTGATAGGCTGCTTTTCTTGGGTATAGAATGGTTTAAATGAAGATGAGATGTTTTGTTGTTTTCTCTAAACCTACTAATCTTCAACTATCTTATTGGCTTCCTTGGTCATTGCTTAAACCTATAGTTGGGTGCATTTTCAAGGAGAAGGCTGCCTCAGCCCCACTTTTAGGGTGGTGTCCAGGTATAGTTACTTCCAAGAAAATTAAGGGATGAAGTTTGAAAAATATGTTTAAAGAAATTTGCAATGAATAATTAGACCTGAGTTCTGATGGTTCCACCATCGTTTTCGTAGACCACTCCAATGAAGTCACACATGGAAAGGGCTATGTTCATGATGGGACCTTCATGGTAAAGCGAGCATACACCCTGGTGAATATGAGGGAGATGGCTGAACCCATCTTTGCATTCACATGGAGGGAGATCTTTGACAGAAGACCTTCTCATGAAATGTGACTCAAATCGATTTCTTTGATAAACTTCACTTGTCAGAATAGGTCTCAGTACTTACTGTAGCGGTTATGTGATTCATAATTAGCTTGGGTATTTGTCAGGTAAGGCAGAGGTAGGAATCTCCCTTATCTGTGACTAAGAAGAAATTAATCCCTTTAGGAGGAGATATCTAAAATGCCCTTTTAGGTGAGACACATCCCTCACCATGGTCATATTGGCAAACTCCTCCTTTTCCCTTTCTCTGTCCCATTGGATAGCCTGAGAATCCCTTTCTGTGAGAGGAAAGATGCTTATTTCTGCAGAATTTTCTTTGTACTAATAAGAGTTTGCAGGGCTGAGGCAAGGCTCTTCAAAAGACTACACATGCTGAATCAGAGTTAATGCAGGACACAGAAATTTACAATTTGGGCTACAATGGCCATCTTCACATGCTGTCAATTTATTTAACTTGTAAGCTCTGTACTACCTAGTCGTGATTTTTACCAGAAATTTCTGCTCCCATATTGGAGTGAGTATTACTGAAGGTGCACATTGTAATTGAAACAGAGTGAAGTGTAGCTGGGCCTAGTATATATGTGTTGATCACAGGAGCTCAGAGATAACAATTCTGCAGGCTTGGCCTCTTTAAGCATATTCCACGTCTATTTTCATGCATTGGGAGATATAGCTCAGTAACATTGTGATGACATTGTCATGGTGGACAACCCTCCTTAAATGTTTTAATCTCATTTTACCAAGGCCCAAAAAAACTACTGGGGAATTGGACTTGTAGAAGCTTCTGATGCCTGCCCTTGACACTCACTTGGTGGGCTTGAGGAATAGATTTGTCACTGTG
>NW_004955549.1:2560974-2574561 GCF_000276665.1 Chinchilla lanigera | reverse complement strand
CACTGCAGTCTTTTGAAGAGCCTTGCCTCAGCCCTGCAAGCTCTTACAAGCGCTGATTACAGCAGGCACTGAAGGGTCTGCTTTCCATTAACCTGGCGGTTGCATCTGGAATCTGTTGCTACTAAAGCGTTTTCTTTTAGATATCCAAGTGTCATAAACCACACTTCAGTTTGACTTCAGTTACCAAGAATACTCTTTATCTAGATCAGTCATCTGTAGGAACTAGGATGGCTTCACCTGTACAAGAAATTTATCATTTTGTGGGAATTCAACATATGCTGGTGTTTGTAATGTCAATGGCCTAAATACACCAGTCTTTTCCTGTGAACGTGAAATGAACCACACTATCAGTGAAAGAAAAGAATAGAATGTGTGGTATCCATGCTGTGGATGGTCTGTGGATTGGTGCACTAATGAGATCTCAGGTCGCAGGTTGTTGACCTGTTATGGTTTCAGTGTAGATGTCCCCGCCAAGCCTGGTGCAGTCATGGGGCAGGCTTCTAGAGTTAGATTGACTCATGGCTGCATACAATATAAGGGAGGGAAAGAGGTTTGCCCTTGGCTGCTGCTCCTCCCTTTTTGCTCTTGGTTCTTTTGCTGTGGTCCACAGCCATGAATGGTTGCCCTCTGCCATGTGGCACCCTACCTTCTAGCCAGCCGAGTATGGACTGAGTTCTCCACACACTGTGAGCTAAATAAACCTTTCCTTCCTCAATTTTGGGTGTCAGGTATTTTGCCTCAGCGGTGAAAGAAAAGTTAATGGAGACATCTGTCCTTGTGAATTTCTGAGCAGGGCTCACTTCTGTCCCCTTGGATACTCTTTTAAGCTCTCTGGGAACAACTCTTAAGACCAAGTTTCTGGCCTGAGTGATCTCAAGAAATTGATTGGAAGTTAATGGCTGAACGTGCATTGCTATGGTGACATTTTCTGCCTTTATGGGTAATGAAGAGAGACTTCAAGAGCAGGAAGTGTGTAGTGAAGTCCCATAGTTAGCAGCATTTGGAAAATGTAAACTGTCTTGCTGTTCGATAACTAAAGAGAGACATGGATTTTACTATGTCCAAATTTTGTGCAAATCTGTTGAATATTTCTCTATGACCACATGTGTTTCTAGGAGCCCCATAAGCCAGTACATGTGCGGGTATCGTCCTGAGCTGTGTGATAGACATCTAGGACATTTCCATTAGAATCCTAATTTTCCTGATGGAATTTGGGTTTTGTTGAGACATGTTACTAACAGGCCCGTTCTGTCCTTCAGTGGTCTTACTTGATCAGGCCGCTGGTGGCCCTTACACCAACCAGGCCAGTGGATCCGGTGCATCTGTTAGAATGTAGTCACCCTGGCTGCCTCCCTCCTCCAAGGTCATGACAGACTCCCATTGACATCTTCCACTCTAATGGTAGTGGTAATACAGCAGGGTCGTAACTGGCAATATCCTGGAACTGAAAAGACTGGAAATGTTGGAAGATGGTCGCTGATGATGGCTGAGGTTAGAATTCAAAGCTGGCTCTTCTTTCACTCTAGGTGCCTCAGAGACCTGAGGTTTTGCCTCTGAAAGGCCAGAGCTTTCCAGGTTGAGGTTGCTAATGAAGGCCATCTCCTCTGGAGGGTGCACAGAATTCCTAGTATCTGCCATAATGCAGGTCCATGGTTTTCCCTTTTGGCAACTACCAGGTGACTGGGGTTGTGACACTGTGCAGGAAGAGGGAGGAGGAAAAAAATTCTTCTGGAGGTGGCTCATTTGACATAAGCAGCAGTTCTGCAACTTTGGTCTATTGACCAGTGAAGATACATTTGTGGTGCTTCCAGCTGTGGAATGAAGCCCACTTGCAGAATTTACAGATCACCAGCCTTTAGGAAGTGGCAGAGATGTCTCCTGTCACCGAGGTGTTGGAATCCTATGCTCTTCTTGGTTACCCTACATGAAGGAAAAGGTGTTTGTCAATTGTAGTGTAGGCTGTGGTCTGTGAGTAACTTCACGGGTTCCCTGGTATCTGAGGCTTAGATTTTAAATTGGCGGGGGCTGAATACTGGTCCGTGCTGGTCAGCTTCTCAATGAGGAAGAAATGCAGAGACTAAGCGCCTTGCACAGAAAGTGAACGGGGTTGGGACCACAAAGCTTGGGATTTTAGAGTCACAATTTAACAGTTGACAGGTCTGGCTTCTGGGAAACAGTGATTGGCAGAGTGGCACTCTGGTCCCAGCTTTCTAAATGTATTAAAATTGTCTGTTTCCATCAGGAAGCGGAGGGCTGGGGATATAGCTCAGTGGCATAAGCGTCTGTCTGGAAAGGTGCAAGGTCCTGAGTGTGAGTCCTGGTACTAAAAACAAAAAAAAAACAACAACAGGAAGTGGGCAAATCCAAGTTGTTGTCATGTCTACTCTTGAAGGCAGTAGTGCTTTGGCAAAGGAAAGGTCTTGGGGAAAACTGAAGAGAAGGGTGGACGATGCCTTATTCTTACTCTGAGCAAAAAAACTATTTGGGTTGGACTTATGTGATCCTCAACAAGCACACAAAAATATCTCTCAAAATCTATAAAAGCCTGACCTGTGTTCCTGGATGAATTTCTTAGGTTTTTTTCTTGCAAAGGTAGAGCTTTGTTCTATCTCCCAGTCTGTGCTAGTGACCTTTCAGGCTGGGTGATTCTGTCCTTGTTGGGGGCGGTGCTGCTTAGTGTTGGCTTTTGATAGCTTCTTGGTCTAATCCTTCTTAGAGTACTTAGCCACTCTATTTTTAAGCCATGAAGACTAAAATTGCCCCTTTATATTGCAGAATAACAGCTGGGGTGACAAATCACCCCAAAAGAGGAGAGTTGAGGTAGTTGTTAGAATCATACAATGTCTTGTAGCAATTTCTCCAGAAGGCATAAAATGGTAGGAGTGCTGCATGATGATGGAACTGGCTTTCTTTAACTGCAAAAAATGGGAAATTTGCTTAGCTTTGGTCAGAGTTAGCCCAGAGAACAGGGTAATTCTTTGGTGAGTTTTCATAATCTTATTTCTGATAGTTGCTTCCTGTTGAGCTATGTCCTATGACTTTTCAAAGTCATCATGTCTGTGTGTGGTACAGTGCAGTGTATCCAACTCTGGGTGAGCCTGTTAGGTAGTATGCTACGAGGTCATGTTGAGTTTGCCTGGGCAGATGGTGTGTGAGAATATCTGCCCTGTTGCTGAGGGGTAGTCCTTGGAGGTGGCTGGAGTAACCCTTCTCTTAGCATGTGGCCAGTGGGCATCCTTGCAAGATTTCTAACTATCGTCAGGAAATCGATAGGAACTGAAATTCTAAATTAAGTTTATTAGCACATTTCAGAGATACATAATGATCACATTCATCATAGGGCATTTGTACCTGTCCATGATACAACTTGATTCCTTTTTCCTGTTCTCCTCTTGTCTTCATTTACGATGTTTTGTTTCCATTCTATTGTTGCTTCCCTCTCTCTCCCTAGTTTCTTCTTTTTGAACAACTTCTTCCTATTTTACAATTCCTATTACACATTTTGGTCTTTCTTTATGCTTTCAGTTTCTCACACCAGAGAGACAACATGATATTTACACATGTGTCTGATTGATTTCACCTCAGAGTATGATCTCACAGTGCATCCATTTACCTAGAAAAGTCTCAAGTTTGTTCTTTTTGGCTGAGTAGGAAGTGAAATTCTTAATCTCTGGTCTGAATGTTGAGTAATGACAGTTACACAAGGGAACCTAAGGATCAATTCTACCCTAGATTTTGAAATAAACTTGGGCTGTTCTAGCTCCAACAGATCTCTGATGTGGTTGAGAGGTGTGAGGCCCACAAATGTCTTTCCCAACACTGCCTCAGAGAGGGAGCTTGCTGTAGAAGCCTCTGGAAACTCACTGTCATATGACTTGAGAGACTTCACTCACTCCTATGGCTACCACAATATTATGGTATGTATCTTCCATTCTTCAAGGCTATTTTAACAGGAATGCATATAGAAACCCATAATAATGTTCACCAAAGTTCCATTGTGATGGTGCAGTCTTCAACATGTAACCATTACAATCTGATTCCTAGGTTTTTTTTGTTTTAATTTTGCAAAATTTGTGAATTTCTTCACATAGATATCCTCAAAGCATTAGATGAAATGGTTGTTGGAAATTCTGTTAGCGTATTTGTTATACTGATAAATTCTTATTGTAGTAAGTCATGTGATGTATATAACCACAGCAAAGGACAAATACTGCCTACATTTGGTAGATCAACCTAACTTGAAGTCAATGGATTATCCCATTTTATTTTATGCATCTTCACATGGGCAACCCCAAAAACTGAGAAGTGGGGAAAAAGTTAAGCACAACATACAACTTTCATCACTTAGTTTTACATTCTAAACTCAGATGTGACAAATTCTAAACTTTTATGGCCCTGTTTCTTTGCCCACTATTTCTGCACTTCTGGTGAAAGCATCATGAGGTATTATTTGAAAATAATCTGATAATGTTGCTGTTTTTCTAACTCCATATTGGAATCTTTGGGTGGACTAAGTCAACTGCTACAATTTTGTTTTTGTTTTTGTACCGGGAATTGAACTCAGGACCTTGTGCTTCCAGACAGGCACTTGTGCCAGTGAGCTACATCCCCATCCCTTCTTCTGCTATCATTGACTTGTGATATTTTTATCCCCCTCTATAGAAATCAGAACATGTATTGAGTTGAATCAGTCCCAAATACTAGGCCTTGTGGTGCAAGAAATGCTTTGTCTCACCTACAAATTCTTGATCAGTGTACAGGTCCATTCTGTAAGTTAACTGATAATTTCTTTTCTTTTTTTTTTTTTTGTTGTTGTTAACTGATAATTTCTTGTTCGTTTCCTCTCAGAAATTATATGCTAGGTCCAGATCCAGAGTATGATCTTAAAGGAGACAGTGGTTCAGACTTCAATAGAACATGAGCTCTGAGGTGGGGTGCTTCCTATAGCAGTGCAGCTCATGACTGTGTGATTTGGGGGACCCTATGCATGCACGAAGATCCTTTGTCTTAAAGGTAGACAGTGAAGTCATCTGGCACTGAGGGAAGATGACACTAATTTGGAAAAATAATCAGTATTTTGTAGAAGCAAGATGAAGAACTAAATATGGGGATCATTAGAGTGTGGGTTTGACATGATGTTGTGCAGAATTGTACAGATGCCTCCTTGTATGTAGTTTGGTTTTTTAAAAAGCTATCCTACTTGTTAGGTAGTCACTATGGCTTTCAGATGACACAAAGCATTGCTACTTTGTGCTCTATGGCTTCCTGGCCATAGAACTTGGCAGCACCATACGGTCCCTACTGGGGTCATCTTAATGTAATGACTGATAATCTCTTCTTCTGACCTGCTGTGAGTCTCTGCTACTTGAATCAGATGCCAAGTCTTGGATTTATAAATCCTTAATAAAATTATGCCCTTCTTGCCATGCTGGACACTTAGAAGACAGTACAGAGCAACGGTGCCAGTCTTCTGTGGGAGGAGTACATTTATGCCATAGTGGACTGTGAGTCTTGCTGCAACTTGAAAGTTCATGTTCATTCTGGAAGTCTCAGGAATCATGTCAGGTGACTGTGCTTTAGAGCAAGGACCATGTTTCAGCCAGAAAAACCTCTGAGCTGAGTGTAAGTATGTCCTTGAGATAAGCTTTCCATTTGTAAGTCAACCCCTATCATTTGCCTTATAGCCCCTCATGCATCCCTAGGGAATGTAAGGATGGCAGATGTGAAGGTTTGTACCCTTGTTGGGAGGGACCTCTGACAGGGGACTCTTCATAGCGTGCATTATGCTTTAAGACATTCCTTCATTTTGTTGACCTCAAGCTGGGTTAGTCTCAGTTACCACTCGGCCACCTGATCTTTGACAAAGGGGCCAAACAAGTTCACTGGTAGAAAGATAGCCCAAGAAAGTGACTGCAGCTCTCAAATGAAGCAGGCTTGTGGAAGGGGATGGCATCTCTTACCAACATGACTATTTCTACCCATGCACATGGCACTCCGTTCTGTCTTTGCACTGAGGAAACCCTTCATACCCAGTGACCAGAAATCTTCCTGTTTTCACAAACTTTTTCAGGATGAATGGAAATGATTTTGTCCATCCTGCTGGAAGCTGTATAGTAGTTTTTTCTCTTTTAAAAGCAAGAATATGCTTTATTTCCTACATTCAGGCTTTTATGAGTGGAACATAATTTTTCAATGGACAATGATTTATCAGCATGAGATGTTTGTACATATGAGGTGGTCAGTGAGGACAGCCCTATATTTTTCTCAACACCAGTATTTTTTTTAAAGATAAAATTTAAACTATGGTTCACTGAAATTACTCTGAAGCACAAGGATAGTGCATGGAATATACAATCAAGGCAAGTAAATGTGTTCTGGGATAGGCTTGGGTTTTTCCAAGTATTTTCAATATCCCAGTTCTATGGTGGAACAGCCCATGTTACATTTAATAATTCCTGGAGCAGCAGTTATAAAGTGGAGGTAAAGATTCAATAACCTGACAAGGATAAAATTCCCTAGAAGTGTTACTTTCTGTAGAGGACCTCTTGTATCTGGAATGGTTCACCATGCCTATGACCATAGCACCCTGAATACACCCAATCTACTTGGGAGTGGTTGACCGGGTCTTTTGAGAAGGCAGTATATTTCTCATCCTCGTCATTTCCACAACTCTTCAGGAATCAGAATCTGACAATGTGGCATGCTGGGAGGTAATTCAACATTCTCCTTGGGACCGATGCTTGAATGATGGAGAGAGTGGAGCAAGGACCATATAGACGAGGACTTACACATGCAGTATAGGGCTGATAGTTGAAGAGCTCCAAGTGAAGATGGATTAGGCTGAAACCAGGCCTTTGATACTCCATCACTCATTGAGTGTGGGCTAGGGAATACCCAAGAGCCTCCTAAATAAAGGGCATATGTCATTCCATAAATAAGGATCTGTGTGACACATCACTTTGTAGAGTAGAACCCATGCTTTGAGCCACATCAGATCTATTTCTTCACATGAATTTGAGAAATATGTCATTCACAGTTTGGATGAATCTTGCTTCCTGAAGAGAAATCCAGGGATAGGAGGGCTGTTGGGATAACCTTGAGTTTTATTCTAGTTGGTTTCAAGGCTGTCATCAACTGTAATAGTCACTTTTCTATCGCTGGGACGAGATCCCTGACACCTACAATGTAGAGGAGAGACTTTGGCTTGCAGTTTCAGAAGGTGAAGTCGGTTCAGTCCATAGTCCACTGGGTTCGTGACCGCAATGGCACAGTGGAGGACAGCTGAGCAAACCATGGCACTGAGCCAGCAGCCAGAGCCAGAGCAGGAGACCTACCCTCCCATGGCACAGCCCTGGAATCCACCTCTTGCGACCAGGCCCGTTTCCTAATGGCACATTTAGCTATGACCTGAGAATAGTAGTGAGTATCGCCCATGATTCACTCACCTGAGGGCCTCACCTCTGAATACATGAGCCTCGGAGGGGCATTTTATGTCTAAATCATGGCATTCTATGGCTGGTTCCTGCCTCCTGCTGAAGACAACACTTCTCAATGTCTCAACCCCCTTCCTACCTCCAGCCAGGCCTAGGCTCCTAGATAGAACATGCATCTTATAATTGCTCCATGGATTAATCCACTGAGGATGACACCTCCATTCTCCAGCCACCTTTTGGAAGCCCAACCTCTTAACATGAGACTTTTGTGAGGACACTTAAGCCCTAACACCAACACCCATCTCCTGATGATGGTGACTCTAGATCCTTTACCACCTTCACTACCCTACCATCTTGCTTGCTTCAGCTAGCGCTTCAGATCTGGTTGGTGTACCTGGTGCCATAATTGGAATCCTCCTTGCAGTGTGCATGCCTGGCCACCACGCCCTCAGGTCGAATGCTTCTCCTGTTCATTTGCTGTCACAATTGGGAAAGGGCTACCAAGAAGTATTGGAGTGGGCCATCCAGGTACTACATATCCTTCCCTGACCCAATTGTGGCTCTCTAGGCCTGGATTTTCTTTTGATAAAAATGAAATACCAATGCCAAAATATTAACTCTGCCTTTTGCTTGTTTGTCCCTGTACACAAGGAACCCAAAATGTTCCCTGACAGTAATTTCTGCTTTCATGTTCTGCAGGCTGAGAGAGGGTCTGTTCCCCAAATTGCCTGGATAGAATCATGCATTCTTTGAAGGAGTCATTGAGAGTAATGACAAATGGGCCACTGCTGCTTTTGTTCCTTCCAGATGGGGGGACCAGTGACAGTGCCAATTCAAAGTACTTGAATAAAAAAGTAAAAATATTTGAATTATATGTGCTCTGCATCCTGGAGGAATAGCATTCTGTCCCTATGAAATGCTTGAGCTACCCTACTGCAGGCATAGTTGAGGAGACACCGTTCTAGCTATCTGGAGTTACCAGGTACTTGGTGTAATAACTGGTATGATCAACGGATTCCAGGGTTACTGTCCATACTTGCATGTTTTCCACTGCAGTGGATCCTGTGGTTTGATGTAGTGTCCTGTGGAGGACACTGTATTGTGCATTGAATGCTCTCAGTCCTCAGGTAGTGGAGCTGGGCGAGTACCCGTGGGTCGGGAATTGATACAATGGGAGTAGGTCCCTATTTTTCCTCGAAGAACACAACTCTGGGTTTTCCATTAGAGCAGACATGTTGGTACTCAATTTTGTACTAGGTGGCTAGTGGCAAGTCACCATGAAGGACAGAGCTGTTCTGAGAGCTTCACATTGATCACTCACTGTAGCATGTTATTCAGATGTGCTAGCACCTCCGTCAGCCATGGCAAGTGAGAACAGAGCCCTTGTGGCTCTGTGGTTGTCTGTGTCCATGGCCATTATGTCCTTGGCCACCCCAATTTTATCTTAATGAACACATGATCATTGGTTGAATAATAGCTCTCAGTTTGTCTAATTGTTTTTTCAGTGTTTTCTGCAGTAGATGATATCTAGTGCAGCTCTACTATGGACGTAGCTGCCTCAAATCTCTAAATCTTCTAGTCTTTTTCTATTTCATGCTGCTATTTGATTGGCCATGTTGCATGTCACTTCCCAGAAATTTGGAAGGTGTTTCTCTACACAAAGTGGATAACAGAACATTGCTAGAAATACTGCCCTGGCCCAATATTCCTTTCAGGTTTTTGAGACTACAGATTCTGCCTTGTGCCCATTTGTAAATGCAGAAGCCTTATCTTTCAGCTATCTGTAATGAATTCCATAACAGTGCATAGGGCGAGCTAAGGGAAGGTTGCTAGTTTAACAATGGTCTATGACATGCAGCTTGCTTGTGTCCTGTGTCCAGCTCAGTCCCTTAGAGACAACTTCTACAGCATGATGGATTGTGGTTGGGCATATGCAAACGTATGCACTTGGTGAGTCTGACAGAGCCTAGCTAACAATGGGATGCTGAGGTTTTGTATTCACTGAATGCTTCATGGTTGCACATTTCCTTTCTATATTGGCCTTATTGTATGCCAGGAGATGTCTTCAAAAGTAATTCTTGGCTATAAGTGGCTTGGCCTTCTTCACCCGACCCTAGGAATTTGTACTCTGACTTTTCTCACTGGTTCTTTTCATAGTGACACTACAAGGTGTCATATCTTTCCATAGAGATGCAAGGCTCATACGGTCCTCCAGGAGCTCTGGGGCTCAGATTGCTGAGTAAATGCTCTGCAGTGGGCTAAAAAGGCTTTTCAGTATGCACATTGATGTCATTGGATGTGGGCTACCCTCAGAGGGACTCTTACAATAGGTTAGAGTGGATCTCTTTGGGCAAGGTAATACCTTAAAGTCTTAAGTTTTCAACCTTTTCAGCGCAGAGCACTTTCAGCACCTAGAGGAACCAAAGCCTTCTTGAAAGTCATTGTAGGTGATACCTTTGAGAGCCATCAACTCTGATCAGGACGTGCAGTGCTTCCCTCTGTATCCACCTTTCTCTAGGTTTCCTGCACTTGCTGATCTTCTGTTAGCTCTTTTTTCATACAGTGGTCTTTTTTTTTTGTACAGCAATTTGGGCTTTTATAACTGTGACCAGAGACAATGACCAATAACAAATAACCAGTAGTGAGTTATGCTACAAGAAATGGAACCAGGGACAAACACTGGCTGTTCATGTTCACTGATTCTTCTGGTCTTGCATTCTAGAAGGGAGATACCCAACTTGAGAGTCTTGAATGTTAGGGCAAAGTTTACTTTGTGGAGAAATCATTTTTAGAATGAAGGTATCTAAACATACTTGTCTGATCTCAGTGATCCATAAAAGTATGTACCTTGTGATTTCAGGAACCTGAATATAAGGAATATGATGAATTTTTGGGCAGTGCATGATTTAAGGAAAGGCTGGAGTTCTTACAGTTAGAGGCAGAATCACCAAAGCACAGGCTTGATTCTTCCCCTTGCAGGACAGGAAAAAGTAGCTTAAAACTCAAACCATTGTAGTAGACAGGTTTACATCCACAATGATGGGAGATTTGGAGGCTTTTGGTAAATATGGCCATTTCGTTGCTTATCTTCTGGTTCTTATTTTATAATTGCCAAGTGGTACCCTTTTTGGGCCATCTTCAACAGCTAGGTCTCTTTTTATAGACTGTATACAGTGGCTGTTCTTGGGTTTGCCAGATACTTTCAATAAGAGCACAGTAGAGATGCAAGCATTTTCCAGAATTTGTTTCACCTTAACCTTGTGCTACTTGCTGGCTCCCGAGGTCCCTCTTCATTGCTCTTTTGCTGAGCCCGCCCTGCTCATGGAGGCTTGTACCAGACCTACTACAGAACCATGGGAGGGCTCTTCCATATTTAAGCCATGCAAGAAAATTTTTGGGACATTTTCAAGTTATCTTAATGATGTAACTCATCTACATTTTCACTTGTTCTGTACTGAGTGATTATGAAATGAATTAGAGGAAATATTGTGAGATATGAACCTAGGCTGCTGCTATTATCCTCAGCCGCTATCTCTTCTTTTCCACTTTAAAAGCTAAGTTTTGCAATATGAGATTCAAACAGATTTTACTGTGTGCTAATTTGTGAGGAGTGAGAGATGTTCTTGGATCAGAAGCATTTGACAGAAGCCATCTGCTCTGCCTTCCTAGCATCTTTCTCCATCCTCGAATGAGGCTGTTCCCAGGGAACGTGCTCAGCTGGCTCTGCTTCCATTTGCCTGGGGCCATGGGGCTGCAGAGGGTGGAGTTTCTGTTAGTGCCCACAGGCTTTTCAGTGTTCTTGAAATACGCTGCCTCTATAGCTGTGTGTCCTCCGGAGGAAAGCCTAGTGCTTCAAAACTCAAGGTTCATTCCACTTTCTGCAGTGGATTGTTTTTCATTAGAAGTTTGCTTTCTCATGTTGGAGGTCTCTTGATCACACAGTAGAGTCTACCGTGCTTGGGGACTTGATATTCTAATTTGTCTGCAGCTTACAGGGACTTAGTCTTTAGACTTGCTGTCCTAGCATGTGGCAACCAGCAATAATAAACTCCCAGAGGACTTTGATGGTGACAGTGACTGAGTGCATTGAGGGCTAGGCTGATGTTGATGTTAATTTTAGCTGTTTTCCATGTGGCTCATGAGAATACTTCATCTTTCCAAAGCAAAGTAGGGGCCTCCCACATCCCATGTCTTAGAATGGCCTCCAGTTCTGATGACTCCCCATCAGTCCTGCCTCCGTTAGATATTGCTGTGAGTATTGGGCACCAGTACCCTTGCTCCAGGGCTCCTGGAGGTCAGTAGAAAGGAGATGGCATAGCGCAGGGAGAGGAGCCTGAGACCTGAGCGCTACAGTGTCAGTGATGCCTCCGTCCAGTGCGTGTTCAGGCTGTGTGCATCTCTGGGTGGCGCTTCGACCTCAGCCTCACACAGCTGTAACCAGATGAGGATATCAAGACACAAGTGCCTGTGAATTCACTGATAGATCATGAGTTGACCTAATTGTGAATTAATGAAGGGATGCCTTTTCTGCCAGTGAAGGCAAACTTCAGTGGGTGTATGTCATCAAACTAGCACTTGCTAGTCTACTGTATATTTTGTCAGTAACATTACCACATAGATGAGGTTAAGGCATGCCAGTACTTTTGTCATGAAAGATAAATATGTTTGATCTTCACTTACAAGTTGCTTGCCTACTCTCATTTCCTGAGGTACGGTCATTTGATAAATTAGGGTCCCTTGAATGTGCCTTTAGCAAACTATTTACCAGATGCCTTAGCAATGACATCTGCAGTAATGTTTAGGTATAACTGTAGTAGACCATGAACTGAGCTTTTATTCAATATCAGGTCGATAGGTGGAGGGTTCTTCCACTGAATCTTAAAGTTGCAGTGAGGATACTTACCATGAGTTTTACTCTTACCATACTACACTGTGCGCTTTAAAGCTCATTCACTATATGAACCAGTTGCTCAGCAGCTTCTAGAATTTACCACATAAAGTTGAAAATCTGATCCTCCTGTAATGGCTCCACTGACTTCTCCTGTGGTTTCCTGTACCTTGTTATGAAAGGGGACTTAGGAGGATCCGCAACCTTTGCTGCAAACTGAAGGGTCCATTGCCAAGTGTACCCTTGCCTCATATGCAGGAGTGGGTACTCTGGGAGCAAAAGGTCCTTGTTGTTACCCTAGGTTTAAGGGGAGGTGCATAGTACTTGCCTGAAGCTCAGACTAGCTAGGCTTTGTGCATAAGGCTCAGCTGTGCTGCGCTGAGACTCTGAATGCTAATAAATTGCTTATTTCCAGAGGAGCTTGACATGAGATTTCCCCTGGATCTCAAAGTTGTAGAAATAGCTTTTTTTCATGTAGGATGTGGCATCGCTTTGGCTCTGTCCCAAAAACATTTGGTTTCCCTTGAACCACCCACCCCAACCACATGTATTAGCGAACACAAGTTTTGGTTTTGCTTATTCAAGATGATTAACAGATCAAACTACTGTGCAAGGATCACAAAACTGTTTCTGTTTGACCTGGAAAAGTCAGTATATTAAGGTTTGCTAGTAAATTGAACCAACAGGATATACAGATGTGGAAACAGACTTGCAGGAGTTGGCTCACTCAGACATGGAGGTTGGAAAGCCCCAAGCTGAGCTGTCTGCAAACTAGAGATCCAGGAAGCCTGGAGGGATAAGTTAACCTCGGTCTGAAAGCCTGAGATCCAGGTGAACGGATAGTGTGACTTGTACTTGGAGGCTGAAGGCCTGAGAATGGGAACCTCTCTTGGCTAAGGGCAGGAAGAGATGGATGTGTAGAGGTGCCAGTTTAGCAGAGAAACAATTGTTCCTTGTTTTTTTCTTTTACTTGGGCCCTTCTTGCACTGGGATTATTCCCACTGATATATAAAGATAGACCTGTACTCATTGTACTGGTTCAAATGTGAGTCTTGTTCAGATATACCCTCACAGGTCAGAGACACTTTTATTATGTGTCTGCCAGTCCATCCTTGTAAGCAGTGGCCAGCTAGGGTGGATGCAACCCAAGTACCCAGCCTACTGGGTCCCAGAAAGCTGCTGGAGTTTTCAGTTTGCTGTGCACATCTCACTCCATGGACTCAAGGTTTTGATTGTCCTCATTTATTCCAAGAAGAAATGCTGCCT
>NW_004955549.1:2539173-2541010 GCF_000276665.1 Chinchilla lanigera | reverse complement strand
CAAGTCCATCCTGGGCTACGCCTCTGCCTGTGGTTGGCTGTGACGGGCACCAGCTCTTTGGCCCAGCCAGCTCATGAACTAAGCCCTCAAGCTAAGCCATGAGGAGCCATGAAATTTCTCACCTGCCAGTGAAGCTGAAATATGATCAGGGTGTTTTATGTTGCATTTTTTACGTGGATGTTTTTTATCATCTATGCTCTACTCTTATCTCCCTTCAATTTTGAATGAACAGTGGCGTTGTAACCTCCATCTCAGAGGAGGCTCCACCATTCATATATTGAGAATGCTATGGCTGTACTTGTGGGTTGATGGCTGTAAGAGGCTGTGTCTGCAGAAATGCTCACTGGCAAAGCATGGCTTATGCTTTGTTACAACTCGAATGGTTAGAGTTGATGGGAACACACCAACTACTTTGCAGAAGGAAGTGTTAGAGTAAATCTCTTCTCTATATGCAGTAGTTCTCCACTGAAACGGAGCAGTCATGTCCCTCATTTCAAATCACTACAAGCTGAGTTAGGCTCTTAGTACGTGGGCATCTGAAAGAAGAGGACACTGGGGTGTGGTCCTGTTCAGTGAATTCCTCCCTGCGCTGCCTTTCTGCTAATTTGGGGGTGCTGCCTGGTCCTTGGGACAGTAACAGTAGCTGGCTGGGAAACGGTCTCTGAAGAAGAGCATAGGGCCCGGTCATACTTCAACTTCACTGGGAAAGTGGGGACCCTGCACTGGCTCAGGGAAGGTCCTCTACAAGCCACACAGCTCTGCAGCTGGAGTTCTCCTGGAGAAGCCTTTGGGTCAGCTAAGTCTGGAAGTAGACCTCAGGGAACACTGGAGTCCAGAGGATGAGAGTAAACTTACTAACATGAGAGTGTCTCCTCATTTCTGTCCCCAATTTCTCCTCCCCAAAGAGCCCGCAGTGAGTGACAGCCTTCCATGAGGCAGGACCACAATATCTCCTGTGGTCAGCGCTCCTGGGAGTGCACTCAGCCGGGCCAATTGGACTTTGGGAGGTGTTTTAAAAGCAGTTTGATTTTAACATTTTTAATAATGACCCCTTTGCTTTCCATATAAGAAGTCCTATATCTTCATTTTCCTCTGGGTCGCACCAGTGAGGTAGCTCTGCCTGGGAGTTATAAGAACTGGAAATTCTTGGGTGCTTGGGCAAGAAGGAGAAGCACAGACATGTGCATTGCTTCAGCTTGAACAGGGATATTTCTCTCACCCACCCTACTGGACCTCAAAATTTAGCATGCAAAGGTGGTGGCATGTTGCATAGGCTCGTTCCTGCTATTTCATCTTCCTCCCTACCGGTGTCCATTCACTGTCCTCAAATGGAGAAAACATCCCATTTCAAAGGGTTATATTGGCTTTTATCCCTGCAGCTGACCAGTTAAGCTCTGCATGAAGACAAGAGGTTGCTGACCTTAACTCCAGTGTCGGGAAGCCAAGCAAAGTATCAGCAAAGGAAAAGATGAATTCCTGATCGCCATTTCCACCTCAGAGGAAGGCATTCATCAGAGGACTATTACCTGGGCTTTGTCTCAGAACCAGTACTGCTTTCCATGGTCATTTCTCTTGTTCCCTGAAACCTGTCTGAGATTTGGTTCTTTCCATCTGGAATGGTATCAACATTCAGAATCCCCGATGCCATGTGTGGGGACCTGCTGAATCAGGAATGCCACATTTACCCATGCCAGGAGGGGGATGCACAGAAACATGTTGGTTTGTGCAAAGGAGTCTTTGGTCCACTGGATTGAGATCTGAGTCCCTTTACAAATAGGAAACTGTGTCCTAGAGGTCTTGAGCACATTCCAGAGATTGCCTCCTGCTGGAAGGTGTG
>NW_004955549.1:2536610-2537553 GCF_000276665.1 Chinchilla lanigera | reverse complement strand
GTTTATAATGGCAGCAAATTACAGACTGAACCTTCTGAAATCGTGACCCAGTTTGGGTTCTTGTCATCTTATTGACATTAGGGATATTATACTACCGCAATTTGCCCCCAGGAATTTTCCTCTCAGTGTAGATGCCATGGGCTTGGATTACTGTGGGCAAGGGAGACTAAGGCGCTGTTCTCCAGCCCTGTATACCTACCATCTCACATTTCAGTTTTTTGACCTTTTCTTTCATGGGCTCCCCTTGCTGTGCTGAGGAGCTGAGCTTAATAGACCTGAGCTGTCCATACCGTAGGCTAGGCACGCCCACTGCGAGGTCCTGCTTCTGGCACACAAGGAAGTTGTGTGTGCTACCCTGATTTTAGGTTGAGGTTCAACTCTGGATGTTCCTCTTGACACTGGTTTGTCATCTTTTAGGAAAGCAGCTTGGGATGACTTTGTCAGTTAATAGCAGGTAAACTAAAATTTTCCAACTAGGAAGATGGCTTCCGTGTGGTACAAAGTCAAGATCTGGATCCTTCTGGCCTCCACTGGGCATACTCCTAGGATTACACATCAGAGTTCATTCCTTTCGTCCATGTGTGGGTGGTTCCCCTTTGGGCACTTTGAGGAAAAGTTGATGGACTCTGCTGGACAGTGTTGATTCAGAGTTGGAAGCAGAAAGTCTACCTGAATTCTTTCCAGAGACAGTAAGCTAGATCTTAGCCCGCATCTTGTGCTTGTGAATTATCTGACATGATTCAGCATTAACTAAATCACAGTCAGCCCTGGATATGCCAAGTCCATTGGAAAGTTCTCACAAAAGCCAATTACTTTGATATCTTTGAATTCTCAATTGAAACTGGGTGAAAACCTATAGAGAGCCAGCCTGCTAATTTGTGACCCAACCAAGGGGGACAGACAAGGATGAAAGGCAAAAAGAATTAGCTTACAAGGCCACAGC
>NW_004955549.1:2534334-2535252 GCF_000276665.1 Chinchilla lanigera | reverse complement strand
GGACATTCTCCATTTGAAGTGAGACGGGCATGGGAGAAGTCTGGAAGATGTCCTGGAGAGCTTTTTCCTTGGACACCTTTGGTACTAATTCCAGTTTTGAGGTGCTGTGACAATGTGACAGTCATTACCCTTGGCAATACCTTCTCTGACCAGTTGGAGGAGATTGGTGTGCCGTGAAATGAATCCTAAATTCTTTTCCCTACCAGAGTGGACCATTGCTAGTGTGGACTGCTTTCCTATAACTCATCCAGGAAACAGGGTGAAAGGGCAGACTTTGCTCCCGTCTTCCAAGTTTTAGTCCCACATACTCTCCTTGGCAGTGCTTTCTGAGGGAGACTGGCTCAGAGGTCCTGCAACTTGGTTGTTGCAGGAAGGAAGTGCAGAACTCTAGGGCACTTTATAATGAACATGGACTTTTGTCTTTGTGTATGTGAAGCATTTCCCGTCCCTGCAATTCTTCTGACCAACAACCACACGAGAGTCAGACTTTCTTAGCCAGCTAGGAATGCTAACGACCACCCCCCGCTTCAACATGTTAACTGCTTTGATAGTAGGCGCGGTTGACAATTCAACCAGCGGGTCTGAAAAGTGTCTCTCTGATTCTGGCATGTGCTGTCTGAAGGGTGAGGCCAGTTCAACCTCGACAATTTTCTGAGAGCATTTCAGTTGGTTACCACTCCAAAGGGAACAGACTTCGGAGCTGTAATGATTTCCTTTTTCCTTTCTCCTTTCAGAGCTGATTCTAAGCCTGTGAATTTTCAGTGAAAATGTGTCATGTCTGAGAAAGAAGTCCAATGAGTGATGTCCAGTCTAGCTCAGAGTAGCAAGGGGATTTGAACCCATGTTTCTTTGCTAGCAGCGCAGCATTTTTCAGAGGATGGCATCCCATTCAATTTATCTTGAGTTTGGTTATTTCAT
>NW_004955549.1:2527201-2528801 GCF_000276665.1 Chinchilla lanigera | reverse complement strand
AGAATAGGCATCTTAGAGTGCCTCAGAATACATGTCTAAATAGTAGTGTCTCCTTGTTTGTATCCCGAGTGTCCTTTAGCTCCCAGAGTAGAACTGCGTCTAACTGCATGACCTGCAAGGTATGAGCATAATGTGTCCTGTGGTTAGGGCTGCGGTCACTGTGCTGAGCTGGATCAATTTGAGTATTTTAGAGTGTTTAGCTCTTTCGACAGTTTGCTTTTTCATATTTTAAACACACTTTTCCTTCCTGAATGAAAAGCCACGTGTTCATTTTGTTTGGGCTGCCCCAACAAGGTTAGAAATGTAGTTTCTTGTGCCCAGGTGCAAGTTTGAGAACCACTGGTTTCAATCCCTTCCTTCTGGAAATGCGGTTTCTTCTAATCTTATTGGAACTACTTGGACTTGCTACGGTGATAGCCAGCTATACCGTGTATAGGTCACTCCTACACTTTCCGTTTAACTAATATCTGTTCATTGATTCCCCAGAGAGAGGGAGAGAGAATTTGAATTTCAGTCATAAACATACTCCAATGAATTCACAAGGCTGATCTTAAATATCGTCTCCAGGAAACGAAGCAAAGCGTCTCCTAAGGAAAAGATCAACTCTTACAGTTAAAGGCATCAGCACAGGACTGTTGGCATCCCAGTGGCTCGAGCCATTGTGCCTTGCATGGTAGTGTTTCCTGTTCTCTGTGAAGTATCAGATGTGCTTTTGTCCCTTGAGGGATTCAACAGTAAGAAACCCCGTGGATGTGGAACTGCTCAATCACATCTACCTGTGCAGTGAAGGGATGTGCAGGAAGGTGTTGGGTTTGTGTGAATGACTTCTCAGCACATGGAAGTGGGGTCTGAATCATTTGAAAACAGGCTTTGTGTCCTTGATGTCTTGAGCACGTTTCAGAGAATTGCCTCCTGTTGGGAGGTGTGGTGTGGAGCTGGCCTTCAGATCCCTGTGTGCTGAGCTTCAAGTCTGGGGAAATAGAAGGGAAGTGATATGGTTTGAGGCTGCTTTGCATGTGACTACAAGCTTTGTATCAGCCGTGAAATGATTCTACCGAAAGGACTGTCTTAAGAGGAGTGGAAGTAAATAGGTACTGTTTATGCAAAATGAAGTTAGTCTGTATGTCATAGACATGGGAGATACATGCTTTTGTTATTTTCTCTATTGCTTCATTTTCCACAAGCCAGGAATACTTTCAAATTAATTCCTTGGCTAATCAGTCATGCTCCACAAACTGGTGTGACGACTGCTCTAAAGCTGGGACAAGTTGTTGGATTAGGTCAGTTTGCTGTGTCGCTCCTGAACCTGAGGATGCCACAGTCGGATTATGTTGAGTGGCTTGGAACGCTTATTCTCAGCATCCTGTAAATCAAATGTTCTTTGTTTGTTAGGCAGCTTTGCCAAGGCAGCATCAATTTCATATTCAGGAATCCTTGACAGTTGCTGTTGTATGGACTCTAGTCTGTAAATGCTGGATCTACTTGTCTCTTACATGGATTTGCCTCTTGGGAGAGGTTTGGAACATGTGCTGGTGCCAGTATTAAATCATGCCCTTCTAGCTATAAAGCCTTCAGGTAGGGAAACATACACTCTAGCCCT
>NW_004955549.1:2480119-2525671 GCF_000276665.1 Chinchilla lanigera | reverse complement strand
GGAGGCAGTGTCTGAGACACAGGCCTTGCAAAAGCCCCTGTCTTCTGAAACTCAGATTGCTTCGGACTCTGGGACTCCTGCTGCTTGGACTTGGCTTACTGCCCTTGTGTTTTGATTTTGTGCTCTGTGACTGAGTCCAGCCCAGCCTGTTCCAGGAGACTATGCACCATATGTGTCCATGGCTTTGCACTGGAGGAAATGGCTGCTTACCAGGACAGAACCACAGCTCATCAAGCCTCTGAAAGTCACAATTTGTATGTGGAGGCTCTAGACTGTGAAGCACCTCAGTGAATAGTTGCATAATGACTTATGTGTAATAGTGGACTTATTTTTTCAACTTAAGTAAGAAAAGCCCAATTAAGTTGGCTCAGCATGGTTCTGGGTATGGAAGACCCAACCTAGCAAGGGTTATTGCCTCAAATAGTACAAAGGGGAAGTGAGGAAGAAAGGATTGTTTGTTCCTATGGAGGAACTTAGTCTTCAACCTCTTGAGTATGCCTGAGGGACCCATCCTGTGTGGACCAAGCACGGTAATGCTGACACTCCTCTGGACCCACCTTCATCACCCACTTTTCCTCTAGACCTATAACCATGCTCAAATTGCAGAAGGCTCCTAATGATGAGGTAAGTAGGGTGACCCATGAGGAGGTCTGCTCTTCTCACAAAGAACTTGAGTTTTACCCTTAAAAGCAGAGGCCTGATGAGCAAGTGCAGAAATGGATTCTATGGGTGTGGGACAGTGGTGGTAGAAACATACACCTGGATCAGGCTGAGTTGGTTATGGGCACATTAAGCAGGGATTCTGAATTTAATGTTGCAGCTTGTGGAGTATAGAAAGATGTAAATAGCTTCTGTGTCTGGTTGGCCAAAGGATGGATCAAAAAATGGCCCACTGTGAGGGATTTAAAGATGTCATTGCACAGTTTACTGTTGATGGCAGTATTCAGAGGTTTAGGGAAATGGACAGGCTGGAGTGGATTTGTCATGTCAAACCTAACCCTCTGCCCTGGGATGATCCAGAAAATGTCCCCTTCACTAACACCTTGAGAAACTCATTTGTGAGGGGAGCATCTGCATCTCTGAAGAGTCCTGTCATTGCTCTTCTCTGTATGCCAGACCTTACAGTGGGGACTGTGGACACTCAACTGGGAAACTTAAGGGAAATGGGTTAGATGGAATCCCATAGCGGCAGAGGTGAGGTGGCAGCACTTAATCACCAAGGGCGGGGTGCATGTACTTACTCTAGCGGACAAAAGAAGCAGAAAAATGAGCAGAATGGTCTGGCGTATAGCTATGGCATTGACCGATCAGACATGCTGTTCCCCAAAGTGAAACAGATGGGATCCTACAAAGTTTTTACTAGATTTATATAATTTAAAAATTTAAGGGCAAATGAACAGAAGTTTATTTCAAATTGTAGTAACAGAATTGCAGCCTCTCAACCAGTTTCCAGATTTAAGCCAGTTTACAAACCTAAAGCCCCTTCAGAGAAAGGGAGGCCAGGGACCCATGAGGAAGAACTTTGGTCCACCAAAGTTCATTTGGTCCATCTTTCTCCCATCCTTCCTGTAAGGGACCTAGGCCTTTTGCCCACCTGACTGTACACTGGGGGAGAAAAATGATTAGACATTTTAGGGACTATTGAACACTTGTTCTAAACTAACACTGATATCAGAGGGTCCAAGATGTCATTGTGGCCCTCCAGATAGAGTAGGGGCCTATGGAGGTCTGGTGATCACTGGAGTTTTAGCAAAGGCCTCACTAACAGTGGTCCAGTCGTCCTCAAATCCATTCTGAAGTCCTTTCCCCAATTCTAGAATGCATAATTGGGGTGGATATACTTGATACTTGGGAGAATCTTCACACTGGCTCCATGTGAAGGCTATTATGATTGGGAAGGCCAAATGGAAGCCATTGGGGTTGCCTTTGCCTGGTAAGATGGTAAACCAAAACCAAGATTGCATCCCTGGTGGAATGACGCAGATCAGTGCCTTATTAAGGGCTTGAAGGATGCAGGGGTGGTCATCCCCACACCTCAATTCAATTCTCCCACTGGGCCTGTGCAGGAGATGGATGGGTCTTGGAGGAGATGGCACATTACAGTAAACTGAATCAAGTGATGACTTTGGTTGCAGATGCTGTGCCAGATGTGGTTTCCTTGCGTTAGCGAATGAACACATCTCCTGGTACTTGGCATGCAGCTATTGATTTGACCAATACCTTCCTCTCCATACCTATCCATAAGGCCCATTAGAAGCAATTCACTTGCAGCCTGTAAGGCAGCAGCACACTTTTACTGCCCTACCGCAGGGTTAATATAACACACAGCTTCGTTCACGGGGATCTTGATCACTGTTCTTTCCCATGAGACAGCACACTGGTCCATTACATTGTCATGCTGATTGGGCCAAGTGAGCACAAGGTAGCAACCATGCTGGATTTGTTAATGAAGCACTTGAGAGCTGGGGGCTGGGAAATAAATTCAAATAAGCTTCAGGGTCTTGTACCTCAGTGAAATGTCTAGGAGTCCAGCGGTGTGGGGCGTGTAGAGATAAGCTGTGCATGGTAAAAGAGAAGTTGCATCTGGCTCCTCCTACAAGGAAACAAGAGGCACAGTGCTCAGTGGCCCTATTTGGATTTGAGGCAACACATTCCTCACTTAGGTGTTTTACTGTAGCCCACTTACTAAGTAAAAAAGCTGCTACTTTTGAGTGGGGACCAGAACAAGACAAGGCCCTGTAACATGACCAGGGTGCTCTCCACTGGGACCATATGATCCAGCAGATCCAATGGTACTTGAAGTGTCAATGGCAAGTAGAAATGCTCTTTGGTCTCTGGCAGGCCCCCCTAAATGAATTGTATGGAGACCATTAGGATTTTGCAGTGAAGCTCTGCCATCATCTGCAGACAAATATGCTTCCTTTGAAAAAATCTTGGCCTGGTACTGCACCTTGGCCTTAGTGCAAACTGAACGCTTGACCTTAGGACACCAGTTTACCATGCGACCTCAGTTGTCTATTGTTAGCTGGGTATTTTCTGGTGCACTGAGTCTTGAGGTTGGACATGAACAGCAATAGTCTATCATAAATGGAAGTGGTATATACATGATTGAGCCAGTACAATAGTTACATGAAGAAGTGGCCCAGGTGCCCATGGCTCCTACTCTTGCCACATTGCCTTTTGTTCCCAGCATGCACCTGTGGCCTCATGGGGTTTACCATATGATCGTCTGTCAGAGGAACAGAAGGCCAGGCCTGGTTTATGGACGATTCTGCATGTTATGCAGGCACCACCTGCAAGTGGACAGCTATAGCACCACTGTCTTTTTCCAGGACAGCCCTGAAAGACAGTGTTGAGGAGAAATCTCCACAGTGGGCAGAACTTTGGGCAGTGCACTTGATTGTACATTTCCCTAGAAGGAGAAATAGCCACAAGTTCGACTGTATATCAATTCATGGACTGTAGCCAATACTCTGGCTGGATGGTCAGAAACGTGGAAGGAACATGACTGGAAAACTGGGGCAAAATTTGAGGAAGGAGTTTGTTCATAGACCTCTCCATATGGGCAAAGGATGTAAAAATATTTGTATAGTATGTAAACACTTACCAAAATGTGACTTCAGCTGAAGTCAACTGTAACGAGTGGGTAAGATGACCTGTTCTATAGATACTGGTCAACCTTTCTTCAGCTATCCCTGTCCTTGCCCAGCGGGCTCATGAACAGAGTGGCCATGAAGGCAGGGAAGGAGGTTATGTATTGACTCAGCAACTTCCACTCCTCAGTCTGATTTGGCTACAGCCGCTGCTGAATGCCCAACCTGCCAGAGGTGGAGACCAATGCTGAGTCCCCAGTATGACACCATTTCCGGGGCTGATCAACCTGTGACCTGCTGGCAGGTTGACTGTGTTAGATCACTTCAATCATGCAAAATACTGTACTTTATCCTTACTGGCATAGCCACTGATTCTGGATATGGGTTTGCCTTCCATGCACGTAATGCTTCTGCCAAAACTACATCTGTGGACCCACAGAATGCCTCACCTGCCATCATGGAATTGTACACAACATTGTCTCTGAACAAGGGACACATTTTATGGGTAATGAAATGAGGCAGTGGGCTCATGCTCATGAAATTCACTGGTCTTTCCACATTCCTCACCATCCAGAAGTGGCTGAAAGAAATTTGGAATGGTCTTATGAAGATATAATGTCAGCTATGTGGCAATAGCTTGCAGGGTGACTGGGGCTTGGTTATTCAAAAGGCCATATGTGCATTAAATCAGCATCCACTATGAATTCCATATCCAGGATTTATGGGTCCAGAAATCAAGGGATGCCAGTGGGAATGGTCCCATTTACCATCGCTCTGGTAATCCACTAGCAAATATTTGCTTTCTGTTCCTTGACCTTGTGCTGTGTTGGCTTTACAGTCTTAGTTCCAGAGGGAACAAAGCTTGTACAAGGAAGAACAGCAATGATACCATTAAACTGGAAACTAATCTTTTCCCCTTGGTTATTAGAGTCTCTTCATGCCTCTGAGAAAAGGTAAAAAAAAGGAGTCACACCGTTGGCAGGGATGATTAACCTACACTTTCAATGGGAAATTGGAGTATAATCTCACATTGGAGCAAAGAAAGAATGATGTGGAGTGCACCAGATCTGTTACCTCTTAGTATTGCCAAACCTTGTTATTAAAATTGATAGCAAAGTGCATAACCCAATGAAGGCAGAATGACAAATGGTCCAGAACCTTCAGTAAGGAAGGCATAGGTCACCCCACCAGGGAGAGAATGAAGGCCTGCTGTGGTGGTTGGTGAAGGCCAAGGCAATATAGAATGGGTAGCAGAATATATTTCTAAATACCGGCTATGACTCGGCTTCAAATTTGAGGATTATAATTGTAACAGTTCTCTCCTAATATGCTTCCAATGTTGATAGAAATAATATTGGATTTAATATTGATCCTCAAATACTGTTAAACCAATATTATAATGTTCAAGTTGTGAAATGTTACAAGTAATCACCACCCAAAGAAAGCTTGCCTTATGTTCTGGGGAGGGAATGAGTGTATTTCCATTTGTACACGGGATAGTTATAGCATGTTAGGCATAATTATGAATTTGTCTTTGGAGCAGAGACTATGGTTTGAAGAAATGTGCCTGGTTGTTAAATTATTAGTGGTGGATTGCAATGGTTAGTTGATGGTGTCAACTTGAGTAAGAAATGCCCAACTAAATAGACTGCAGAGTTCTGGGCAGGATTGTCCCCAAACTGGTATAAAAGGGAAATGAAGAAGGAAGCATTGCTTCTGGTTCCTTTGGAGGAGCCTTCACCTTTACCTATGATGTCATCTCCTGGCTTCAGTGCAGACCTTTCAGTCTCCTGATACAGACTCACATGGAACACTATAGTGAGCTCCAGGCTTTGGCTGGATGCTTTGCCTCCTCCAGTGTTCCAAAAGATCTTTTGCATTTTTCCACACCTGACTCTGTGGTGCACCATTGTATATAAGCTGCTCTTGTAACTTTCTATCCATTTATGTACCTTGTGCTTCTCTAATGATTACAGACTGATGCACTACAGCTATTCCTGGCTAGGCTTTTGCCCAAATTCCTCAGGTCATCTCTTGTCCCTGCATTGGCTCTCTTAAGACCCTCAGCTGGAAAATGCTGGAATTTGGAACTCTGTTGCTCTGGGGATCCCTGAATTGCGGATCCGTGGCTAGGCTTTCAGGACAACTGTATCTCGGAGTGAATTCAGGGAGCACAGATTGGGACTGACTGGGAATTGTGATAGGGTGAGGTGATCAAGCACTGGGGGACCCAGCAGTGTGGGACCTGGTGGCTTCTAGGTGTGTGCTGATTCAGTTCACCTGGTGTTACAAGTTGGCCATAGTTAATTCAGAACTGCATATCTAAATATCCTTGTGTGGGGTTAGTTTGAGCATCTATAATTCTCAAGTTCTTTGTAGTTAGCCCTCTGACCCAGCAACTCCCTCCCCGCAGTCATGTGGCCCTTACTGAATCAGGTGCATGCAGAGGGCGGTGGTGCACACAGTAGCGCTCTGCCAAGGGAATGCCCAGCTACCTGCGCGTCTCAGCATGGGTTAGAGGTTTTATAATGCGCCGTCAGATGTGCTCGGCTTTCATTTCTCTGCCTGCCTTGCTGAGGTATTTGGCCTTGTCAGCTCACCCCCTCTGGGCATCAACCTACATCATGCTTAGACATTTGGCTTCAAGTGGGTTTGTTTTGTTTCAAATCTTTGTTCCTCACATAAGGATACTTCCCAAACCTGTCTATTTAGAATGGTCCAGGTAAGATTTCTCACTGCATAACTACTATGGTGGGATTTTCATTGTTTTGTCCTGAGGACAGTTTCATTCAATGTGTGGGGCCTGGGATGTTTTCATTGTAGGCTTGGGCCTCAGGCTTTCATCTCCATGGTTCTTGAATCTCTGCATTCAGCTTTCTTCATTGTGGATAATGTGGGTATTGAAGGTTTAGTTCCTGTCATAACTCTCACGGTACAGGAGTTAGACTCAGGGCTGGCCTTGAGTGGAAAGGGCCCGTAGCCATTTGCCTTAAATGTTCCAAGGTGTGGTTACGTGTTAGATTCTGGTGGCTCAGCCATTTCTGGAAACAGGGAATAAGAGAATCACACAAGGGTCAAAGTATGACATAGGCTGTGTCCACATGCAGTTACTTTGCACATCTGAGTATGTGGAATGGTTCGAGTTTTCTTTTTGTAGAACTTTTGGGGAGGTATTCACTCCATTTACGCCGAGTTATGTTTCTTCCAGTGTGCGTACAGTGGGAAATGTTTATTGTGGTCCTGGCTTACAAAAGTCCTTTGTGATATATCTTAAGTTGAATAGAATCCCATGACAACTGCAGTTCCTTTGCTAGCAAAAACTTTTCCTCAATCTCTCCAGTACCATATGAGTATAAAACCCTATGAAGTCATAATTTGAATCCCTTGAAAGGTCAACATTGGAGTTCAGAGCCCAGCAAGTTGACTGCATGGGTGAATGCAGCTTGGAAGTGAAGGGTGTAGCCTGGGATTTGGTGTAGTTAAGTGCAAAGCCGGTTGTAAATGCAACATGAGTGCAAACCATGTTTAGGATCCAGCCACATCCTGCTCCATAGATGATGGCGGTGGCTTGCCAGTGCGCCTTGTATGGCAGCAGGTACTTGAGGGCTACTTACCTACTTTTCCTCCATCAAGTCAGGGTGCAGGACTAGGCTGGTTGACAGGGCCCTTTAGCTCAATAGGAAATTCTCAGCCATTTTGCCAACCTTCTCCTCTGGGATGCCAGCTATAGCAGGAAAATTGATCCTCACAGGAGTTCTGGCGCAATATACAGAGGACTCTGTCCTTTGTGGAACCCAGCTGTCACACTCCAGGCCCTTTACTGGTTTAAAAATAATGGATTTCTTCATTTCACTGGAGGGTGAATTCTTGGTCAGTTTAAACTTCTCTGCTATGAAGAGCAATGTAAACTCTTCAAGCTTTGATGTTTGACTTCTGAAACTTGAGCAGCATTGAAAGCCTGTATGCTGCATTACTTGCTATGAAGAAGTAACTCACCAACCTCAGGAATAGAGGGACATTGAAAATAGGGCTTTGCCAAAATTTCACAATTGCCTGTAAGGTAATATGAAAGCAAGCGGCTTCATTTCTCCAGAGAGTGCAATTTGGCCACCTCCCACAAAACCAAATCCTTTTGAATTAGCTTAAGAATTCAGCAGGATCTGGTCACACTGGCAGGAGACTCCTCTATCCCAGACTGGAGCACAACCTCCTGATTTCAGGGTTTTATATTGAGGGAGGATCAGGTCACATAGTGATTTTTTTGCTTGGACACAGTGGAGGCTCCAGTTTGGATGTTTGGTGAATTTTAGCCGCAGATAGACCACTTGAAAGTGTAGCCTTAAGGGGTGCTAGTTCAATAGTTAAGGGGTGAAGTAATTTACACATGATAGAAGGCAGAGTGGCTGGGGAAGTTTAGCACCCCACTATCAGGCCTCACCAAGGGACGTGTTGCCAGCAACTGTTGCCAACTCTAATGTCACTTGGTCTGGTAGAAAAATCAGGTTCCCTAAAATGTGGACAAGTATACTTCACAAGTGAGGGCCAGTGGCTATAATCTACCCGAGATGCCAAGAGAGCTTGCATGCAGACAAGATTATGTAGAGCACATGTTTGAGTAATCATCCCCAATGCTGTGGGTGAGTATAGAAGAGATTTTGAAGGGAGTTCATTACTGGCGCACCATTGAAGTACCTAGGCTTGCCATACTCGCAGAGCACATCACTTGCCCAGCCTTCACCAGGCTTAAGAAGCAGCCCAGCTTAAAGACCCTTATCTCTAAGAGGCTTAGAACCTTCTCTTTGTAACTAGTCTTAGTCAGGGTCTATCGGCATTGTATCATTAAAATTTGGTGGGCTACTTAAAGAATTGGCTCTTCAAGAGGAGAGGTGCTAGTCCAAAGATGAATAGCTCAATCCATCCAGCAATGACTGTCCAGAGCTTTTGACCATAACTTTGCCCATTGGGAAGACTTGATTATATGAGTATCCTCTGTCTTTGAGGAACAAGTCCTTTCCCTGTCTTGGTGGGTTAAACCTTCCTGGATGGATGGTTGTTGCAGCAGGCATCCAGTAACCTGATAATAATAGTGTGGGCTGCTTATGAAGTCAAGCTCAAATGCATAATGGTAGCTGCACTTCAGATTGAAATATGTAAATCAGGTCTAAATGCAGTGCAGGTCTAAATGCAGTTCAGGCCTAACACTCAGAGTCATGGATGATCACAAAGGCGTTTCTCACAATGATCTTTTAGCAAACTTGTCCAATATGTGATGTAGCTCAGTAGAAGACATTGTCACTGAATGCATCCGATTGTATGGCACCCCTTAAGGCTACATTTCCAAGACTGATTAGGCTATACCAAGTTATTATTGATCTTAAGTCTACTTATGTAGACTAATCATGGGAGACTGTTTACAAAAGTATCTTCAGTAATTCCTCTGGGTTAGGCTTGGGGGAGCAATTCTTGCCCGTGTGCTGCAGTGACATGCCTCAGTGTCTTGGCTGGACTCTGTCACATTCTTTGGGCCCTTTAAGGGAACATTTCCTTCTGTGTAACATTTGCTTCTCTGCATATCTTGGTGAATCGGGTTGACATAAGGTCAGGGAAATATGAAAGCAAGCGGCTTCATTTCTCCAGAGAGTTCAATTTGGCCATCTCCCACAAAACCAAAGGACCAAATGTCCATAGTCTGAAAAACATAGGATAAAAGGAACTTACCATGGAATACAAATAGTAAACCTGGTTTTCTTCACAGGTATGCTCCAAATGTCTCTTGCACTTTTTTCCTGGATGTCTTTGATAGAGATGACTGTACTAGACAGATGAGAACCATGTCCAGCATGGTCAATGTTGTCACCACCTCTTCTGAGACTGCTGAGCTCCATCCTAAAAGGTTTGAATAAATAGGATTCTAGAGCTATCCTTTCCCTGACCAAATATAGAAATGCGGTAAGTGACACATTCACTGCATTTCTAAACCATCCTTTCCCCGACCTTACCTGGTTGGGTTAAATTCCTAAACCTTGCTGCAGGAGGGAAATGACACAGGAAGACCAGAGATACAGCAGTGTTCTCCCTAAGGACCGGAGCAGTGCCCTACATGTCTCAGTGGCATCTCAGTTATCATAGTTCTGGGTCACGGTTTTATCCCTTTGAAGTCAGGGGAAGTCCTGGGTGTGAAGGGTACAACACTAACTGTAGGAAACAACATAGGAAAAAAAGGAATTTCCTGTGGGATACTGATAGAAGATATGGTTCTTTGCTCACAGGTACGCCCAAAGCTGGTGGGATCTTTTTCTGGGGAAAGAGGTGGGAACTGTATGTACCGTAGCAAGGCCCTCACTCTACAGCGGAGTCCCCAGCATCTGTGCTGTTAGGACATGGGCTTCTCTTCATGTGGGAAGACATTCTTCACATACCACATCCCACTTACACTTGTCTCCCTTTCTGCTTCCCAAAACTGTGCACATACCGAAATGCTGCAGAACCCTGGTAATGGGAGAATGTGTTACTTTACTTGATTTAATGGTTGTTTAATTGGCTTTTAAAATCTCAGCCTAGGATGGCTTCTATCAACCCATCTTGCGATGGGTGTGTATTTAACTACCTATGATGAGGCGCCTCTTGGATGTGAGACTGTGAAAGTCACACATTGCAGAAACCTTCAGCTCACTTGTTCATCAGAATGAAGTGCTGCTCAGGTTTTGAGTTTCTCTAGGTGATGTTAATGTATCACTTACTGCATTTCTGGTGGTGTAAACCTGACTCTTAGTGCTCAGAGGATGAGGTAATCTAAATGTTTTACTGTTTCCCCTGAAAACTAAAGCAGTATCTTCACCTCATTTTAAGTTTCTAGTACTAATTTCAATTTGGACTTGAACTATGTAATCTTTCATTTTGCTAGAAAGTGCTTAGTTATTGAACTTTCTCCTGAGATGCTCATGCCTTGTTGTGAGGGAGTCCTGGTTCGAGGATGTCATTTTCCTATTGTTACCAGACTTGATTTGGGAAGAAAAGAGTAATGTGTTTTTTTTACAAATTCTCTCTTGGTTGCAGTTTTAGGGCAAGAATAATTCAGGTAATTGGTTGAGTTGGATGCAGTCCTCATTCTTAAAAGGTAATGCTTCACATCTATTTCACTTGTACCTTTGCCCAAAAAGGTATGTAGGGAGCAGGTGTGAACTTCATCATCCAAATAGCTGAGAACAAGGTGGGTCATCTTTTCAGTGTTGCCTTCCTGAAATTACTTTTGTATCATAAAAAAGGAGCCTCCTCATCAGAGGATGTTCGCATTGAGTCCAGATGACATCTATCTCCTAACTTCGTACATGGTTTTGCTACCAACTTTCTTTACATTCCCCCAGTGGATTTTGCATACATGGGCTGTATTTGTGAGGCTCTGACACCAGCGTCTTTCCTAAGACTTCCATACCTGTGGTCTTTGATCTTGGGGTCTTCAGTTTTCTTTATGGTCTGAACAGCTGAGTGAAACTATTTTCAATCTGGTGCTAAAATCACAGGTATTAAAAGGTAATGGAAGTATTGGAATATCCATCATTAGAGCTGACTTGAGCATGACAGGCTGTATCCAGAATAAAGGCAGAGGTACTACTTTCTGGTTGAAATAGAGCTGCTGTTGTGATTTTGTAGGGCACTTTGACATGGAGTTGTCCTCTTTACGGAGTGCTGGGCTTGACATTCTTTAACAAGGTGAGTGGGTTAGATCCTGAGTAAATGTAGTTTTAGGAGAACTCTGTCTGACTTTTTTTGTAGAGAAAGAGTTGTCATCTCTTGGCACCTTTGAAGGGTTATGTGTCGCCACACAGTAGAAGGTGGTGAAAGGGCTGCCTTCGCATTAGGCAGGTTCCCTGCATTGATGTTGCTTCATCTGAGAGTCATTTGTGCCTTGTTTCTTGAATACCCACTTGATCTATTTTGGAAAATGGACTTTACTTCTCCTTTCCTCATCCTGTTTGTGGTCCTGAAGTCTTTAAAATGCACTCAGTGGATGTTCCCATACTCCCATATTGGATAACATGAAGAGTGCATGTATCTGCCCAGGGTTCAGGTTACAGGGATCCATACCACAGACTTTCTTCATGACATTAGAATTGTATGATTTATATGGGAATTAGATAAACAATGTGCTGTGCAAGTAGTATAAGTAAGATTAGTAGTCTCCCATTGGACAGATCCATAAAGAAAAACACATATCTTGAAAGTGATAGTGCTATTAAGGGTCAAGAATACACTACTAGTAGTACTAAAATGTATTAAACCACATTTCCATAGTTGCCCACTTCCACAAGGACACTGGTATGGGCCCCCAACACTGGCCCGTTTTTAGTCAAGGAGCTGGGGGAGTAAACCCAGTGCCACGCCAGGCAAGATGTGGCTGTGCATATGAACACATGGCTGAGGAAGGAATGATACCAGCGCCATTTAAAGTATGCCATTCAGAATGGCTAGTATGTCGACCATCTAGATGGCCATGGGGAGTGTTATCAATTATATCAGTATTTCCATTTATCAGATGGACTCAATCTAAGTCCCCTGTACAATCAGTCCATGAAGGAGGAGCATGCGAATAGGAATTGGTCTGGAGGTGTATGTATAGGTCAAAGGGGCATATTTCATATGGATAAGCTAGTCCAAGATCCTAATACATTAACAGACCCTTAACGCTAGGATGATTATTTGGGACCCAGGATATGTCATTCAAAAGTGAGGAATTATCCCTAGGCATTGAGATGAATGAATGTTCTTATGTTCTACATAAATAGGAGAGGTTATGAAGTATGTAGTATAATTTATGGTAGCATTATCATTCCTAAAGTTTGATATGCTAAAGGGGCCAGTTACCCAATCTATTTTATCATGATAGACATCAGGGGAATAATCTAACCAATTAATTGGGCATAACAAGGGAGGATTAGGACCACAGTAAGAGTCTCTTTGTATTACAGGCATAAGTAGAGTACCTACTATGATGACAATCATAGCAATGAAGAGATTACACGCATCTTGGGCAGGCTGTGATGATGAACAAGTCTTTCTGCCTCCTGAGTTGTTTTCTTCAGTTGTTCCCATGTTATGGGGTCTGTAGCTCCTGTAGATTGTAAAGGCTGCCTTTGCTTGTTGTCATCTAATGCCACTGGTGGAAAGGATGGAGCCAAGTTGCTCCATGGGTGTATCAGGGGAGGACTTCTCCTTGGTTCCACATTCCTAGAGAGCACCCACATTGTCTACTTCCTGCAAGGATACAAGCACATCCTTGTCTCCATGTTAATAGGGTATAACTGACCCTTCCTGTTTCCCCACGTCTGGGGACTGCCACAGTACTTGCACATTCTCTTTTCCTCCATACTTTTGTCGTTTGACCAGTATAATTCTGTCAGTGCTATCCATTCCACCAACAGGATTCAAAAAGTTAAACCTAAATGATGTGAGATCAAGGAGAGGATGTGGCTTATTAAGACTTTTTCCCCCTTTTTGTTTCTGTAATTGTTGTTTTAATGTCAAGTGTACCTGCTTGATAATAGCCTGTCCTTGTGGATTATAAGGAATTCCAGTAGAATGAGTAATATTCCAGTGTTGTAAAAATATTGAAAGCTTTTGCTTTGTAGGTAGGGCTGTCATCTGTTTTTATTTTCCTAGGGAACCCCAGCTTTCCAAATGGCGAGACACAATGTTGCTGTATATGTCCTACAGTCTCTCCTGCATGGCAGGTGGCATCTATTAAAAGAGAAAGTATCTATACTAACATGCATATACTGGAGTCTGCCAAGTTGGGCTATATGTGTTGCATCCATTTGCCATATCTTTTGGCTTGGAGGCCTCAGGGATTATAACCTTCTGATGGACGTAGGTAAAATTTGGCATGTTGAATAAGATTGTACAATATGGCATGGCTGAGATCTGGAGAGCTTAAAGCCAGAGGGAAGGGCTCAACTGTTCCGATGGATATAAGAATGGGAAAGTATTGCCTGTTAAAGTTGAGGTGGAGTCTTTTAGCATGACGATTTCCTTCTGCTATGGTCCAGGAAGACTGAAATGTGAGTGTACATGACCTATATAGAAAGGAGCAGTCCTATTTTGAATGGCTTTCTGTAATCATAAAAACAGATTAAACACAGGGGGATCCAGGGTGCCTTTTATAGTGGCTGTGTACAAGTGATTAGTGACGCTAACTACATAGGCAGAATGACATAAAATGTTAACAGGTTCTGTTAGGGTACATCTAATGCGGTAATTACAGCAACCGATTGAGATCTTTGGGCTTAGAGTCTAAGGGTAGCAATTCTCTGGTGATTTTGCATAATCCGGTGAACTGCAAAACAACGGGAAGATCCATCTGTAAAGTTAGGGCATCTTTAAGAGGAAGTCTGAATAGTTTTAGGTAAGATAAATGAAAAATGACAATATAATTGTATAAGCTTATCAGAAGGATGATTATCAACTAATCGTATATAATTGGTGAAGGCTCTCTGCCAGGTCAAGGAAGTTTGTAGTAAGTGGGTATGCCGTGCAAGGTCAACAGGGACCACAATATGATTAAGATCAAGTCCTAAAACCTGCACATTGCAGTGGCGGGCCTGCTGAATTAGCTTAGTGAATTGTTCTACATAAATCTGAAGACTTTATAAGCTAGTTAGGGAGATAACGCCATTCAATAGGTTGGCATTTATTGCCCATTACTTGACTAAGAAATCCAGTGGGAGAGTGAAGAGTGGGCGATACAATTAGCATAAAAGGTAGTCGGACTAATTCAAAACACAGTCTATTTGCCAAATCAATTGCTAATATCTGGAGCTCTTTAAGGTCTTCAGATGGGAGGGTACAGGGAGAGTTTCAAATCTGGATTTTTTGGGTAATGTTTTATATGGAGTACTTCACCGATAGGTACTCTCTATCAGTTTGGGGTAACTCCAATTAATGCCATCAAATCTTTGGAAATCCTTTGAGGTACCAATTTTGGATAGGGAGATACTACTTTTGTAGTGACCACAGGTGAAAGGGAAGAAAGAATAGAAGGGGGCCAAGGCTCTTCACCCTCCTTTTTATCTCCTCCCAAGAGTGCCCTAGATGTGGGATGTTTCCCTGTAGTTAACAAAACACTGCATGGGCCAAGCCCCATGCAGAGAAAGTTCCAGGGGTTATGACATAGCCCTGGGTATGGGTAGATTTTAAGCATTTTTTGCTTTTCTGTGTCTAACATGCTAGTCAGTGAGATACAAGGGTTAAATCTGACAAGGTCTTGTAACATGTGAGAAAGCAATTGTTTACTACTTGAATGCCAGACTTGCACAAAATTTTAATGGACATGTCGTCCTTCAGTTGACAAACTCTGCCCCACCTGGTCAGGAAAGCTTTTCATGCTCACTTTACTGGACTAGTTTATCACTGTGGAACTCCCTGATGCTGACTCAGTACTCCCACCCCATCACGTCCCTGTTCAGGCACCACTTGCAGAAAAGTAGCCTGCCTGGAATGCCAAATTAGAGGAGTGAATGGAAATTAAACACAGGACACAGAGTTAATTTTGAAAGAGACCAGGGGCTCTTGCCTCTAGGGACCAAAGAGCCCTAAGCATCAGGCTCACTTCACTTTTATTCAACTTAAGCAAGCAAGCAAGCAATTCTATGAGTTTTTTGCAATCCTTCTTCCAAAGCCTACACAGCTAAGTATTTCTCTAAATGAGATCTCAGCTGGTGTTGACTACTTCTCTGGAAATTGCATGCTGGCACGCTGCCAAGGTGGGGCAGCTTGCTGATCCCTCCTTTGTGTTCACTGGGAGGGTCAGTTGGGCCTCAATCCTCATTTCCCACACCCCTAGAAGTTTCATGCTAGCTCGAAGGCCAGAGTATGATCTTCAAGGAGACAATTGCTCAGACTTCACGAGAACCTGAGCTCTGGGCTGAGGCACCACCTATAGAGGTGCAGCTCATGGCTGTGTGACTTGTGGGACCCTATGCATGCATGACAATGCTTTGTCTTGAAGGTAGGCCATGAGGTCACTTGGCACTGAAGGACCATGGCCTCTAATTTGGATGAATGCAATGTGAGAGTGATAATCAGTATTTTGTAGAATCAAGAAGACTAAGAACTAAATGTTGAAATCATTGCCACATTATGCAGCATTATGCAGATGTCTAACTGGTATGTAGTTTGGCTGTTTTAAAGCTATCCAACTTGTTATGGCTTTCTCATGACGTGGGATATTTTCATCAGTAGCTTGTGCTCTATGGCATCCTGGCCATAGAAGTTGGCTGTACCATATGGTCCCCACGGGGGTCATCTTTATGTGATGACTGTGACAGTGCTTTTCTAACTAACCTCCTGTGAGTCTCTGCTACTTGAGTCAGAAGCCAAATCTTGGATTTATAAATGCTTGGGATAATTGTGCCCTTTTTTTGTTATGCTGAGCATTTACAAGATTAGCACTGTTTCTGTGTACTGTTCTATATGGGAGGAATGGAAAATGTACACTTATGCCCTAGTGTGCTCTGGAGTCCAATCTGTATCTGCAAATCACGTGTTCATGGTCGTTCAAGAAGTTTAGGAGATATTGTCAGGTGATTGTGCTTTAGAGCTGAGACCATGTTATAGCTACAATAATCTTTCAGCTGAATTTAAATATGTCCTCAAAATAAGCTTTCCATTTGTAAGTCAAACCCTACCATTTGCCTTTTAAACCCTGACGCCTGACTGTGGAGTATGAGGATGGCAGACGCTCTATCCCCATGTTGGGAGGGACCTCTAAGAGATATTTCGTAGCATGGGTTATGGTTTAAGATAGATTCCTTCTTTTTGTTGAGCTCAAGCTTGAATATTCCCAGCTATAAGAAACTGAGTGAGGTCTGGGGATTTAGCTCAGCGGCAAAGCGCCTGCCTGGCAAGCGCAAGGTTGTGAGCTCGGTTCCTGGTACCGGAGAAAAACCAAAAAAAAAAAAAAAAAAGAAACTGAGTGAAACTGTCAAATGATGGATTCTTGTGGAAAGCTATGGCATCTCTTACTCATGTGACTGATTGTACCTATGTACATGGCATCATGTTCTATCTTTACAGTTAGAAGACCCTTCTCATCCAGGGATTAGAAACCTTCCTGTTTTTCACTAACTTCTTCAGGATGGGTGGGAAATACTTGATCCATCCTGCTGGAGACTTGTAGCAGCTTTTTTTCTTTTTTAAAGGAAACAACACATTTTATTTCATATATTGAAAACATCTGGATGTAAGGCTGGCATATATCCTTCTTGAGCACCACATAAAATTTCAGAGGATAATGGATTACAAAACAATCATGTGGTGCTTATGAAGATTAGGTGGCCACTGGGAACAGCCATGTATTTTGCTTTGCATTAGTATTTTTTAGATAAAATTTAAATGATAGTCCACCAAAGTGACTCTGGAATACAAAGATAGTACATTGAATATATGTAAATCGAGGCAAATAAATGTTTTCTATGACAGGTTTGGGCTGTTCCAAGTATTATCAATGTCCTAGTTGTGTTGGCGCACCTTCCTATGTTCTCTGGATAATTACAGAGCAGGGAGAGAGATTCAATAACCTGGCAAGGATAAATTTCTCTAGAAGTTCTACTTCATGTAGAGGGCTTGTTGCATCTAGAGTAGTTCATCATGTCTGCAGCCATGCCACCCTGAACATGCCCGATCTACTTTGGAATGGACGGCCAGCTGTTTCGAGAAGGCTGTATGTTCCTCATCTTTGTCATGCTGCAGCTCTTCAGGAAGCAGAATGTGACAGCACAGCATGCCAGGGGTGGAGCAGTGTCACTCGGCATTGTCCTTGGGACTTCTACTTGTATAAGGGAAAGGACTGAGCCAGGACTGAGTAGAGGAGGAACTTGGCATGCAGCATTGTCCTGACAGATGAATTGGTCTAAGTCAAAGATGTATTAGGCTGAAAGAGGACCTGGATATTTCATCATTCACTGTATGTGGGCTAAAGAATACCAAACAGTCTCACAAATAGGGGCACATGTCATTCCACGAAGGGGGATCTCTATGACATCACCTTGTGGAGTACAATCCATTCTTTGGACCACATTGGATCTATTCTCATACATTTGGGAAATATTTCATCCACAGTTTAGATGGCTCTTTATTCCTGAAGAGAAATCCAGGAATAGGTGGGCTGTTGGGATAAACTGTAGTTTTATTCTAGTTGGTCTCAGGGCTGTCATCAACTGTATTAGTCACTTCTATTGCTGGGACAAGATCCCTGACACCTACAACGTAGAGGAGAGACTTTGGCTTGCAGTTTCAGAAGGTGAAGTTGGTTCAGTCCATAGTCCACCGGGTCCGTGACCACAAGGGCACGGTTGAGGACAGCTGCGCAAACCATGGCACTGAGCCAGCAGCCAGAGCCAGAGCAGGAGACGTATCCTCTCATGGCACGGCCCTGGAGTCCACCTCTTGTGAGCAAGCCCGTTTCCTAATGGCACATTCAGCTATGACCTCATTGATCCACTGACGATAGCAGTGAATATCGTCCATGATTCACTCACCCGAGAGCCTCACCTCTGAATACATGAGCCTTTGAGGGGCGTTTTAGGTCTAAATCACAGCATTCTATGGCTGGCTCCTGCCTCCTGCTGAAGACAACACCTTCGATGTCTCAACCCCCTTTCTACCTCCAGCTGGGCCTAGGCTCCTAGATGGCACATGCATCTTATAATTGCTCCATGGATTAATCCACTGAGGATGACACCTCCATTCTCCAGCCACCTTTTGGAAGCCCAGCCTCTTAACATGAGACTTTTGTGTGGACACTTAAAACCTAACACCAACACCCATCTCCTGATGATGGTGACCCTCGATCCTTTACCACCTTCACCATCCTGCCATCTTGCCTGCTTCAGCTAGCGCTTCAGATCTGGTTGGTGTACCTGATGCCAAAATTGGAATCCTCCTTGCAGTGTGCATGCCTGGCCACCATGTTCTCAGGTCGAATGCTTCCCCTGTTCATTTGCAGTCACGATTGGGAAAGGGCTACCGAGAAGTCCTGGAGTGGTTGGGCCATCCAGGTAGTATACATCCTTCCCTGACCCAACTGTGGCTCTCTAGGCCTGGATTTTCTCTTTGATGAAAGTGAAATAGCTATGCCAAGATATTAACTCTGCCTTTTGCTTGTTGGTCCCTAGACACGAGGAACCCAAAATGTCCCCTGGCAGTAAAGTTATTTCTGCTTTTATGTTCTCCAGGCTGGAGGTCCTGCTTCCCAAAATTGCCTGGATAGAATCATGCATTCTTTGAAGGAATCATTGACAGTGATGGCAAGTGGGGCACTGCTGCTTTTGTTCCTTCTGGATGGGGGGACCAGTGACAGTGCCATTTCAAAGTACTTGAATCAAATGTTCTCTGAATCCTGGAGGAATAGCATCCTGTCTCTAGGATATACCTGAGATAGCTAAAGTAATGCCTTAACTATGTCTGCAGTAGGCTATCTGGAGCTAGAGGACAACTGATGTAGTAAGTGGAACAATCAGTGGATTCCAGGGTTATTGGTGATACTTGTATGTTTTCTACTGCTGTGGGTGTCCTAGTCTGATGTGATGTCCTGTGGGATACTATACTCTTGGCCATCTGTGAACCCAAGGAATTTGTGTTCTGACTCTTCTCAGGGGAACATTTCATAGTGACACTACAGAATGTCATATCTTTTCATAGAGCCCCAAGGTTCATATGGTCCTTCAGTAGCTCTGGAGTTCAAATTGCTGATCAAATGTTCTGCAGTGGACTAAAATGGCTTTTCTGTGCCCAGATTGATAGGTCTTTTGGTGTGGGCTACTCTCAGAAGGACTCTTACACGCTGGGTTAAAATGGATCTCTGTAGGCAAGGGAATACCTTAAAGTGTTCAGGTTTTGATCCTTTCAGCACATAACATGGCAGCACCTGCGGCTACCAAAGCCTTCTTGAAAGGAGCTCCAGATGATGTCTTTGAGTACCATCAACCATGATCAGGATGTGCTATGCTTCCCTTTGTATCCTCCTTGCTCTAGAGTTCCCTCAACTGATGATCTTCTCCTAGCTCTTTTTTCTTTGTATAATTGGCTTTTATAACTATAACCAGTGATGACAAGCAATGAGAAGTCATGCCAGAAGTAGTGGAAACAGGGACAAACACTGGCTGTTCATTTTCACTGATTTTTCTTGTGCCTCATTCTAGAAGGAACATACTTTCTAGGAGTTTGGGTGAAGTTTACTTTGTAGAGAAATTCTTCTCAAACTAAACAGACCATGTTTAAATCTGATCATCTAATCTCGGTGATCTGCAGAAAAGTATATATATATATATATATATATATATATATATAGTATGATTTCAGGAACCAGAGTAGAAAGAACATGATGACTTCTTGGATCATGCATGACCTAACAAATTAAGCATGGAATTCTTGCAGTTACAGGCAGCATTTGGAAGGACATAGGCTTGCGTCTACCCTCAGCAGAGCAGAAAGAATAGCTTAGAACAAACATTTGTAGTGGACAGGTTTACATCCATGATGATGAGAGATTTGGAGCCTCCTGGAAAAATATGATCATTTCAATACTTTTGATTCTTTTGTTATTGCTTAATTGCCAATGCTTTTTGGGCCATCTTCAGCAGGTAAATCTCTTTTTAAAAGACTGTATACAGTGGCTGTTCTTGGGTTTGCCAGATACTTTCAATAAGAGCACAGTAGAGATGCAAGGTTTTTCCAGAATTTGTTTCACCTTAACCTTGTGCTACTTACTGGCTCCCGAGGTCCCTCTTCATTGCTCTTTTGCTGAGCCCGTCCTGCTCGTGGAGGCTTATACCAGGCCTACTACAGAACCATGGGAGGGCTCTTCCATATTTAATCCATACAAGAAAATTTGGAACTTTTTCAAGTTATCTTGATGATGTAACTCTTCTACATTTTCACTTGTTCTGTACTGAGTGATTATGAAATGAATTAGAGGAAATATTGTGAGATATGGACCTACGCCACTGCTATTATCCTCAGCTGCTCTTTTTTCCACTTTAAAAGCTAAGTTTTGCAATATGAGATTCAAACAGATTTTACTGTGTGCTAATTTGTGAGGAGTGAGAGATGTTCTTGGATCAGAAGCATTTGACAGAAGCCATCTGCTCTGCCTTCATAGCATCTTTCTCCATCCTCGAATGAGGCTCCTTCCCAGGCTCCTGAGAACATGCTCAGCTGGCCCTGCTTCCATTTGCCTGGGGCCATGGTGCTGCAGAGGGTGGAGTTCCTGTTAGTGCCCATGGGTTTTTCAGTGTTCTTGAAATACACTGCCTCTATAGCTGTGTGTCCTCCGAAGGAAAGCCTAGCGCTTCAAAACTCAAGGTTCATTCCACTTTCTGCAGTGGATTGTTTTTCATTAGAAGTTTGCTTTCTCACGTTGGAGTCTCTTGATCATACAGTAGAGTCTATCATGCTTGGGGACTTGATATTCTAATTTGTCTGCAGCTTACAGGGACTTAGTCTTTAGACTTGCGGTCCTGGCATGTGGCAACCAGCAATAATAGGCTCCTAGAGGACTTCGATGGTGACAGTGACTGAGTGTATTGAGGGCTAGGCTGATGTTGACGTTAATTTTAGCTATGTTTTCCATGTGGCTCATGAGAATACTTCATCTTTCCAAAGCAAAGTAGGGACCTCCCACATCCCATGTCTTAGAATGGCCTGCAGTTCTGATGACTCCCCATCAGTCCTGCCTCCATTAGATATTGCTGTGAGTATTGGGCAGCAGTGCCCTTGCTCCAGGGCTCCTGCTCCGTTAAGGTCAGTTGAAAAGAGATGGCATAGCGCAGGGAGAGGAGCCTGAGACCTGAGCGCTACAGTGTCAGTGATGTCTTTGTCCTGTGCGTGCTCAGGCTGTGTGCATCCCTGGGGGGTGCTTCGACCTGAGCCTCACACTGAGCTGTAACCAGGTGAGATTTTGACCCCAGAGAATCCTCATAAAATTTCCCTTACGCTTTGCTTCTATGAGGTGAGCAGACAAAGGTCCTACTTGTCTGTCACCAGAAAATCTTCAAGTGAGAAATGTTCCTGTCACATTCCTTTAGCTCCTAGGTCAGCACAGGCCAGACGCCTCTTCCAGCAGCAGTTCCTTGTTCTTCTTTATCTCTTCTGTGGGGCACTTGCATGAGATTTTCTCTGCAAAGCCCTCTAGAATGAAGATTGTCTTACCAAGAGAGATGCGGGAGCTCCATCTGGAAGACTCATAATTAAAATTTAACCCATATTCTAACCATTATACTCTACAGTTTAGGAACTGACACCTTTTTAGATCTCTTTGACTCTGGAAAATGCCCTATTGGTGTCATTGCAGTCCAAGGTTAATGACCCAAAAGTCTTAAAATAAAATTATGTTTCAATAAAATGTCCTGAATAATCAAGGTTCACTTTTTTATACTAGCGCACACTGGTAAAGGATGGAAAGTGAAGTGTTTGAGATGGCTCATCCCTTCCTTGTAAAGTTTTCTTCTTTAACATAAAAGGTCCAGGTGAGTTTCTAAGTCAGTATCGATGGCTACATGAACCATATTCCTTTTTCCCTGGGCAGCCCAACTATGGTATTTTTGCAGCCAACCCTATTTATCCTGGTACCATGATATCTCTTGTAGTCATTGTGTCTTCCAGCTCTGGGTTGATGTGCTAAGCACCCGAGAGTTTGCATTTCATGTATTAGAAATACTTGAGCTTGTCAACAGCTGCAGCCCAATTCTTCTTTGTCCACATGGATAGAGCTGGGGAAATTGAAGGACTTGTATAGTTGTCATTGCCTGACAAGGGCTTGTTCTGTTCTAAGAAAGGATGACCTAGATAGAAATTCTGTGTCCTTCAGAGCCTTAAATGGCTCCTTAAGTCTGTGATGAATTTTGGGAGAAGGGGATGCCTATAGAAGAAGGGGTCCCCAGAGAGGTTGTGTGAGACCCACAACTTTGTTGACCAAGTTAATTTGGGAACATTAATCACAAGGAATGTAGTAGGGAATGTCTTAATGAGATGGGCATTCATTCCTCTGAGGATTCCTTACATGAGACAAGTTGGGTATAGGTGAGTGCCTCGTCTATGGGTACATTTTTATGCTCAAGATGAATGAAGCCTGTGCAGAAGAGTTGCCTGCAGCTGGGCATGGTTTTCCTTCTGTATACTCTGGAATGTTGGGACCCTAGGTGTCCAGAATTGGACAAGAGCACTGAAGGCTTGGAAGAGCAAAAGCTTTAAAAGGACCAGGTATTCCTGCTCACTAGAAAGCTCTATGAATATTGATGACCCTGGCAAAGATGTCACTGCTCCTCTTTCCTGGTGCTCACTATTGGGGAAAAGAAACACAAAAACTTCACATGTAGTTCTCCTAAAGGGTCTTTCCCATGTGAATTTTCAGAAGTGAGATAACTATAGTGCTTTGTGGCTTCCCAAGATGTTTGCACATAAATTGACTTCCACTGTCTCCTAACTAAAGCCCCTGGGCCATCTCTTGGGGTTTAGGCTGGCCAATGAATTCCAGATACAAGCCCCATACTTTCCAGGAGTGCCTGCTGAGCACATCTTTACTGCGTTCTTCAGAGGTTTGAAAGACCCTTAGGAACATTTATTTGGATAACAGTCAACTAGTTAAGCTGTGTTAGCCTTAACACCTGCCATTTTGGTGTTCCCAAGAGTAGGAGGTAGCTTGAAGGCAAGCTGCTGTCCTCAATCTTTTTTCATGTCTTTGGCTACCAGCCAAGTTGTTGGTTATTACCCATGAACCATGTATGGATGGTGACGATCATCTTTCATGAGTGTTGGACAACATCTCTTATTTGGGTTGAATGTCTGTCTGCAGGAAGGATTTGCACACCTGCTCTCTGTCAGGTCCTCCAGTGCATGGGCTTGTGAGTCAGTGATCCTTTGGCAGAGTTTCTGGTGTGCTCTGCAAACTGAAGTGGTCTTTAAGCATATCTTAAGGGTGTAGGTGATTTTACAGAAAACTAGTGAAGCAACAGGATTCTAAGCCACGTGTTCATGGAAAATAGTGGTTTTTAGAGTTATTCAGAATCGGTTTTCATTCATTTTATGATGCTCCATCTTGATGCTTGTCTGTGACTCATGATGTTGATAAGGACCTGGGTTTTATCTGAGCCATCAAAGATTTTGTTCAGTTGTCCTATGGTCAGTTTTGGTCATTAGCAGAGCCCAGCAGCAAGACGGATGTTCTTACTCATTGAGAGTAGGGTGTGGGCTTAATCTGCTACCCCAGATGTGTCGGTTGCATTTCTCATTGGGACTGTACTAGGCTGCTTGTAGCATCTGTTAGTCATAGGCAACTCTGGGATCCAAGTCTTCTATTCCATACAGACCAAGGCAGCTTGAAGCTGATGTCAAGCTTTTTCATCCTCCATGATATACTTCAAAGTGTCAGTTTATGGGTTACCTGGTAAATGAGTCTGAGCAGCACCTTAATCTATGTGTACATCCAAAGTTGTGTGTTGCCTCCAAAATCTAAAAATGTATGCATAGCATCAAGCCACCCACTGCCCGGTGGGCAGGCACAAGGTATAGCATCTCGCCACTCTAGTGGAAGTTTTCATCTGATAAGGCCCTGATATTACAGGCCTGAACTTTTTGGAGGTGGAAATCTTGTAACTTCCATTATGTCTTGCTAAGTCATCTTAAGGTTCTTGCTTCTTGTTGTTCAACAATAAAATCTAATATCTTCAGTGATAGGGAGCAGGGTGCCAGGAAACTCGATATGGAGGCACAAATGCCTGTGAATTCCATACAGCAGGAGTTGACCTAATTATAAATTAGTGAAGGGATGTCTTTTCTGCCAATGAAGGCACACTTCAGTGGGTGTATGTCAATGGACTAGCACTTACTGGTCTATTGTATATTTTGTCACAAAAGTTGAATATGTTCAGTGTCTTTCACTTACACATTCGTTGCATACTCTACTTCCTGAGGTATGGTCATTTGATAAGGTAGGGTCCCTTGAATGTGTCTTTAGCAAAGTATTATCTGATGACTTAGCAATGACATCATGTTTAGGTATAATAATAATAATAATGTTTAGGTATAACTGTAAAAGACCATTAACTGAGCTTTTATTCACTATAAGGTCAATATGTGGAGGGTTCTTCCACTGAATTTTTAAAGTTGCAGTGAGAATATTTACCATGAGTTCCTCTTACCCATACTACATTGTGCACTTCTTTAAAGCTCATTCACTATACGAAGCTCAGCAGCTTCTAGAATTTACCACATAAAAGTGAAAACCTGATCTTCTTGTAATAGCTCTACTGACTTCTCCTGTGGTTTCCTGGTACCTTGTGATAAAAGGGGACTTAGCAGGATCCGCTACCTTTGCTGCAAACTGCAGGGTTCGTTGCCAAATGTACCCTTGCCTCACATGCAGGGGTGGGAATTTGGGGAACAAAAGGTCCTTGTTGTGAGCCTAGGTTTAAGGGGAGGTGCGTGGCACTTGCCTGAAGCTCAGACTTGCTAGGGAGCAATTGTGCATATGGCTCAGCTGTGCTGTGCTGAGACTCTGAATGCTAATAAGTTGCTTATTTCCAGAGGAGCTTGACATGAGATTTCCCCTGGATCTCAAAGTTGTAGAAGTAGCTTTTTTCCTTGTAGGATGTGGCATCGCTTTGGCTCTGTCCTAAAGAACATTTGGTTTCCCTTGAATCCCCTGAACCTCATATATAGTGAACACAAGTTTTCTTTTTGTTCACAGTGATTTGCAGGTCAAACTACTGTGCAATGATCAGAAGACTCTTTGCCTTTGAGAGGGAAAAGTCAGCATATTAAGGTTTGCTGATGAAATGGAACCAATAGCATATACAGATGTAGAAACAGACTCACAGGAATTGACTCACACAGACGCAGAGGTTGGCAAACCCCAAGCTAAGCCAGCTGCAAACTAGAGATCCAGGAAGCCTGGAAAGATAAGTTAACCTCAGTCTGAAAGCCTGAGATCCAGGTAAATGGATAGTGTGACTTGTACTTGGAGGCTGAAGGCCTGAGAATGGGAACCACTGATGTCTAAGGGCAGGAAGAGATGGATGTATGGAGGTCCCAGTTTAGGAGAGAGAACTAATTGTCCCTTGATTTTGTCTTCTATTTGGGCCTCCTTGCACTGGGATTATTCCCATTGACATTTATAAAGAGAGACCTGCACACATTCAACTGTTTCAAATGTGAATCTCATTCAGATACATCCTCACACATCCAGAAACTTTTACTATGTGTCTGGCAGTCTCTTGGCTCAGTCAAGCTGGTCCATAAAGTTAATTTTTGAAAAGTATCTAGCACCACTATCCTCATAAGGAATGGCCACCCTGGAGTCTTAGTCCTTAGGGAGGATGCAAACCAGGTACCCAGCCTACTGAGTCCCAGAAAGATGTTGGAGTTATCAGTTTGCTCTGCACACACATCTCGCTTCATGGATTCAAGGTTTTTATCAGCCTCATTTTTCAAAAAAATGCAGCCTCAATGTTTAACCATTGCTGCTGCTTTCTGTATATAAACACTGAGGGGACAGGATATTTGCAATGGTGGTCTTGAATCAGTCAACCGTAGAGAATCTCTGAGAAGAGGGCTTTGCCTGGGAGATGCCAGACAGGTTAATTGGTGATGAGCATCTCGTTGAGGAATTTTTGTGGAGGTCCAAATCCAGTTTGCCCCAACAATGGCTGATGGGCTGCTGACTGTCATAGCTACCATGAACGTGAGTTCTGGTTTTCAATACTACTGAATAGCTGGGAGAATAGGATTAAAATAAAACAAGTTTAAATGCCATGATAACTCACTATTCTGTATAATTTTTGTTGTTTTTATGTTTTGTATATGTCTTTGTTATTTTGTTTTTGTTATTTTCTCTTTAAAAAAAGAAAACACTTTTTTTAAAAAAATACATGCCTTGTATTCTTACAAGCATGTGATAAATTTTTGAAATTTTATATCTTTGGCCACTCCTAAGTGTGTTCATTGCTTTTATCTGGACACATATGGTATTTAGAGGATCTCAATCTGCCATTCTGCAAGTGCTGCTTCTACTGGGCTAAGGTTATAGAGAAGTTCTTCCGGAGGTGTGTCTTTTGACTACTGACCTTAGGTCTGTGTGTGAAGTGTAATATCCTGGGGAGACATGTTTTAGGTGCTGTATCACATTCAACCTCCTCTCCATTTCTGCTTCTCTGACATGTTGGTCACAACTCAGTGATTCAGAGCTTTGATAATGGCAGACAACTAACTTATGTTGATTCTCAGAGTTGTCTCACTGTCTTTTAAAAACTCATGCTTTTGTACAACCCCACTATGGGGTGACTGTGCATTCTTTAAAGACCCGTGGTTGGGTCTATGTCTAACATGAGATTTTTGAAGGTCATGCAATAGAAAAACTTCAGATTAATTGCACACTGGAACGAAATAGCTGCTCAGGTTTTAAGTTCCTGTACCTGCATGATTTTAATGCATCATTGCCCATTTGATAGCATATATGCATTATCTTAGTGTCCAGGCAAATATAACCCAAAAGTGTTGTTCCTCTTTGATCCTGCTGCAGTACCTTTTCATTCTCTCAGGTGAACTGAAATTTGAGCAGCCTTTCCTTGGATGGGTGAGGGAAGAGCTTCTTATATTCTACCTTTTCATTAGACTCTGATACCCTATAGTGAGAGTTACACCTGACCTGGGATGAGTTCCTTCCCTATTTAAACCTCATGGCAGATGGAGAAGTGGTGTGTTTTTAATTCACAGCACAAGTCCTTGCTTGTAATCCTAGACCAGTGGTGGCAAACATATGGCACATGTGCTGCAGTCAGCTGTTTGTTTAAAAGCTCTGAAAGGTTTTCTGTCTTATGCCAAGCCTAATCCAGATGATGAGTTAGGTTTGATCCCTGTCCTGATGCTCTAAGGGTAATGATTCAAAGCTATTTTGCTCTGATTTTTGCTCACAGATTTTTGTGCGTCTGAATGGCAGTTAGGACCATCATCCAAGCTGCTCTTTTGGACTTTCAGTTCTCCATGTTGCCTCCCTGATAATCTTGCTTTTGTCTCCAAAAAATCCTATCTAAGAGTATCTGGGTTGGATCCAGGGAGTTTTCTACCTTCTAGCTTCACAGCAAGGATTTTGTCATGTGTGTGGTAATCTTGGGTAACTTCCAAGGCTGTTTAATGGACAGTCCTTACTGTGGCACGAGCATCTTTTCCAGGATCCCCATTCTTGTGGTTTCTCATCTCAAGGCTTGGAGCTTGGGCCCCTTAGGCTGTGAAGAAGGGCTGAGGTTATGAGCCCAGGGATCCAAGTTCCAGGGTTGGTATCATTCACTGGTCAACTTGGCACCTAGCATGAAATCAAAGCTTCTCTCTCCTGCTATCTTTGCTGTGGCTTCTTGTGAAACCTGGGGCAGTTGATCCTCAGCAGAACCCTGAAAGTGACATTCCTTAGTATGGTGAGTGGATTGAGAAGGTACTGAGTGAATGTAGAGCTAGCAAACCTGTGACTGTCATGTCATCACTCAGGAGAAGAGTGAGATAAACTGTTGCTGTTCCAGAATGTCAAGGCAAAGCAGGTGATGGTGATTTGTACATGCTCCTCTGGGCAAAAAGGGCTCTGTAGTCTCCAGCCCAAGCAGCAGGACACAGTGGACAGTGCTGGCCGGCCAGGCTCTTCTGGTCAGAAGTGTGTACCTGAGCTCTTTGCTGTCAGGTGGAGGCTGCTGCTTGTCTCGCTTTCCAGGTCTTGGCCCCATCTATGCTGAACTTGCCCAAGTTTTATAAAGATGTCACTGAGGGCAGCTACTGTCCAGGATTTCTAAGAGGATGGTGGTGAAATTTTAGAACTTTTTGTCAGATCTTACTATTTGTTGGTGCATGGGGAGCAGTGTTTTCTCTTGGGCAGCAGCACTGACCTTAAGCTGGTAAAGTGCTACAAGCCTGTGGTCCGCTCTGAGTAGGACAGGCTTCTTGAGAAGTTGAGCACTTATGGGTGAAAGAGGTTAAGAAATCTCCCAGCTGCTATTGGCCATCAGAGAGGAACACATTTTTAAAAATGTAGATTTGTTTGGGATAATTGTGTATTATCTTAACTGGTGATAGAATCACTGTGGAGGTTACTGGGCACACAGAATACTTGCTAGGAAGGATTTTTTTTTTTCATAGAAAGTGAATATAGTTAGTATCTACTTACCTTTTTCAAGTATTATCTGTGCCTTTCAAAGCATGTGTGGCTCTACAACTGAAATTAAGTGAAGGATTTGCATAGCTTTCCAGCAGCTCCTTGGGAGTCTAAGGAGAGGTGTCCTTTGCAATTTTTTTCTTCATTGGGTTCCTAGAAGAATAGTGATGACTTCCTGATATCCAAAGTGAACCTCAGCATATATGTAGAACCCAAGCTACTGCACACATTGACAGCTACTGCATTTCCTGTTGTGCTCTGACAAATGAGTTGTGAATTTCGATCTCCCACTTTTGATGATCAGAAGTTTGAAATGGGCCTTACTTTGCACCTGCTCCTCTGGGCAAAAAGGGCTCTGCAGTCTCCAACCCAAGCAGCAGGACACAGTGGACAGTGCTGGGCCTGCCAGGCTCTTCTGGTCAGAAGTGTGTACCTGAGCTCTTTGCTGTCAGGTGGAGGCTACTTTTTGGCAGGTTTGCTTTTTATTCTGATGGCCTGGAGATTAATTTCTTCCCTCAGTGTACCTCCCTTTGAAGGTCTCTTGCATTTGCTCTACTTGGTGGCTTTGTTTGTGGTCTTCAAAATAGGCTTTCTTCAGAGTCGGAATTGGGAGTAAGATGGAAATGGTGCTGTCTCCTATTGATGTCCTCCTCCATCTTCCACATTCTCACTTCAGCAACCTCTGAATTGACTGAGAGGATACAGGATTGTCCAGTGGGCCAGTCAGATCGTTAACAACATCATATGTCCCTAGTTCTCCTTTTGCGTGTCATGTTCCTAGTTTCTCTTGATTAGGTTTTGGGCATAATAGCATTCATTCATCTGTCAACTATTAGAGTATTTGGAAGTGATCCCAGAAAACTTACAGAGGAGCAGACTAGTGAGGTGGCTAGTTAAGGCAGCCACTGAAGCGGGAGTGTGTTTAGTTGCTTATAGAGGTGACTGGGTTCAGTTCTCGGTGTAGGTTTTATAGGCAGGTACTGTAGGTCACGGTCACCTACGCTTTCTTGACCCCACCCCATGTCCCTGAAACTGGGGCTCTCCAGTTTCAGTGTGAGGGCTGTCCAGCCAGTGTCTCATGTGGTATGTCAGAGATGAAGTTAATGGCCCATCAGTGGCAGTGCTCTTTGCATGGTTGACCTATTGTTCATCCTACATCAGAAACTTTTCTCATTCTCCTGTACCTCTTGTTTCCCTCTACCACACAGTGCATGGGTCAGTGAAGGAGTAGTGAGTGAGCTGCTGAAAGAAATGTGCTCTGTCCGCCTCTACTCTACATTAACTTTTTCCATTCCTGATGCTTTTGGATTTTAGGAAATCTTCATTTGATCCTCAGCCTCCTCCATCCTATCATCTAGCACTCATTGAGACCAGTACTATGATTTGTTTTTAAGATTCCCACCTAGAGAATAGTCCTTTATTCTTTGATTTGACTATATATCTTAATTCCTTCATCTTACTTTAATAAGATGAGTGTTTGAGTGTAAGGTGTGATGCTGGACTTGAAGTGACTTCCTTCCATGTCCTGTGGGGTAATCCTGCTGAACACATACTCGGAGTCTCTGTGGAGTTAAAAGCTAGTTGTGTTGATTCCAAACTGTGTGATCAGATTTTCCACAAATCTGAATGTAAAGTTTGATCCTTGAATTTTCCACTGGGAAACAATGATAAAAATTTTGATAATTGAAGGTGGCATTTTGTGGATGTTTTGGACAAATGGTGATGTTGTGGTCCAGACAGGTGGGGACTGTTTACCACCTATGACCAGCAGGACCACCAGGGAGCCTGGAGTAGACTTCTGATGTCTTCATTCACAATGCCTTGCTGATGGATTTAAACCTCCTACTGGTGACGAACCCAGAGTCACTTCCTGTGTGGAGAGGCAGCTGCTGACCCATCTTCTGGGCTTTCAAGCTTCCTTGCCTGTTTGAGCAGGATTTTTATGGTGGAGAATGGTGACAGGACAGATGTTGGCTACTAGGAGAATGAAGAACATGAGGCTGGCATCCAGGAAGAACTCACTGTTGTCTACAAAGCTGGCAGGAGAAGCATGACCCTTCCCCTGTGCACTGAGCAACAGCTGAGTGAGTGATGGGACCTGACTGGCCAGCTGAAGACTGAGGTTTAGTTCTCAGTGTAGATTGGATAGGCATGTACTGTAGGTCAGGGTCACCTGTGCTTTCTTCACCCCATCCCATGTCCCTGAAACTGGCTCCACAGATCCTCCACCAGCAAAGCTGGTGAGACCTCTCCCCATGGACTTGGGGAATTTCCTTCATCCTCAGGCCTGAGCGCATGTGAGTTCAAGCTGCCTGTGTCCTGACGGACCATCCTGAAGAGAGGACATCAATCCAGCCTTTTCTAGTGAGGAAGCTTCAAGTTGTGCCTCCTTTCCTTGGGTAAAGCCATGTGCACCTTCAGAGGTACACCCTTGTCTCATGTGCATACCAGGCTTTTCTAGATTTTTCTCACTCCAAGTTAATCAGAAAAATCATCCCAGCTGGGAGACTCTTTTGTCAACATCCAGGTGGGATCTCCTCTCTGCCTCATATTGGGTACTACTAGGAAGGCATTTTTACACATCTTGAGGGAACAAGTTCATAGAATCAAATTCTTCTCAGGTTATGTATCAGCCACTTTTGTGTATTGGTACTGCCTAAGTGATGAGGCCCATCTCTTGGGACAGCACTCTTCACCCTCAGCCTGGTGTAAGGCAGGGTCAGAACAAATGGCCTACTCTCCCAGCTCCCTGGCTCACTTGGTTGAATTCAGTGAAAGGTGCTACCTTGAAGGTTTTGGTTTTACTTTAACCACTGCTCTGTTGCTCTTTGACCTCATTAGCTGTTGGGACCATCTTCTAGGCAAGGAATATGGTTCCACAGGTTGGTCTATGTCATACAGAATGGACACCAAAGAGAATCGCTATGACTGAGAAATATTCTATGTACTGTAAGTCTGAGCAACCCATGTTGAATTCAACACAGGGACCCTACCCGCCCAGTTGCTTCCTATGAGAAGGCTCTTGTGGATGGTGGTGGTTGTCACCTGTACTTGCCTGACTATTTCAGTGGAAGAGGATGAGGAGACTCCCTTACCCTTAATATCTCAAACACCATTCCACTGAATTTTGCAAGATGCTCGTGGTGATGACCCTGGATGGGTTTCCTGGTGCTTTTATTACTTAACACACTGTGTACATCCAAGATGGAGACCCTGCTCTCTTTGTGTACAACACTGAATACTGAGTTGTTCTGGAAGAAAGCCTGGGTGGTCCTGGTGAGTATGACTTGTTTCTTTTATCCCATGTGGAAATTTCTAGAGCAATGATATGAGCTACATGCTCTGCAGATCCAGTGTTTCTGTAGATCCACTCCTAACTCCTGTTGGTCTCAGGCAGAGACACTACTGTCATGACTGCTACCTGCACATGGTCTTAGAGACCACAGTGGCCTTCACTGGAGAATCTCCTCTTACTGGAGAATCTCCTCTTCCTACACAGGCTCTAAGAATATGGAACTTTTCACCTCAGGCCTTATCACCCATGCTCTACATTTCCTCCCCTCCCTGCCACGTCTGGACGTCTATTCAGCCAAGATCACTGCATTCATCCGTGAAGGGATGGAATGAGCAGGTCAATCTAGGTTGATGTAAGAATCCGTCATTATAGCCAGTTGTAACCTGGGTCAGTTGACAAGAGGATAATTTTCACATCCTGTAAAACTTGTGATCCAGACAAAGTTTGAGGAGATGAGCACAGCTCAGCTGAGAGTAGGTGTGGCCTTTCCTGGCCTAGGAGGTTTCTGAGCTTGGTGTCAAGACAAGCACAAAGAACCAACAGGGGTCCTGGGAAAGAACCAGGCTTTGTATGCTGCCTTATAGAAGCTTAACTCTTGTTCTACAGAGGGTTTTTATTCTCTGTTCTCTTCGTGTTAGGAGTCATGTGACTACTTTAACCCTAAAACATCCAACATATTTTTTAGTTCATGAGAGGAGGTTCATGGGAATATCTGCCTTTGTTTCCCTGCCTTTGTACTCACTGAAACTTATTCCTGAGACTTAGGGGACAGGATGCTCATGGTCACTTAAGTATGCTCCCTTCTACTTGGAAAGGGCTCATCAGCATTCTCCAATCGAGGAGCTGAATCCTAAAATCATGGCTTTCCCCAGGGTGTAAGTTGCTGGGCCTCTGAGGGTCCTCGGGGCAGAAGTGTGAGCCAGAGTTCTGTGATAGTGTAGAAGCATATGCTGGTCTTGCTTTCTGGGTCTGAACCCCTTTCAGGTTGGTGCTTGATGTTTCTTTGAGGACATAGCTAAGGAAAGCTAGGAAGCAGCTGTGCTAAGGGCAGTGTTCCAAGAGTTCCATACTGTCAGACAGAAAGAACAAGGTGGATTGTGGCAGTACAGAGAATTGTCCTGGCTCTAGGAAGATGAGAAGATTTACAAGTCAGGAAGAGCAGAGACTCAGTGATCTCCTCTGAGTTGGGAGTCACTCTGCAATGTAGAAGTTGAGAATGACACTAGATGTCATAGTTAGTCCTCTTATGTACCTGAACAGTACCATTCGTCAATGTTTCTGGGTTGTTTGTTGTTGAAAATAATTTGCCTATGGCTATTAAGTTTCTATTAGCTCATGGTAGATTCCACTGCAGGTTAGCTGGGCACAGAATAGTTTGAAGGAAGATTTTTATGTTGAGTGTTGTAGAAAATGTGAATAATATCTATGTTTTGTACTTTTAAACCTGTGTCTTTCAAGGCTTTTGTACATTGATATTATATATTTGATATTTCCTTTAAATGAACACAAATCTTACTGTTTTCCTGTCTCTCTCTGTGTAGGATATGAGGGTATGTCCTTATTTCCCTTGATTTTGTGTTTGATCAGGGAAAAATAGTAATGAGGGCTCACATCCTGCATTTCCTCAGTGTAAGATCTCAGGACAGGTGCTGTATTGCTTGTGATGTTTGTATCAGTCACTTTCCCATTACTGGAACAAAATACCTGACACCTGAAATTTAAAGAAAGGCGTTTTGGGGCTCATGTTTAAGGACTCAGTCCATGATTTACGGGTTCCAAAGCAGAAATAGCATTGGAGACTGACATAGGAAAGGAAAGCAGTCCAACCCAGGGCAGCTAGGAAACACAAGGGAGAAGTTGGGGGCAAGAATATGCCCTTCCAGGTTACCTCTTTAGTGACTCTCCTCATAGCACGGTCTACCTCCTAGTAGCACATTGAGATGTAATCTCATCAATGGATTAATCCACTGCCTAGGGTGTGTTTATGATGAAATTACCTTACAAAAGCCCACCTCACACATGATTCTGTGAGGAACAGTTGGTAACAACAACACCGTAACATCTGAGCAAGGAATAAGGACCTGAAGTCTTCTCAGATTGTGGAGTTATAGATGTCAGAGTGAAATGGGCTTCCCCTGGAGGAAGCAGAAGTGATGTGTTTATATGGGGCTTCTTGTTCCTTAGCAGGCCCTAGGATCCCAGGAACTCAGCCACCTGGCGAGGCCTCCTGTACTCCTTGGCTTGTAGCTCCTCATGAAGCTATAATTGGGATCCCTACAGGTGCAAAGGCAGCACCACAGCCTGACACTCCTGAGGACCAACCTTTGCTTCTGCTCCCTCTTTCACTGTTATGAACTTTCTAAGAACAGTTCTACCTCTGGTATTCTAGGACAGTTTTTTTAAAAAGATCTTTAGCAACTCCAATCCAATTTCCCCAGGCAAGAGTCTGATTTTTACCTACAAGCTATCTGACAATTTGAAGATTGCCCTTGGCCCCCTGCATTGCTGACATGTGACTTGTGAAACCAAGTGGACCTAGAGAGGAAAGCTGTCGTCCAGGGCATCCTAGTTCCTTGCATCAAACACTTTGCTGCCTGGATGCTTTGGCAAGACAGATGGGCTTGAGTGCCTGCTGCAGCAAGGAGCTCCTAGCCCATCTTGCTGTGATGTACACCCGCCTCCTGGGAGGAGATTCTTTATGTAGATGCGTATCACTTAAAGCCATGTTGTTCTCTGCTTCCTGCAATGTCTTGCTTGTATCAAATACTTTGGGATGTAAAAGTAAAAACTGAGGCAAACATAATATTGAAGGGATGATGTGTCTTTAAGACACATGCTTTCTTGCATCCAAACATCCATGAGACTGGAGGCTTAAAGATGGAGGATTTTACCTACTTTGTTGTCAGCTGCACCACATGCCATGAATTTTTATAATTGTTGCAGAAGGAATGGGTGACACTGATTCCCGCATTTAGATACAGAGCGGGTGAGTGTCTTTAGATTGCCACAGCCCTAAGAATATACATATCAACTATTGCTCCTCATTGACCCTTACTGCATTGCATCCTTGTTCTGTGTCCACTCGAGTATCATTTTTCAAGCCAGAGTACTGGAGGTGGTCCAGGTGATGCTCCCTGATTCCTAAGGGCTCTGGGGAGATCGTCACTCCTTCCACCCCTTCTACCCCTGGTGTAATTTCCCTGGATGTCTGCAATGGGGATGGCACTTACTGTGTGTCTGGCTCCCCAGGCTTTCCCCCAGATGTGCACATCCTTGTACTCAGATACCTGGGATTCACCCTTTTCCACCATGGCCAGTGGTTACAGAGCTGGTTAGAATGTACTCTTAATTTGTGGGAGGAAGCATTTTTATGGGGACAAACCTTTCTTCTTTTAACGAGTAATAACCCACTGAAGCATAAATCGGGCTCAAATCCCTCATCTGCAAATCACAATAGAGGTGACAGGGATATCAACTTGTTGTGGAGTGGATTCTCACCCAGCTTCCTCTTGCTAATATTTCTTGTGCTGTATGGCTGGGAGAGACTGGAGATAGCTGACTTTCCAGAGGCTGCCAAGGACGACCTGGAGTTCTTGTTACTTTTCTGTAAAGTTCATTGTAGAGGTCCTGGGAGCTTGGTGTCATGTGAAGAAAACACTGATGTTGTGTTTCTGACCAGTTTGTGGTGCACAGTGAGAAGTGTTCCCCTCTGGATTCATCTGTGTCTTCTGAGCAGGGACATCACTGTCAGGCCCTGAGCATAAGGAGCCTGCCACACCTCAGCTTGCTGCATAAAATGTAGTATCCATTGTGACCCCCAGGGTCCGCTGTGTCCCCAAAATTCCTGGAGAATCTGCAGATCATTTAAGCCTAGGTAATTTCCTCATGGAAAGTTGGAATACAGTGCATTGGAACAGATTGCTGAATGTGGAAGTTCCTCCTCCTTTATTGGTTTCTTCTCTTCCTTGACAGAACTTGGGACTAAGGCCTATGTGAGGTGTGATCCCACTATGTCCTGTGTTTATGGCCACGTCATTGTACTCAGGCAGGTCAATTTGACTTTTGGCGGGGGGTGGTTTTGTTAACTGTTTGGACTTTCTTTTTTTTGGTACTGGGAGTTGAACTCAGGGCCTCACATTTGCCAGGAAGGTGCTGTGCCACTAAGCTCTATCCCCAGGCTTAATGTTTTAACATTTAAGAAGACTTTTTTTGGCCTACTTTTTGATTAAGAGGCCTTGTGTCTTCATTTTTCTCTGGGTCTAGCCAGTGTAGTGTACCCTTCCTGGAAACATGTTTGAAGTGAAAATTCCCAGTCAAGGTGCAAATTCGAGAACCAAGCACCTAATCACTTCCTCTGGCAAATGGGGCATATCTTACCATGACTTTCTTTAACTTCAAATGTAACATCTGAAGAAATATTACAAAATGAAGAAATAGCAGAAACAAACATACACAATATTCCATAGTGTCTGTTCATTCATCCTCTGGAGATGAAGCATTTTATTTGAAAGGATTGTATTGTTTCCGTGTCAGAACACTACATTCAGTGTACTCCATGAAGAACATGTGTTGGCCTTAAGTGTAGTGTTTATGAAGCCAAGTATATTGTGACCAAAGGATAAAATGAATTTGTGATTTTCATTTTGTCTCTGGTGAGGGCACTCACCTGTTTCTCTTGAGCCTGGAATTCTTCCTGTCCCCTGCAGGGTCTGCTTAGGGTTTATGTTTATTTCTATCTGGAAAGGCTTGAACAACTAACAAACTCAATATGCCAGGTCTGGACCAGCTTGGTCAGGTTCACCTGATTTACTTGTGATGGAGGATAATAAGCAGACTGATCTTGGTTGTGTGAATAAAGTCATCCCTGCTAGGAATGGGACCTGGAATCCCTTCACAAAAAGGGAAGTCTGTGTGTGTGTGAGGACTTGAGGATGTGCTGCAAATAAATGCCTGCTGCCAGGGGGCCTGGGGAGGAGGCAGGCCTCTGCAGACCATGAGAGTGCTGGCCTTCAGTCTAACTTTGTTGGAACATAGAAGGTGTTGGGGTGGGGGTGAGGCTGCTTTTGTATCTTACCCTTAGCTTTGTTCTAACCTGAATGTCTCCAGTGAAGTGAGTCTCATGAAACATGGGAGAGAAGTGAGCAGTGGTCATTCTTGCAAAATGAAGCAGATCTGTGAGTCATAACCCCTGGAAATACATGCAAGATGTGCTTTATTTTACAAACCAGTGTGACAGAATTTGGTAAAAATTTAAAGATGCAAAACCTTACAGAGAATGGGAGAAAACCCATTAAACTACATAATAGTTACTTCTGGAATATGAACTTGGTGTGCAAAAATAATAGCTCAAGCATCTTCTGTGTAAGTGAGTTTTGCTTTAATTACCATTTGCAGTGTATACTATTTTTTAATTAAATATTGTTTACAAAGTTGGAAGAATTAATATAAAGAACACTATAACTGGCCTGCTTTTACACAAGGTCTTTGCTATTCAGGAAAAGTTCCTGTCTTACTAGAAGACCCACCCTGCTGTGAGTACACCTCCTAGGGGTGTGTGGGCGGAGTCCCACAGATGTATATGGCAGTGCTGCAGGACCTGCTCTAACAGGGGAGCATGCAAAAAATGAATATCCTAGAAGTGAAAAATTAGCAAAGCTAGAGGGATCATAGACACCACACTTTCCCTAGAGAGATCATAACAACACATGACATTCCCTTGCTTATATTCCTCTGTGTCTTCATGTTGATTTGTTATCAAAATAATATCCCTTTGCATTGGTGAAAACCTGAGCTTAACCCATGTCAAAGCCACGTACAGAGATGTGCATGTGTCCACCTCCAACACAGAGGGGAAAAAATACTTTAAGTTCTATCCTGACTTGAGGTTGAGATTCAGCCATGGATATTTGTCGTACTCAGGGTTTGCAAGGAAAGCAATGCAATCGCAAATATGATTCCTTCAAATTGTTCATCCATGCAAGGTGATTCTATAAAGTGGAGCCAGTAAAGTTCTGAGCAGCCTGGGACCTGAACCTGCCATTTTCTGAAGTCCTCTTTGTTGGCTGCCGGTCTCCAATCTTCCTGTCTTTCAATTCTTTACAAATGTTGCAAAGTGCCTGTATGTGCAGAGCTGGAGTCCAAATCTTCCCTTTATGACTACTAAGGAACATCTGCCTTGTCAACTGCAAGCCAAGAAAAAACAAAAAAAAACACCACAGAAAACATATTCACTCAACACAGTATAGCTGAATTCATACGCTGATGGGCTTCCTTCTATTTTTTTCTTCCAAACTGGTGCATTGGACCGTGACAACTCATTCAGGGTGCATCTCCTGATTTAATCTCTTGGTCCATATCCCAATCTTCTTTGGAAACATCCTTACACCTGGAAGTGTGATACATATTTCCCATGAAATTCTCAAGCTGATCTGAAGTGTGAAACAGATTTCCTAGGCAATTCTCAAGTGACATAGATTAATCATCACTATTAGGAAGCTGATTTCCACAATATACAAAGCTTAACTCTCTGTGCCTCAGGTTGGGTATAGTTCTTGAAGGAATAAGACAATAGGATAAAATATGTGAATCTGTGTCTCAGACAAGTGTGCAATTTGCTTGTGCTTATTGAGTGAGGTCTTAACTCTCGGGACATCTTTGTCAACCTTCAAACTGCTGCACAGCTGGGACCTCTTGACCAGCTCTGAGCCTGAGGCCTCCTGTCGTTAGATCCTTAGCATGCTAGTGTCATGAATCCATAGGTGCTACTCAGTCGTGTCCCAAAAGAAGCCCATTATAGGCCTTGGGGGCTGTGTGTCCAGTCTATGTAGAGGAGGGTTCAGCTCCTTGTAGCCTGGAAGTTTGCCTCTGGGGAAGTTACTGTAACTAGATATGGAAGAGTGTGTTTCAGACCATGAACCTGTGCTCTGGTTTTGCTTACATGTTTATTTGTCCTCAGGTAAGACCATGCTGTCTGCAGTTTAGGTCATCATGACTATTTCATGTGGGCACAACTCCTTTCACCTTGATATTTTGGGTTTCTTCTACTGATCTCTTGGGAGGAGTGGACGCATGTTTTACCTGTGCATTATATTTACCACTGTTTGAGTTTGTTCATAATACTTTCATGCACTCCACAAGAGTTATGAGGCTTCAGACTTTGAGCATCATCTTCACAAATCAGGACAATTTGTGACCAAAGGATGAGTTCACTTCTTCACTGAAGTTCACTATTGCTGTCTGGGGTCGAGCTGTTCACCTGAGGACTACTGCCTGAGTGATTTTCTGGGGCCATTGCTGCCTTCAGTGGGAATTCTTCTCCTCCCCAGCAGTCACCTTTATATTTGTGCCTGTTCCCTCCAGTGAAACCAGGACCTGTAATGCACTCACCACAGTGAATGCTATGGTCAGGATCCTCAGACCCCTGAGAAAGGGTTAGGTGCACATGGAGGTCTGGGGGAGAGCGTGCATGTGGTTTTTTGGCCCAATATGGGACCTCAGGTAATGTTTCAAGGGATGCCAGTGGCTATTCCCTGGCTGACTTGGTTGCTATAGTACTGACTATAGTCTTTGCTGAACTGCAAGCTCTATGGATCTAAATTCCTCCTTTTTACCGTCTTTGGTAGAAGGGCAGCTCTTCAGGATCTTCTGTGGGTGAAGAAAGGGGCATGTGTGGACCTTTCTTGGCTCCCTACCTCTACCCGATTAGCATACCATGGAGCTTTTGAATTTTTTCAGCCACTGTTCTGTGCTTTTGATGCAGTTGATTAAGGGTGATGTCTCAGGACTCAGTCACTGCCTTGGAACCCAAGTTAGGAGCCCAGTGAGCACTGCCAGCCCTTGTAGGTCCTTGTTCATATTTTTCATCATACACATTGCATGGGAAGTGTGTGGAGTCCACAGGGAATTGTGCCAGGGACTCAGCCTGATGTAACACATCGTTCTTATTAGGTGATGTTAGTAGGTGGGCATTAGAGACTTTGGTCATTCTTTTGGCCCGCTTTTTGTAAACCTTGGGGGGCAAGATTCCAGTAATGTCTACACCCATCTGAAGGGCTATCCATGATTTTCTTGTTTCAGGCAACTCAGCCTTTTATGCCATGGGTTCCCTTTGTTGTAAAGAACTGAGCGTAAAAGGTCAGCACTGGTCAATGTCACTTACAGGGTCCCTCCCATTCTATTCTGCCTCTGACACTGAAAGGAGGGTGCTACCCTGATCTTATTTGAGCTTCAACCATGGCTGCTCTTTATCTCTTGACACTTATATTCTTATTTGGAGGGATCTTTGAGTGACTCTGTTGGAGTGAGCTGTTTGGAAGTAGATTAGAAAGTTCCAGGTGAAGAAAAACTGCCTTCTTGAGGCTTTCCTGGGCTGCTTCCCAATAACAACAGCAGGGCTCTTTCCTGTGATCATCCTTAGCTTTCATGCATGTGTCAGTGGTTTCACCTGGAGGGGCCCTCTACAAACATTGATGGTTCCATTCCATACAGTTCCCTCTAACAGTCTTGCTACAGAAAGTCTGCCTGCATGAAGTCTTCCCAAGAAAGTTAGATTTTAGCTTATCCTGCCCCATGAGTCTCCTAGCCTTACTCAGCATTGGTGAGGGCAGGAACACAACACCGGATGTGCCTGCCGAGTCCTTTTTTGACTACTTATAAAAGTTTGATATTCTTAAACCTCAATTGAAACTGCATGCAATTACAGTCCATTAATGAGCATATTTTATATAAATAGGAGTAAATGGTTTTGTAAATATGTGCTATAGAAAATAAGGTTTTTCTTGCCTGTTGCTGTTACTTTCAGTTTCCTACAGTGACCATTTCCTATAGGATCCCAGTGGGTGTTTGAACCAGCGGTCCAGGGCTGTGGCTGACACTGTCTCTAGTGTGCATTATGGGGACTCATAAAAAATGAGATTTTTTTTTGAGTGATAAACACATTGGAAACCTAAATGTGATTTTGAACCCACTTATTAGTGTGCTTACCTATTTTTACACATTTTTTCATTCTTTTGTGTATATATGACAAACATCTATTCATAGTTGAATAAATGAACAGTGAATCTTATTTTTAATATTCATTGAGTAACTTCCATTTTCTTTGAATATTGGTGTCATTTAAGTGATCATTCTTGTCTATCAAAAGTCTCTGTGTTGGGGCTGGGGATTTAGCTCAGCGGCAAAAGCGCCTGCCTGGCAAGCGCAAGGTCGTGAGCTTTGTTGACCAAAAACCATATAAGAAACAAATACCCCCTTGACCATCTATGAATCCCAAGTCCTGCACCTTGGCTACACTGCTGGTCTGGAATAAACCAGCAGCCTGGTGAGTCATTTCAGTGTCCAGCTGAACCCTGGGGACTTTGGGTGTGGTCTGTGTGTCACCACTATGAGCACTGAAGGTGTGAGGCCAGTTCAGCCCAGACAGTTATATGATGAGGGTGTTTAACTTGTTAATCACTCCACAGGGAATAGACCTGAACTTGTAATGACCTGCATATAATATAATCTATGTATTTCCCTCTTCCTTTGAGCAGAGCTACAGGCCTGCGTGGGGATTCTCCAAAGGAAGGCTGACATATTGACATCTTAGGACATTTAAAGTCTGATCACTGGTGTCTAGCCTGTCCAAAATATGCTTTCAGTTTTACTTGTATTGATCTTTACTACCCATAGCGGCTCATTACTTAAAGGATGAGGCCCTTCTCAGACCATTTTGTGCCTATCACATTCTGGTCATTTTTCCACACTTTTCTCTTGATCTTAGTGCTGACAACAGGTCACACTGTGACATTCTGTGCTTCGTCTTCCCTTGGTATCTGGGGAAGAGCTTGGAATAAAAATGAACAGGTTTAACATGCCTTCCCTCAATGTAATCTCCAAGCTTTGACAGTAGTAGTTAAGAGCTGCTCATTTCAAAGCTGGTGATGATGGGAAGGCTGCTTGTCTCCTGAGCAGGAAAGGATGGGAGCAGATTAGAGACATCATTCAGTCCCCACACATCACCCACCTATTCTCCTGCGGGATCATCTGAGGTACTAGTGCTCACCTGAGTGATCCTGAGTGCCTGAATGTTCTCTTGTACTGTTGTTATGGTTTATGCCTGTGTGTCCCCTCCAAAGCCTCATGCCACCATGGGGCATGCTATTAGAGTTGAATGATTGTGGGTATGAGAGCTACACCCGCCCTGGGGTGGATAGTTTGCATATGTAAGGGAGAGGAAAAGAGTGCTTGAAGACATTCCTCCCCAATTCTGCCCTGGTTTGTGCTTGCGCCTTAGCTGTGTCTGCCACCCTGAGCCGTAGCTCTCTGCCACGCCATGTGCCAGTCTGCCTTGTAATCTGCCAAGTACGGTCTGAAACCTCCATGAACTGTAAGCGAAATAAACCTTTCCTTCCTTAATTTTGGGCATCAGGTATTTTGTCCCAGCAACAAGAAAAAAGTAACCGAGACAACAGTGGATCATGCTTTGTGAAGGGCTGTAGTTGAGGATGACACCAGTTTTAGGGCACAGCTAACTGGCTGAGGGACAACAGCAAATTTCACAATCCAGAACATGTCTAAAATCTAAAGTCAATTCTGTGGGGCATGAGATGATCTGAAACATGATAACATGCTTGCTCCTAATGTACTTATATCTTCTGACCAGAGCTGCTTCGTGTCTCATATGGCTATTTGCAATTGATGGAGCCCCCTGCTGGGACCTCCTCACTCCCACAACAACAAAGTAGCACTCATGATTATGCATATATTTATTCTCGTGTTGAATACTGACATAGCTGCTTTCTGTCCTAAACCTTGCCATCAAAGATATTGATGCCATTACCCTTGTCCTAGAAGAATCTGGTGCTGTGAAGAGTACAGTATGTGAAGAATTGTATGCTTGTATTTCCTGTTTGATCAGTGTTTCCTTGTGATATTTTTTGATCAGATTGGTTTGTGATTAGACCAATGTCCCTCCTCCCATCCTACATGAACTCCTAAGACACAGATCAACCTCTGAAAATGTGTGCTTTTCCTGTGAGATGACACCAGTTGTCTAGATTTGTCTTTTCTCTAGCTTTTATTGAGTGGGTTTGTCTGCCAGTGATGACTATGGTGACTTCTGACACACTATACCTCTGACTTCAGGGTTATGGTCCAAATTGTGACCTTGGAGATTTCTACATACTTCTTATTGGTTCATTCCAGGGGTTCAGAGCTTTACAAATAAAAAACTCCATAAATGCTGTTACCCACAGAGGCAATTTAGGTTAGTTCCACCTGAGTGATAATCATGGTGTGTTGTCTACACTATGCATGGAGACCCAGTCACTAACTATGCATGCTTCTAACTAAAAGGGGTAGAGTGAGAAGACCTAGGATGGTCTGTGGATGGATCCTGAGTGCCCCATTTGGGACCTGGGGCCAGCTGACAGACGCTGTGCTCTTCAGTGAGTGGCTGAGAATTGGAGCATTTTTCACATATCTCGTGTCTTAGTTGCATTTGTCATTGTGCTTTTTCCATTTGACACATTGGTTCCTGAACCCCAACTTTGAGCTGACTTGTTCAAATGTAGTCTTGAACTCAGTTCTTCCATGGCATCCTATCTTGGGAACTTCGTCTTTTGGAGGAACTTGGATTATTTGGTGTGGCTCTAAACTAAGGATTAGGCAGTACCAATGGTTATGCCCACATCAAAACCTTGAGAAGTGCAGTGATTCCATCAGCTGTGAGTGCTGGACCTCCAGACAACAGCCTGACAGAGTGTGCTTGTGATGTATGGCAGGTCATTTATGCTCTGCAAAGACTAATTTGATTTCCTTTGGTACATTCTGGAGAAGTCAATGGGTTCTGTCTTGGTACTGTTTCATCTGAACATTGTACTCCTGCCCTCCTACTGGCATAACAACATTCCCAGAACAAATTATTGTATTCTGATGCTGGCCATGGTCCAGCATGCTTTAGAACTGTCTAGTTCTTTAGAACTGTCTAGTTATGCTGATCATAACACTGCATATTCCAGGCTTGCTTTATAGTGTTCACAAAAGCCAGTTATGAACTTCAGAATTTTCAGTGGCTCTGGATCAGAATTACATTACAGTTAATAAGGATGATGTTTTGTATGGATAGAAGTACTTTCTAAATACATAGTACACAGAACTGCTGTGTGACCAGTCAGTTGAGAGTTCTTCTGCTCAATTCAGATAGAAATTTGAATTGGCAAAGTTCACCTCTGCTAGTGGCTCTGGACTTTGAGTTCCAGTGGTGTTCAGCCCTTAGTGTTATACCTCTGAGCCTTGATGCCGGCAGCTGACACTAGTTAATGCCAGATACCATGGCTTATCACTGCTGGTTCTAGTCTACTCCTGCTGGGGATCACCACTGCACCAATGTCATCTAACAGTGACCATGTTAAGAGCTATGGTTTCTTGGTCTCTTGTTACTGAAACCCCTGCAGAGGGTTCAGGTCTCCCAGCTTGCAATATGGCACATAGATGCAAAATAAAGAGAAAGTTCTGCAGATGAGCTCATGGCTTTCATTGGTATCAGTCAGGGAGGCAGGTGAGAGTAGCAGCAGAGTGCTAGGAAAAAAAACTTTGCAGGCATTGGCTGTAATGAAAAAGACAGCAATTTTGTACCGGGCACAAAGGTTCTCCAATTAGCAATGTAACAGATAGTTTGATGAATGCAAGGCTGGCACCTTTACTGTCAGGAAGGTATAATTCTTACAGAATCCCATGGCCTCAGCCGAGATCTCATGTCTTAGTCCTGGAATCTCACAGGCTCCTGCTCGAGGCCCTATTCCAGCCATCAGCAGGGCGGTGGGCAATTCTCACTCATGTGCTGCATTGAGATATGTTGGCATCTCAATTGAACTCATTCTTTTAACCGATTAAGGGAACATGTGGTTCAATACAGTTGGCTTAGTGACACCCTCCTTGAGGACTTCAGTAGCAAGAGACTGCTTAGGGTTTCTCAGGTAATAGAGTTGAAGTAAAGGTCAGGGAAAGATGGAAGCAAGGGGCTTTCTCAGGAGAGCACAGCTTGGCATTCACCTACATCTTGTCACTAACAGCTTCAAGAATTAATAGCTCTCTTTAGAGGTATTACTCTGTCCACACTTCTTGGAAATCTGATTTACTTTACAGCTGTGAATCTGGAAGGTCTTGTAAATCTGCTTGAGGTTCTCATCCCAAGACCCCTGAAGTAAGGCATTATTTGAACAGAACCTGTGGGGCAATGAGGATTGGGGGCAGTGCAAAGAGGAAGCCCTCCTGAGGCAGCGAAGATGGGGCATGACTAGAACTAGCTAGGAAAGTAGGCATGACACAGTCCCCAGACACAGGTGCAGAATTATTTCAAAGCCCAGCATGCAGTCTTCCCATGAGAACTCAAGCAGGTTTTTCATAGGATGATCTGAACATGACGCAGTGTGGGAAATGTAAAAAAAAGGATGTTGCCATTGAGTGCTTGCTGTTCTCTCTTCATGGTGCCCCCTATGCTGTAG
>NW_004955549.1:2456894-2479845 GCF_000276665.1 Chinchilla lanigera | reverse complement strand
ACCTACTCTTAATGAACTTTGCCAATATCTGAGCTTATTGCCGTCCATTCTTTGGGACACAAAGAACCTAGAAATCACCTATAGGAGGAGACTCCTTCACTCTCAAAGTCCAATAACATATTTGGCTTAGCCAACCAGGAAACTAGGTAAGACCTTTCTGGGCATATTTTGTGCCCTGGGCACCCCAGGCTGGGGAATCCAGAGGGATTGTGGCCTCATAAATGGTTTTCTGATGTATCCCACCTGAGGGTAAAGAGAAAGTGCAAGACCTGTTTTTTTTTAAGATTGTAAGTGGCTTACAAACCCACTTCAAGTTTATCTCCCTTTTTCTTTCCCATTTCTGGTCACTCTACAGGTAGGAGTTCTACAAAATAGCCAGAAAGCCTGTTATTAGAGTAGTATGACTTTTTGTCCTCCTGTTTCTGTCCTCTGTGGCACTTTGCTATTCCTTTCGGGCAGGTGGCTATTTAAGCAGGATAACAAGCTATTTTTCCCATTTTACTTCTTTCTGTGCTCACAGTCCCATCTGTACTTTTCCCCTACATGGCCTTTTTCTTGGAATTTAATCCTAGTTTACTTCTGCCATTTTGGTTCTTTACATGACTGACAGCCATTTTTGGTTTTTGAGTCAGCCGTGTGGGTGCCACAATGTTTGTTAACCATTTTTTTGACTGGCCTTGTGGTTACTGGGAAACCTGACACTTTAGCTAGGAGTTAAGTCTCTGATTAGAAGGAACATGTGGGCTTCCTCTTTTCTTTGGAATTAGGCTCATCTTTCTTTGTTCTAACAAAATTTAAAGGTATAAGTCTGATGGCCTGAGAACAACAAAAAAAAGTCAGTGATGCTTAACTCAAGTGACTGTGAATATACAAAAGTAGAGCTAGTCTTGTTCTTAGGACTATTTAAAAGGGTTTTTGTTCTTTAAAAGTAATATTTAAGGCAGTAGAGATGGAAACCTGAGTTTTTACCATCTGGGTAAATGTAAGAGATACAGTGGTACCTCCATTCATGAATTTTATTCATTCCATGAATCTGGGAAAGGTGGCCGTAGTCATGCTCATCCTCTGATGCTGAGTTTGTGAACAGAGGCAAAATTTTGCCAAATGCTTCTATTTGTAAACCAAATTGTACATGAACAGATGCCTCTGTAAGCCAAGGTACTGCTGTCCTGTTTCTCCAGTGACTCCACCCTGTTTGAGGAGAGCCGTCAAGTGGCTCACCGTGACTACGGGAGTTCTGGTGGCCAGGGAATCCACTCTAATCTCACGAGCGCTTCAAAAGGTTAAGGAAAGTCATCGAATGGCTCAACACCCATGTCTAAGAAGTTAGTGGGCTCCACGGTAGAGAATCCACCATATGTGCTTACTTCCATGAAAGATATTGGCATCATCCTACCTTTGGACAGAGATGTCTATCTAGTAACTACTTGCAACTTACTATTATATGTGGCTAAGTTGGTTAGAAGCCTTGTAGGTGGCCAGATAGGGCTGTGCCCTTGAAAGGTCAATGCAGAAGACAACTGTGGCTGGAGGTGCATTCACTAAGGCCAAGCTTCAAGACAAAGGAATGATTATACCAATATACTTTGCCTAGGCATGAACGGCAGTGATTGATATTCTAAATAGACATCATTAACCTAGGGGTGGAAGACAAACCTGTCTTATCCCGCCCCTTCCAGGAAAGTCCTCCTCCATCCCATGTGCACTGGCTACATAATTTGCTTCCCAATTTGATTGCCGTTTAATTAATATTACCCAAGTGACTATACTTGTAACCTGATTGCTTAACTATAGTTTTGTCCTGCTTCATACTCACCTTGTGATTTGCCATTGGATCCATATTGCCTAAGGGATAAACTTGTAATCTTATTAGTTGATGATAGCTTTGTCCCACCTTAAACCTGCATCCCCTTGTGGGTTTGTTCAATAAAACACCCTTGAGAAGCCAGGTTGTTGGACAACCCACTTTCCAGACCTCCTTCTGTCCCTCTTAGAAACTTTTTTTCTTCTCAAATTCTTCCTACTTTTAACCTCCATTGATCCTAGAACTCATTCCTTGGTTTTAGATAACATGAAGTCAGTGTTTTGGACATCTAGCAGGTTGGGAGTTATAATATTTCCTGTATATTATTTGGATTATGTTATGGTTTGTGTCTAGATGTCCACCCAAAGCCTCATGCAGTCTTGGGCTTTTGGGGAGATACATGAATCTAGAGTTTGTGATTGATTTATGGTCCAATTTTGGGTTTAAGGGTGTGAGTGCTACACCCACCCTACGGTGGGTAGAGTACATACAATGTAAGAGACAGAGGTTTGCCTCTCTCCTCCTCTTGTTGCTTTTTCTGTCTTCCACCACCAGGAATGGTTGCCCTTTTGCTAAGCCAGCCTGCCTTGGAGCCACCAATTATGCAAACTACAAGCTGTGAGCTAAATAAACCTTTCCTCCCTTAATTTCAGGCATCAGGTATTTTGTTTCATCAACAAGAGAAAAGTAAGATAGATTACTTGGTGGTCATATATCATCTGCTCCATATCCACTAAAGAGGTTTTGTGGGGCTCAAATCAGGTCGTCGTCTTCTGCATGAGACACTATTTGAAAGACCCAAGACCTAGTTTTCAATCTCTAGGCCCAAGATGAGCCATGGGAAATCTCACGAACCATGCCCTGAAAATTCCACTGACTTTGTTGCTAAACTGTACCCTTGATTAGTGGGAAAGATTTGACTCTGACAGTTTGAAAAAAGGAAAAACTTACCTATTACTGCAATGTGACTTGGGTTCCATATGAACTAGGAAATGGTGAGAGATGGGTATGCTATAGCAGTTCAAATTCTGATACTATTTTTCAGTTAAATTGTTTCTGCTTAAAGCAGAGTGAAATCCCTTATGTTCAGGTTTTTATAAAAAAAAAACAAAAAACCACTTTATTTAAAAAAAAACGAAACTATGGAATCTAGAGTTGCCTCTGAGGAAGAAGATGTCCCTGATGATCCTTGCCTCAGGTCCTCACCAGTCTCTCAGGGGGACAAAGGCCTCTCCCATCTGTTTAATGAAGACAAGCACAGTGGGAGGTGTCCTTGACCTCCTCATAATCCTCAGATGACTAAATCAGCCCTGTCCCTTTCAGGTGATGCAGGAGCTCCACCAGGGCCTAGTACCCCAGAGGAACCCAGGATTCCTCAGCCCCTTCCTCCTGCTCCTCAGACAGCCTTAAGTCCCACTGGATGTGCACAGCTTTCAGCCTCAGAGGGTACACTCAGAGCGTGGCTGCTTGCTCCTCTAATTCACAGCTTACCCATCACGGTGAGGTGTCCCATTATTCTTGGACATTTATCATACTATACATGAAAGATGATCCCACCAGAGGCTAAGGACGAAGAAGGGAAGGAAACCAGCCTGGAGAGGCTCTTTTCCCTTCAACAGAACCAGACTGGGCTTATAACAGGGCCTACAAATGATAGGATAACTGCTCTTACACTCAGCATGAAGAGGTGTATTAAGAAATCTATTAATTATAATGAGGTGAATGGGGTCATATATGGAACCCTTTTCTGAGTTCAACAATCAGTATCAAGAGAAGGGACAAAAGAGAAAGGCTGAAAATATAGTTGTCACAATTAAATGTTTTAGACTCAGCCAAATCATCTAAGGGAAAACCCAAGCACAAATGAGGAAAGAGTTGCTATTTTAAGTGCAGTAAATCTGGACCCTGGGCACAGGATTGTGGCAAGCCAGTGCCTGGGCCCTGTTTTAAGTGTCAAATGGCCAACATGCCTGACTCAAGGTACTGGAGGGTTGACTGTCCCTGCACCCAGAGAGGGGCTAGACCAGCCAAACCCCAATTTCTGAAGATTGAAGAGGCCCAAGCATGACTTCCCTCTACTGGAGTATACAATGAATGTTTCATGATGAAACAAATCCCTTCTGTGTGCTGTTTCAGGAATGTTTGTTACATATGGGCTAGACATTATTCTTGTGTGATAAAGGACCTGGGCTGACACTCAGTCATCAGTCTCTCCCTGCCTTGCTTGTACTTTGTGACTACTCTTATCCTTGGAGTTGCTAAGGTCTGATAGTGGGTAGGTAAGATCTTTCGTACTTGTGAGCCCAATTTGATAATTTTATGTGTGTGTTTTAGCCAGCCAGGCTACTATCACAAAGTAGTATTAAGTTGAGTGGCTTATTTGCAACAGATTCCTTTCAATTCTGGAGGTTAGAAATCACAGATCATGGTACCAGCATGGTCAGGTTCTGGTGAGGCCTCTTCTGGGCTGCAGACTGCTGACTTCCTATTGTATCTTCACATGCAGGAAAGTAGAGAGAACGTGACTTCCCATGATGTCCCTTACAAGGACATTGATCACACTCACAAGGATGCCACCTGTTATGGTTTGTGATGCTTGTCCCCCCAAATCCTCATGCAGTCATGGGGCAGTCTTCTAGGATTTGTGATTGATCCATGATCCAATGCTGGGATTACAGGTGTGAGTACTACAGCCGCCCTGGGGAGGATAGTTTTGCATACAATGTAAGGGAGGGAAAGAAGCTGCTTGCCACCATTCCTCCCTTTTGCTCTTGTTGCTTTTTGTTGTATTCTGCCACCATGTGCCACTCTGCTATGTGCCACTCTGCCTTGGAGCCATCTGAGTATGGACTGAAACCTCCATGAACTGTAAGCTAAATAAACCTTTGCTTCCTTCATTTTGGGCATCAGGTATTCTGTCCCAGCAATGAGAGAAAAGTAACCAAGACACCACCCTCATAACAAATTACCTTCTCCCAAAGGTGCCACTTACTAACACCATCACCATGGGGATTGGGCCCTCAACCAACAACCTGGGGAAGGAAACCAGCGTTAAGTTCAGAGCAACATTTCAGCATGAGGCCCGAGTCAAAATAAACTTAACTCCTCCCAGACTTGTTGGCAGAGTGACACCAAGTACTGGGACTAAGGCTTTGTGTGACATAAACCTGAGGATGCGGAAATGCCCTGCTCACCGTGAACTGGCCCCAAATGGCAAGGCAGGCACATAGAGGGAAGAGAAATACAGTACAGGCTCAGGGGAAGTAACCAACACCATCCTTGGAGATCTCAGACCCAGCTGCATTGGAAGCTTTGTCCAAAACTCCCCAGGGAGGCAAAGGACTTAATGATTTTCTTGTTTTGAAGCCAGTCTCAAGTGGTTTTTCATCTCTGGCATCTGGAAGAGCCTGAAAGAACGCTTTCATTTTACCAGCTTTGTTGTTGGAAAATACATTCTCCCACAAGAGAGTATTGAGTGCATTCATATGCAGGGTACTTGCTTGTAAAATATACATTAAAGGCATACATACACACTGTTAGTTGCATCCAGAGTCTCAAAATCTTTGTTATACCAATTTGTTTCACCAAATGAAAGGGGTTAAATCCACCTCTGCCAGAAATTTTTAATGGTACCAAAATTGTACAATGAAAGTTCTTAAAGATAATCAGATATGAAATGCCCAGTGAGGTGCCGTAGGAAGTCCATAGCACTGTCTGCAAAGTAATCTCATGAAAACTAAAACTTGATTTGCATCCAGCATGTGGATTTAAGTGCAGTGTATACAGAAAACGAAGAAGACAGGTTTGGGGAAGCACAGCCTGCCCACGTCTATCAGCCCGCTGCTAGTAGTGTCGCCTGTGAAAGGCTTACAGCAGCTTCCTACCCTTTCCTGTGGAGTATTGCCTTTCCTGGACGTGAGCTTCCCTGCCCAAGAGGCTACCATGCCTACCTCACGCGCAGGGCGGGCCAGAGTCTGTGATTGACGTACAGTGGCCCCTCCTTGCAGAGAATCAACTTGGTGGCTCCAGCGCGCCCTCTGGTGTCAGGCTGAAGGTACTCTCCCTCTGAGGCCTAGTGCTCGCTGGGCTGCTGTTTCCTTATTTATCCTGCTCTTAGCTATTTTTTCCTGTTCCTCAAAGCGCACTCAATGTACTACTTTCATAAAAATCCCCATTTCAGCCTCTCCGTTTAGAAAATCTCTTAAACATCCTAATAGATGGTTGTGATGGGCCTTATCCTACAATAAAGGAAGCTGTCTAAATCCGCTGAGCCTGTTTTGGGAATGTCGTAGATGTGAAGATTTGTTGTCAAACCTAAAGAGGGCTCCTGCTTAGAACCTGATTCGAGCAAGCTAACTATGAAAGGCAGCTTGTGAAACAAGTGAGGACGTTTGGAGAGATGAGATGCTTGCTACTGTGGAGTAAACGGTTGATCTATTGTTTTTTAAAGTTATTTTAAGAGCTATGGCATGTAGGTAGAATGGTATAATTCTGGACTTTAAAACAACCCAGGGAGGGGCTGGGGATTTAGCTTAGCGGCACAGCGCCTGCCTGGCAAGCTCGAGGTCGTGAGTTCGATTCCTGGTACTGGAAAAAAATAAAAGGAAAAAAACTAAAACAACCTAGGGAGAATAGAAGTGAAACAAGGTAAGACTTGTATAGATAACTGTTGGAGCTGATGATGAATATATCGGGGTTATCCTATACTCTCTACTACTGTGTGTTTAAAATTTTCAGTAATATTTTGAAACAAAAATTTGCATCCCCTTTTGGACCGTATTGACTGTTAGCCGCCTTCTGACAAATATATAAGCTGCTGCTGCTGCTGCTGCTGCTGCTAAAGATTTTCTTGGTCCTCACCATTTATTGTGAGATAGAAGCTGGGGGTGCTTCCTAGCTGTAGGTTTAGTGTAGGTCTTAGGATCAGAGGGACCAACGATCCCAGAACCTAATCTGGTACTTGCTTTTTCATCCTCCCTTATTTGCTGAAGGGCTGGCATGTATTCAGTGAGTAGCGGAGTGAATCTCCCCGCAGGCTTCTGACCTTGTGCAAGACTGCATAATCTGTTTCACTGCTGCTAGTGATGGAAACACAGCCTGGAAGGGGAACCTCAGGGCAGCTCATTCTCAACACACACAGGGAGAAATAAGCACGTCTTCCCCGCTTTGAGACCATAAAGCCGGGCACAGTGGCGCACACTTGTAATCTTAGCACTAAGGGAGGGCAATTGCAAATTCAAGTCCAGCCTGGGCAACTTAGTGAGACCCAGTGTATTAAAAATAAAAAGGACTGGGGATGTAGCGTGGTGCAAAGGGCACAGGTTCAATCCCGAATACTGCAATAGTATCCGATAAACAACATGTGATGTTACATCATCAAATCCAACTGCACAACATGGTTACATAAGGGCATAGGCTAAGCGCTGAGAGAAAAGATAGAAATTGAAGAGATCTAATATAGTCAGTGTTCTTTTAGGATTATTCATTCCTTTGTTGTCACATTGCCTGCCCCCAAATTTAATCTTATTGTCATGACAATGTTCATCTTTACAAATTGGTAAACTGGTGTTAAGAGTATCTTGCTTCCTAAGAAAATTGTCTTTTAGCAGTAACCTAGAGGAAATTTCACGCTTCCCCCTTGCTGTTTTAATAAATGGAGCTGTCCAGAGGAAGAGTCCACATTTGTAGTGTTTGCTGGTTTCCATGGTGTAAATTCTCCTGCCTTGGCCTACTGAGAGGCATGATGACATCACCCCTGTGACATCACCGAGTGTGCTTGGTGAGAGATGCTCACAATCGGCTTTCAGAGCAGCGGCAGCCAGCTCTGACAGGCCACCGCTGCTGTCCCCGGCCACATGTGAATACTGCTTTTTAAACTGTGTTTCCCCCAAAGAGATGCATGGATCAAGGGAACAGAATTGAGGATACAGAAATCTTCCCGGATCTATTCAATCATTTGATCTTTGACAAAGGACCCAAAAGCCTATGCTGGAAGAAAGCCAGTTTCCCACTACCACTTGCTGAATAGGCCATCTGCTTGCAGAAGATTGAAAATGGACCCTTATCTCTTACCATATACCAAGTTAAAATCAAAATAGATTAAAGATCTAACCATTGAAAGATTAAATCTCCTGGGAGTTAAATAGGTAAAACACTTGAAGACATAGCTCTAGGAAAGGCTTTTCTAAATAACAGTCACACAAGAAATAGCAGGAATGAAGAAAAGGGGTTACATCAGACAAAAAAGCTTATATACAATGAAAGAATCAGAATGAAGAAACAACCTACAAGATGGGAAATTTTTTTGCCAGCTACTCGGAGGGAGGACTAATATCTAGACTATATAAAGAACTCAAAATATTAAACTAAAATTAAAGACTCAGTGAAGAAATGGGCAAGAAAAGTGAACAGATACTTCACAGAGGAAGGAATATAAATGGTCAACAAATACTACATGAAAAAAAAGGTTCAACTTCTCTGGCCTTAGAGAAATGCAAATTAAAACAATGCTAAGAGTCCACCTTGCTCCAGAAAGAATGGCATCATTAAGCAATCAAGCAATAACAAATATTGGTGTGGCTGTGTGAAGAAGGAACCCTCCTTTATTATTGGTGGGAATGTAAACTGGTATAGCAATTATGGAAATCAGCATGGAGATTTTGAAAGGACTGAAATTGGACATTCCATATGACCCAGTTATCCGCCTGCTAAGTATCTTCCTCAAAGAGCTTAAGTCATCATACTACAGTGGTACATGTGTACTGTGATAGTTAAGTGCACGTGTTAATTTAAGAAACACCCAACTACACTGGCTCGGCATAGTTCTGGGAGTGGAAGACCCACCCTAAGGAAGATTGCCACCAGAATGGTGTAAAGAAAGAAGCAAAGGAGGACCACTTCTGTTTCTTTAGAGGAGCTCCAGTCTTTGCTTCATCTTGGATATCCTCTGCTGGCTTCCAGTGCAGACTCTTTGGCCTCCAGCACTGATGATATTCAATCTTCCACTGCAGACCCTTTGGCCTCCTGATATGGACTCCCATGGAGTACTACAGTGAGCTCCAGGCTTCAACTAGATCCTTCAACAGACCCTCTGCACTCTTCCACACATGACTCTGGGCAGCCACTGTAAATTCTTATAGATTTGTATATCTTGTGTTACATCTGTTTCCCTACTAAACACTGATACAGATTTTGGTACCAGAGTGGCTCTAGAGAATTGTAAAGAGTAAATTCTTTAATAGTATTATTCCCCACAGAATTAGGAGGCATGGCATCTTTAGGTCTCATCAAATTAGAGAGCCAACTTCAGGAACCTCTGATAGTCCTTGGGGTGAACTGCTTAAAAAAATACTCAATGTAGATCCATTTGATTATTCTAATTCCCTACTTGAGAGATGGGAAGAATTTAATAGCTCCATATATGAAACTTTTGAATATTTTTGGCAGAGTGGGAAGTGTTGCTGGTTGGTCTTACCACCACAGAAAAACTAGTGAAGGAGATACGTATAAAATTTAAAGGTTTCTAAGTGTGTCCTGAAAGAGAATCTCCTCTCCTTTAGCAACAGGCCAAGGTTCCAGAAACCCAAACACAGGCCGTCAGGAATTGACTGGCTGAAATGCAGCATAAACGTAATGCTCAGCCTTGAAGGATAGAATGGTATCCCATATACCAGGCTAGAGATGTTTGCTGAGCTACTGATGTGTCTGAGGATGTTGAGCTCCTAGGCTGAGATTATTTTGATAGCGCTATAGAAACCACTTCTGGACCTCATCATAGTCCAGAAAAGTCCACATCTGTAATCCCATGGAAAAGTTGCTGGAATTCTAATAAGTTAATTCTAATTTACTACTTGAAGTGCAATACATGGTAAGAATAAAGACACTAGGGCATATTTGTAGTTATGGGGAGCCAAGGGGGTCCTAAGTCCAGTTAGAGCAATGGCTAACCAGAACAAAGGCCTCAACCCAGGGCTGAACCCAGGTTTTATTAATTCAGGAAGAGGGGAGTGGCTCGGGGATGGGTGACTGCAGGAGTGGCAGGAAGTATGAGTGCTGTGAGCTGGGCTGGGGAGGAGGCCTGAAATCACCTCTGCAGTAAGGAGAGAGGGATACAGAAAGAGCAATCTGCATACCACAGATTGGGGCAATATCTAGTGTTTTGGGGTGGGTGCCTCAGTTTTGGTGTGTAACTTTCAAGCCCTGACAAGTCCTAGCTTCTTTTCTAGAGATTCATTCTCTAGCTCCCAAGTACTAGTTGGGAGCTATAGGTGGGGCCTTATTCACCTGTCACATTGCTTTAAAGACAACACATCAGCACCTTTGCTAGACCCATTTGCATTGCTTAAAGCCAATTGAGGAGATAAAGACAAAACTTAGCCAGCTCTGTACATATCAATACATGGAAATGGGGCCAGGTTTAGCCAAAAGGCAGGCAATTGCTCTTCTTTCAAGGAGAGTCATCTAGGTGGTCCTCTACACGAGGATTTCATTACCCATAGCGGCAGAGGAATCCCCACACTTGCCCCCTGTGGTATTAGCCTCTTTAGTATACCTGAAGGAACACACTCTGTGTTGACTAAGCATAGTAACCCTCACACTTCTCGGGACCCACCTTTATCACCCATTTTTCCCTCTAGGCCTGTAATCAGGCTCAAATTGTGACCCATAAGAGGTCTGCTGTACTCCTAAGGAACTTCTTGAGTTTTGTAACTCTAATAAGCAGGGGTCTGGTGAGCAAGTATGGGAATGGATTTTATAGGTGTGAAATAATGGTGGCAAAAATATACACCTGGATCAGGCTGAGTTTGTTACTATGGGTTCGTTAAGCAGGGATTTTGAATTTAATATTGCAGCTTGTGGAGTGAAAAAAGGGGGAAATATTTTATTGGGCTGGTTGGCCAAAGTATCGGTCAAAAGATGCCACTGCATGGTTTACTGTTGATGGGGGGAGTCAGAGGCTTAGGGAAATGGACAGGCTGAAGTGGATTTGCCATGTCAAACCTAATCTGCCACACTGGGATGATCCAGAAAATGTCCCCTTCACTACCACCTTGAGGAACAGATTTGTGAGGGGAGCATCTGCATCCCTAAAGAGCCCTGTCATTGCTCTTCTCTGTATGCCAGATCTTACAGTCGGGACTATGGTCACTCAATTGGGAAACTTATGGGAAATAAGTTCATTGGAATCCCATAGTGGCAGAGGTCAAGTGGCAGCACTTAATCACCAAAGGCAGGGTGCGTGTACTTACTGTAATGGACAGCAGAAGGAAAAAAATGATCAGAGCAGCCTGACATGTGTAGACCTGTTGCACTGGCTGATCAGCCAGTTTCCAGATTTGAGCCCATTTACAGACTGAGAATGCCTTCAAATTTAAATGGTCAATCCTTCACCCTCCTTCCCCAAAATAACCTAAGGCCTATACATTAGGGGAAGCAAAATTATCAGACATTTTAGGGACTACTGGAGACTGGTTCTTAACTAACTGAATCCAGGAAACACTATTGTGACCCTCCAGTAAGAGTAAGGGCCTATGGAGGTCAGGCTATCACTGGAGCAAAGGTTTACTTAGCTCATCAATTGTAGAGGTTTCAGCCCAAAGTCAGCTGGCTCCAAGGCAAGGTGGCATATGGCAAAAGGGCAACAGTTCATGGTGGTGGAGGACAGCAAAAGCAACAAGGGGGTGTAACAGCGTCTCTCTGCCCCTTATCAAGACTGCTGGGGTTAGGGTGATGCCAAAACAACCAGTGGACTGATTAGTAAGCACACAACCTAATCCCAGCATCATACACTCTTGATCCTGCCACCTCCATAAAAGCTCTATGACCCTGTAAGGCTTTGGAGGGACATCTAAACAGAAGCCATTACATTCTGTCCCTGGTTCCCCAAAAGACCTATGCATATCCCTTTACACATCTCCAAGAGTTGCCATAGTCCTAACATTTTCAACATTGCTGAAAAGGCCAAGTCCCAAGTCTCCTCTGAGATTTAAGGGAAACTCTTAGCTGTGAGCCTGTGTACCAATGAAAAGAAAGTCAAACACTCCCAACATACAATGATACAAGATAAATATTATCATTCCAAAAGGTACAAAGAGAGGGATGCAAAGGAGTAGGACCAAAGAAAGTCCAAAATCCAGCAGGGCAAACATTAAGTCCTGCATTTCCATGTGCAGCATTCAAGGCAGTCTGTGACAAGAAATGAACTCCAAAGGGCTTGGGTATGTCCATCTCTATGGCATTTCTGGTGGTTGTAGCTCCTGTGGCTTCTTTCTTCGGCCTGCTCTGCTCCCTCCTTGTAGTTTTCCTCAGATGATCATGTTTTTGGCTTCTCCAGACTTCTGGGATCTCCACTGCTCCTTTGGCTTCATACTCAAAGCTTCACACACTGTCCTCTCAGGGGCTCACTGCCTGGCCTCCCAGAGCTTCTGAAATTTGGGTACAAGCTTTCCTGAGCCCACAACTCTTCTATTCTGCATGCATCTAAAACCAGCACCATGTGGATGATGCCAAGGTCTGTTGCCAGAAGGAGCAGTAGCCAGGCTTTCCCCACTCTTGGCTGTATAGATCAAGTGCTTGGGTTGCTGAAGACTGAATCCAGTTTCAAGGAGCAAATTCTCTAGGCCACTGCTGTTCTGAAACATGGTGCTCTGTGGCTTTCTTCTCAAAGCAAAGCCTTTTGCTTTTGCAATTTTGAGGCTCCAAAGGATGGAGTCTTGCTGCTGCTTGTGATGTCCTCAAGCCATCTGTTCTAGTCTCCTGTTCCTTCTCAAAGATCAAGATCTCTGCTCTATCTTTGCAGTCCACAGCTTTCCTGGAACTTCCTTTCTTTACTTTATGAGCTGCAATATTAAATTCAGAATCCCTGCTTAATGGGCCCATATCAACAAGCTCAATCTGATCCAGATGTTTATTATGCTCATTGTAGTAAAGAAAGTATATATTTGCAGTGCACCCTTAGGGTGCATCCTAGTATTACCATGCCCTGTTATTAAAGTTCAAGGGAAACTACTACCCAATTCAGGCAGCATGACAGATGGCTCAGAAACTTCAGTAATGAAGGTAAGGGTCACTGCACCAGGGAAAGAGCCATAATCTACTTAGGCGGTTGGTGAAGCTTCTGTATCTGAGATTCTGGCCTTATATTGGCTCATTCTGAAATGAGCTGTGGACTGCAAAGATAGAGCAGAAGAGATCTTGATTGTTGAGAAGGATGTTGTGCCATTCTGAAATTGCACATAATTTCAATGGAATTTTTAATCTCTTGGATAACTGTCTGAATCTGTTTTAAGGATTCCATTTCTTTCCTATGTTGGGCATTCATGGTTTCTGTTGTTTTTCTAAGCTCCTCTATTTTTTACCTGTATCTATTCTAGAGTCACTAAGCATGTCTTTCCTTATAGCCACCACCTTTTTTGTTATCTGAAAGATTATTTCTGATTTGATTTTTTTCTAGAGCCTCATTCATTTGCTTTGTTACTTCCACTGTTACCACTTCAGAGAGTCCAGGTAGGTGACTTTTGGATTATTCCACCTCCTTGTCCTCTGGGTTTCCTTTGGTGAGCTGGATGTCTGGGGTGGCATTAAGCTTAGTTTCTGGGTTGATGTTTGTAAATTGCCTATAGCAAGTAGCCTTATTGCTAGTATTTAGAACCTGTAGGACATGACAACTAAGAAGTGTTTTCCAGATGTAGCTGACTTTTGGGGTTTGAGTCTGTTGCAAGATCTTACCTCTTCAATTTATTGGGGATGAGAAGTCACCACCTACTTGGCCCAGCCCCTGCTTGTTTGGCAATGGCTTGTAGTATTTTTTTGACCCTTAGGTGATCTCAGTCTTGGTATACCAGGAAGAACAACTGGTTAGAACAATTATGTCACTTTGGCTAAATTGGTACAATCAGCAATAACAATACCATTAAACACCTAGAAAATGCCTAGAAAATGACAAACTGAGGTAACCATTAATTTGCCACCTTTAACTGTATGCGCTAGATTTATGGTTATATAACAAAGTCTAAAATGAATCAGAAAATGGCATGCAGTAAATAAGCCCTCAAATGGAAATTGTACCCTCAGGAGAGAAAATTTAAAAGGGGCTAGCAGGGAAAATAGAAAAATAGAAGAAAAGAAAGAGATTAGAAGCAAAGCTGGAAGACAAAAGGGACTATGCAAACTTTGGGAAACTGGTACAGAAGACAGGGAAAGAGAGAAGGAAGAAATAATAACAAAACAGAACAACCTAGTAAACCATGTTCACACTCATAAAAATAAGAACAAACAATGAAGAAAACAAATGAACAAAAAGCAAGAGAGAAACCGAAGAAAAGAAGAAAAGCCCATCCACTTCGAGGTGTGTCTCTGCGGCCACTGGTAGACAGCATGGGCAGACAGAGTACAGAACCACATAGATATATAGAAATCGATTGATAATCAATTTTAATCAATTTGAGTGTTATGAATGTGTATATTGTCAAAGAACATATAAAGCCACATATGGAAATGATGTCAACATCATCCTTCTTGTTCTGAATAACTTTTTTAGACACCCCCAGAAAACCTATGTCAGCTATTTGCTTTACTTTGTTACCAGACCCAAGTCTACCCAGTCATGACTTGAAATCCCATACTTGGAAAACTAGAATTGAAAGGAAATAAGGTTCATTCAAGACACAGGTTTAGTCAGCACTCAGAGAAGATGTGTGGAGCTATTGACCCCTCAAAAAAGACCATCCTGCAGAACTTTTGTACAGGAAAGAGCTTTTCTGGAGAGGAAAGAAGGTCTTAGAGGCAAGGTGTTAGAAGGGTAGAGGCTCGTACAAGGATAGGAGCAGGGTCTTTATCACCCAGCGTCTGTTTTCAGCTAGGGTTACCTTGAGAGGATGTCCAATTTTCAGCCTGGGCCAGTCCCTATACTTCTTTAGACAAATGCATTATTGTTTTAACACTTTAATGTTATCTGAAGACCATCAGATGTTCTTGAGGTCTGAAAAAATAAATGAGAATGATTGGTTTGGGATTTCTGGGACCAGTATTTATCTAGTTTCTTTTCCTGTAATATTTGACTCCAGTAGTTAGTGTCTCAGTCATTAAAAGGTGGTTGTAAGTAGATTTTACAAAATTGGGCAAGGGGGAAAAACAGTGACTTTCCAAGGAACAATTTACAAAGTACAGCTTATCTAAACAGGGTTACGTAAAATATAATGGTGGTTTATTACTGTTTTAAATCTCTGCTCTCAGTGTTTCCATTCCTGTGCATTGTGCGGTTTTGGCTTTATCTTGGCCACCTCTTGCTGATTTAGGCTGAAGTACAGGCCTTTTGGAATGGAAGGCAGTGATATAGTGAGGTACATAATTCTTTTTCTTTGAAAAAAGAAGTGGTCAAAGACATTTTCTTGGCTATTAGTTTAGAGGGTGCCTATTTAGCTTTTGTACAGTAAAATGCTTTAAAGCCCCATATAAGCTCCCATTATTGCTACTAGGAGTGCAATATCCCTAATTTTAAAATTCCTTCAAGGATGAATATGATTTCGTATAGCAGCCAGGAAAATAAAGTTGAAAACCTGTATCTTCTTCCTTGGAGGAAAGATAGTTAATGAGCTAAGGATTGTTGGATCCAGCTAGCTTGTTGTCTAACTTTATTCATGTCTACCTGGGATGAGGTATTGATGTGTAGGAGCAGCAAGATGAGTTCACAATTACGTAAGCTCCATCCTTGTTCAGCCAAGACCTAATCTAAGGTGATTCTTTTATCCACTACGACCTGTGCCAGGGAACCAAGTGACTTTTGTAACTGAAGGGGACCTACCAGTTTTATTAGTTCTAATTCTAAGGATTTCAGACAGATTTCAAAGAACATATTGGCAGGGTGCAACCTCCACTAGGATAGCAGTTTATACCCAAGGAATTGTTTATCCCATTGGGCATTCCTCCAGGGAGATCTTGTACCTTTCTGGAAATGAGTTTTAAAGAAATAGTCCCATGTTTGCTTTTCTTTTGCAGGATGAAAAGTAAAAGTAATCTGAAAAGTACAAGTAACCTGTACTCTCAGCATTCTGGGCAGAAGGATCATAAATTTGAGCCTAGCAAGGCCAATTGAATGAGACCTTGCATCAAAAAACTGGTTGAGGATGTTAGATCAATGCAAAGGTCCTGAGTTTAACCCCCAGTACTGAGAGAGGGACAAGGGGAGGGAGAAGGAGAGGAAGGGAAAAGGAGTGGGGGAGGGCAGAGATAGAGACAGGCCAGCGAGGTACGCAGGGGTCACTGTCCTGACTCTGGCACTCTGTAGACAATCGCATGCCCGGACAGTTCCATCACTGCTGCATATGGAGATATATCCTCAAAGCATCAAAACGCGAATTGGTTTGTGTCACTAATTCAAATAACTATGTTTTCTCCCCAGTATTACCAGGATAATGTATAGAATTACTTATCATAGGTGGGAAGATAGATCCCCAAGTTCAAGAGAGATGGCTTTTTCTGGCATGGGGCTTCTTTTGTTTGTAATCATCCTCACCATTGTGAAACACAGGAATAAGTGTTGCCTTAAGTGAGAACTGAACAATTGTAACATGGCTCAAAATTCTGTTTGTTTTTTTTTTTTAAACAGAGCTGCGCCTAATCAGAGCTATGCAAGTGCCCAGGAGCCCTAGTTGGAGGAGGACCAGTCTAATGCCCTCTGGTCTTCACTCCCACCATGAGCAGTTGTAGTTCCCATGATACCAGATTCATTTTTGCTAGCTCTGGATTCAGATGAGAACCTCACTAGCAGCCTGCCGGTCTCTTGGTGGCTGAATCACCGCACCTGTCACTCCTTCCAGAGCATCTCAACAGCACCCAAGTGCCTGACTAGTCCTTTGTGCCTCCTGTCCCTCTTCTCCCTGGTCACTATGGGTGATAGATGAGGTCGGCCCAAAAATTACATTGGATGGGGCATGCTTCTGACTGTTCCTCTATCATTTTCTGTCTCCTTCAGCTCTTCTTTCCTCCTTTCTTTTCCTCCCTTCAGGATGTGGGGAGATGGGTGTGCACACCCTTCTTTTCTTCTCAGATGAAACTTAATAAAATGCCTCATTCCCCACCCAGGGGAGCCAGGAGCTGAGGCTGAGAGTGTGTGTTTTGCTCTAGCCAGGGAGCATGCTCTTGAGTACTGGTGTGTATGGGGGGAGGGGCTTTTTTATCATATGAGATATTGCCTAGTAATATCACTGATGTACCATCTTATCAGATCCACAGAGCTAAAGATTGGACCAAAGATCAGATCTTCATGCAGAAAGGGCAAAAGTCTTGTTAATCCTGACCACACAGCTACAGGTGCCCACATATGGGTACTGTCAGATCATCGCATCACAAATTAGGCCTGATAGTAATCCAGCAAAGAACAGGACACACAATGGGCTTAGTCTCAGCAGATCTGGAGGGTACAAGTAATCTCTTTCAGTTTACAGCTAAGGCCTGATGTATAGGTGGGAAGATGGGAGTGCTTTGTGACTAGCCAGTGGAGGAAGGGAAAAGAAGCTCAGACTTGACTGGGAGTTCTTACTACGTGGGTGCAAATGGACTGCCAATCCACTGGAGCCCACTCTGACATGCCCTTGAGAGCCAGTGGGGTAGAGATTTGGGTGGTGCACCTGGTTCAGACCTTGTGTAGAAAGTCTCGTCCTGAAGTAAGAGAATATAGTAATATCTTGTTCCATGAATGCTTCTGTTTGCAAACAGTTCCATTCTCCAGTAAAAGCATTCAACAAAATTGTCCTGCCCTTCACCACCTCCACATTCAAGTACAAACAACTGTGGCCATATTCCCCAACGAAGAGCCATCTTCCCCGAAATCATAAAACAAATTAAGTTCATGAACCTGACTAATTTTTTCTCTCTACTCTTAGTTGTTCTATTCTTTCTACTTGAGCTCACCTCTCAGTCAACTACCTCCAGACAGTTGTTCTGAAACAGAACAGTTCATGGAGGTGGGGGAGGTGGGCGGGAATGTGAGCCACAGAGCACAAGCAGAAAGGTGGGAAGGAAATTCCCACCTTCTTCAGTATACCTTCGGCTGACGTGCCAGTGATATTTGGACACTGAACCAGCCAAGTCAGGTTCTGGCTCTGGGCCAGCACCTAGAGATTCCATGACTCTCAAATCTCACTTGCCCGGGATGTTTCTTCCTCGTTGGTGTGAAGTTCATCTGTGGCTCCTTGGCTTGCAGGGTGCCTGTCAGGTTCCAGTGGTTGAAACCACTTACAGTGGTTTATAAAGAACTCTATAGCCCTGAGGGCTCCTGGAACAATTTAGAATTAGTTAACTGCCTTCAGCCTATGCAGGAAGTTCCTAGACCAAGATTGCATTTTCCCAATTGAACACTGCCACCTGGTGTGTACGTGTGGGAAATAGCAGAGGTGTAGGGTTCCCAGGAGGAAGGAAATTCCTGTTCCTTTACAATAATACAACAGTGTGTGTCTTGTCCCTTTTAACATCATTTTCCAAACAGAAAGACTTGGGCTATCAAAGAGGTCAGTGTAACTTTGCTTACGCTGCTACAACTTATTAAAAAGGGTAAGACAGGCAAATTTAAAGAGGCCCCTTGGGGAAAGGCATGAGATGAGGAAGATAAGCAGTAAAACTATAGTTAGCAGCCCAGTCTCAGGGTTGGATCAGTCGTGACCTTCGACCTGCGTTGTCAGAGTTGGACTCTTCATGTGCAGCCCTGGGACAGTAACGCTTCTAACACTCAGGATGTTGTGAGAACAAGTGAGATCAGGCAGGTCGTGTTTTTAGTACAGACCCCATCACAGCAAATATTTAGCGAATATGCGCTGCCGTTAGTTGTACTTCATACTGGGAAGACGTCAGGAAAGTTGCTTAAGTTTTCCAGCACCTTTGGAATAAACTCCCCATTGTCCCAGAGAGATTTATGGCAAGGAAGAGAAGAGAAAAGGAATCAGGTGATGGAATTCTTCCAGATTTGGAAGAGTGTCAACAAAAAGCAATAATAGCGACAATCTACTGAGACGACTATGCATCAAAGTTTGTTGCATGTGTGTTGCTTGTTTTAGCATCATCATTACAGCAATTCCTTGAGGAGGGAACTACTGTATTAGGGTTCCCATTTTATAGATGAGGAAACAGGCCTAGGGAGGCCAAGGATACTCAAGGTCACATGGCCAATGACTGATGGGACTAGGGTGATGGTTCCTTTTGTGTGTCAACTTTACTGGGCTAAGGGGTACACAGATAGCTGGTTAAACATTATACCTGAGTACGCCTCTGAACGTATTTCTGCATGGATTGAGTGAAGATCACCCTCAATAATGTGTGTGAGCAACATTTTATCCACTGAAGACCTGAACAGAACAGAAAAGGAGGGAAAGAGGGGGCATTTGGTCTCTTCTCCAGCTGAAACGTCTACATTTCCTGACCTCCCACACTGGCTCCCCTGGTTCTCAGGCCTTTGGATCCAAGCTGAATTATACCAACAGTTTTCCTGGGCCCTTGACTTGCAGATGTCAGATCATGGGACTTGTTAGCCTCCATCATTGTGTGACTTAGTTCTTTATGCAACTATCCACCCTGTGGGTTTTGTTCTTCTGAAAAAAACCCTAACTGATATAACTAATACTTAAATATATGGAGTCCTACCCCAGATCTCAAGTGCTTAGCTACCATATGAGCTACAGGCAATCAAACTTACTGCTTGCATGTATAGGGTGGGAGCACGGTAGTTATTACAACTACTATAGTTCTCACTATGTCAAACTCTACTGGTAACATGAGTGACCTGTTGTCTTTGACATATTTGCCTTAAAACTGTGGTATGGGGCTGGGGATATAGCTCAGTGGCATAAGCGCCTGCCTGGCAAGTGCAAGGTCATAAGTTTGATCCCCGGTACTGCAAAAACAAACAAACAAAACTGTGTGTATGGAAACCCTTCTCTACTATGGTTTCAAGAGCTAGCAAATGAAAATGTCATTGTCCAGTTAAATTGGAGCTTCAGATAAGCAATGAAAAAATAATTTGTCTCATATTATTGTACCAAAACTGAGTCCAGGAATGGAACAACACACAAGGAAGTCAGGAGGTGGTGAACAGCTATATTTACACTACTGATCCTGGCCGGGATCTGTCCCTTAACAAAGCCAGGCACCCAGTGGCTGTGGGCTAGTACTTCTATATGATGCACAAGCAGGAGGTACAAAGGTGAAACAGAATAGACTGTAAGTTTTCTGATTATCTAGCAGGGTGAGATTGTTGTAGGCAGCTGAATTAGATAGAAATATTATAGGCAGTCAGACAGGGCTGGGCCGTTGAAGGAGCTAGTGCAGAAGATGAGATACTTTGCAAATGGGCAGGAGACAGACACCTCCCGCTGTGGACCAGACCTCAAGACAAAGGATAAAATGAATGTACCACATACTTCCTTAAGGATAAACATCTGGGATTGATATTCCAAGTAGGTCTCTGTCACCTTGAGAAAGCCAGGAAGAGTCAGTAACTAAAGTTCCTACAGGAAAAGCTCCTGTTCTGTATTCTTGCCCATTTGTTACATGACTCGCTTCCCTATTTGATCCTGATATAATCAATTTCACCCCAGCTATTCTGCTTGTAATCCTATTGGCTGACCATAGTTTTGTCCCACCTCATGCTTACCTTGCAATTTCCCATTTTTCCATGTCTTGGATCTGCCTCACCTCCTGGTTTTGCTCTATAAAATCCCTAGGAGGGGCAGGGTCCTTGGCAACCCACTTGGGCCCCATCTCTCCCTCTCTTGGACAGAAGCTTTCTTTCCCTCAGTAAATATATTCTGCTGTCAACCTCTGTTGTTCCTAAAGTTCATTCTTTGATTTTAACATAAACTTGTCCCAGATATCTTTCAGGTTGGGAGTTTCTTTCCCCTATATCATTTGGAGGTCTTCCACTGAGATTATTGGATGGACGTAAGAGTTTGCTTTTGTTTCATAGACTCTGGATTGGGACTCATTCAGAAAACAAATTTTTATGCTTCAAAGATTATGTCTTTGCCTATTGCTTATAACTGCTTAGGCTTTGTCTCATATAGTTTTGTTAAAAGTTGATAAATCTAAGTTAATATATGAGAAGGTTATAATGCTTCTTTTTTTATTTTATTTTATTTATTTATTTATTTATTTGGTTTTTCTCTGGTACCGGGAACCGAACTCACGACCTTGCGCTTGCCAGGCAGGCGCTTTTGCCGCTGAGCTAAATCCCCAGCCCCTATAATGCTTCTTTAATGGGAAATTTTTATTACTGTTTTGTCCTTGTATATGTTGCATCTGAAGTAGTTACTAAATTTACAATTATTCTTTGCTTGACTTTAAACAAGAGCACTAGAGAATAATGTTAGAATTCCCCCTAGGGGATTTTAATATAAGCTTCTGTAAAATGGGTCTTTTTAAATCTAGCTCAGACTTAGAAAATACATGCCTATATAATAGAGCATGGAAATGCATTCACCATTTAAAAAAGATATTAGGTCAGTGGCCGTTCTTAAAATGTAGAGGACAGGTTTCACTGGGACAGACTGGCTCTGATCCACCTCTAGGCTCTAGAGTAAATGTCAAGCCTGTTGTGCTTCACTTTCCTTTCTCTGGCCTTACTCTTAACCTTTCTCTACCACTTTGTACTTTCCTGTTTAGAGGCATGTAAAATTAGAAGGAAAAAAATTTTAGACTGTTCGAATTAAGTTGAGCCCATGCAAAATAAGCATTTGCTAATGCCAAAGACAGGAAATTCACCTTAGAGGAGGAACACATATCCCATCTCTGGGTGAGATGAGACACTGGAATTTTGCCCATCCAGGAGAAAACATAGAAAAGCTATGCCCCAGCTTAGGGTTCTGGGCAGGCCTCCTTCAGAAGGCTGAACCTGAGACACAGTGGAGAGAACTGACTTCTGGATGACACCAGAAGGAGCAATGTCCAAAGCAGCACACTTGTGGGATCATAACACATTTCGTCTAAAGGAGGATCTCCCACCTTTCCTCTTCTCCTAGATCTAATTATCATTTATGTGTGTAGGAAAAATATTTGATAATAAGATGAGGACTTTAAGACTTTTACTGTAAACTTATACAGTGTTAGGTAATCATGTTCAGGCTTTTAACTACCCCTTATAGAACTTTGACAAACAGTGGTTATTCTGCCAACTAGTTAAATGCTCTTAGAGCAGCTGCCACTCTTTGAAGCAGAGAACAGCCTTCCCCATTGAAGCCAATGGCTGATGGAATGTTGACCAAAGAAACAGCTGGATTCCTTTCTAGAGACTGACCTCTGGCTGTGTGGGCCAATAGGAACTGAGAATAACTGAGGGGTCATGGCCAGGGCTGCTCTCTGGTGGACACCCAAAGGTTCCTCAGTGGTAACTGGCTCCTGACCACAGAAAAATCTCCACTTACTTATCATACTTATCTCTTTGCTAGAAAACTAGAAAGTCTCCCTAAGCTTTTCAGCTTAAAACCACTTAACCACCCTTCCCTTCAGAAATTAGGTTGAGGCAGCTTGCAACAATTTATATTTGTTACTATTTTTTGGTACCAGGAACTGAACTCAGAACCTTGCGTTTCTCAGGCAGGCGTGTGTGGCACTGAGCTATATCCCCAGCCCAACAATTTACATTTCATAGCAGCTAGCAGGGGAATGATTCACATTTGTCCCTTACTTATGCTAAAAGTAAGAGATTCTAGTCAGCCTTAACTAATATGCCTTTACCAACACATAAAATGTGATTGCTAAATGATAAATATAAGTTTAACCTGTGAGCTTTAAAACTTTAAATAAAACGTAGCCTTGTCTAGCTGGGAAAGTTTGCCTTGGTGGTTAGATGGATGATACAAGTGTCTTGGGGATTTATTTGGCCTAGGGCCCAAGGCAAAGTTCCTCAAGTCAATTGTCCTCTTTATCTATCTCCAGAGGAGATCTCTTTTACAGCATGACAGGAGAAATGCTCTACTTCCAACTGGCCTTTTTGTATATGCTCTCTTCCAAAAAATAAAAAGCAATAGTTTATTACAAAGTTATGCTTCCTTCTTTAGACATACCTGTCACCAGACCAGTTGTAACATACTTACAAAATGTCCAGTAGGAGTAAGGGCACAGTTCATGAGCTTTCTGGGAGGACAACATTGCGTGCCAGTTGGA